>NC_080379.1:35278944-35608111 GCF_014773155.1 Arachis stenosperma | reverse complement strand
ATACTTTGCAGACAAACCTCTGTTTGTGCAAGTTCCTCAATAGCACTGAGATCTTTCTTTGCAGCAAGCTCCCGTGCTTTGTTCAGAATTGCACGACTTTTGAAGAAATAAGAGTTCTGTAAAATAAATAAATACATAAATAAATAAATATTCGTAAGTTAAAACGCAGAAAGTATCCAGCAATTCAACATCAAAGAAATTGTAGAAGATAACAAAGTTTGGGAACAGAAAATGAATAAAAAACTGTCTAATAGCATGCCCAGACACCCTAATGAAGGAACAGCAAAGAGGATGGCAATTATTTCATGAGTCAAGATAAGGATACATATTAATACCACAACAAGAATCACACAAAAGGATAACATACCCCTTCATCCCGCTGTTTTCTTAGTTCCTGAATACTCTCATAAGCTTTCTCCCTCTTCTGAGTAACATCTGCTAGTTCTTCCTGCAAAGATTGGATATCCTTGTCTATGGCTTTCACTGAATCATCAAGTTGCTTGATTTTGGACCGAATTGCTTGTCTCTCTTTCTTGGCACCATCTAAGTCCCCACCTATAAGCTGCAATTGAAACTAATAGCTAAAGAACTGTTCCAATAAGACAATTACAAATTTATAACAATCTACAAAACAAGATGTTCTATAGAGAAATGAAAACAAAACTCTCTCACCTTAACCTGATCCTGTATGACTTCTTTCTGCCCAAGAGAATCTTGTACTTTGGCCCTCATGGCAGCATTGGCAATAACTTTCTCCCTTGTCCCCTCAAGCTGTTTGATTTCTCTAAGGATTTGTTTCTCCTCGGTTAAAGGAATGCTTTCGTGTTGCATGCGGTATTTCAAGCTATATATCTGCATCATCAAAACATATACAGCATTATACTAGGATTAATTACAATAGAAAGAACTGATCCAATATGCATTGAAAAGAACATGGACTTGTAACATACAATATCATTCAGTTCCTCCTCAGATGAGCATAATCCTCCACCTCGACCTCCATTGTTACCAGTACGCAGCTTGCCAAGCGCCTGCTGCAGAGGTTCGATCTCTTTTATTTTTTCATCCACAATACTCTGAAATTGCTTGTTTTCATCCCGTAGGGACTTAACCTGAGTAATCAACTCTGCCCGTTCCGACTGCACAAATACCAAATATACAATTATATTTAGATGTAAATCGTGACAGACCTACAATGCCTTATCAACAAAAACATAAAACATTCATGAATGAACAGCCCATTGATGTGGTACGAAATCACCATGAATTTTCGCTTACGTCAGATAAACTTCCAAACAAGAACTTATTTTAACAAATGCAGCTTTCACACTCATTAACAATGAAATCTTTTTATCAACAGAAATTGATAGAATCAATAGCTTGGAATATCATTTTTACTATAAACGTCTGTGAATCAGTACCGCTACCATATAGTAAAGGAGATTCCACCAATAGCCTTTGTTTTCATGAGGGTACTATATTCTAACAATTCAAGTATTCAACTCAGTTGAATATACAAGTCAGGTAGGGATAAATAAATATCATGCACTAATTAGGTTAGATAACAAAGGTACCAGAGAAACCGCCCATAAAGTGCTAATTAAGTTTCAAATCAAAACTTGTATATTTTAGGTTAGTCCTTTTTTCCCAAAGTAGTTTGTTTCAGTCCTCAAATTACAAAATCGTATCCATTTTTTCCCTGTATTGATCCTGGATTCAAATTAATTCGGTCAACAGTGATGTGGTGAATAGTTACTCATGCTGTGGTCTTTAAAAATCCTGATACTACAAGTCATCATTCGATAGAATGACATAAATGTAGATTCAACATCATAAAAGCTTTAATCATAATCGGACAACCGAGAGACACGAGTAAACAAATTAAAATAAAAAGGACAAAAGAGCCCGACACAAATCTTATCACGCAACCATGACGAAAGCATTCTTGACTCACCCGCTTCACCCTTAGAGTATCGGTCAGCTTAATCCGTTGTTGATTTTTCTGGTTTATCTCCTTGTCAAGCTTATCAACTTTGGATTTAATGTTGGGATCATCGTACGGCCGACACCTTGCAAAATAAAAAGAGTGTATCATCTTAGGCGCAGGCCAATCTTCAACTGCGCCTTCTGGGACACCGGAATCTAAAACACCATTCCCCCGAACTTTAGCATATTCATCTCCATTGGACCCTAATTTTACGGGGTCAGCAACTACTGAATTTTGAACTAATTTCCCATGTTCCTTGTCACCCGACACAGATTTGTCTTGTTCGGCTGCGCCGTTTGCCACTTGCCCTTGAACCACCTCAAATCCCGTGACCTCAACTACCATGTCAACTACAGGATAACCTCACAAAACACAAAGAACCTGATTCGATAAAAAATACATAAAATAAATTAAAAAAAAAAGAACTGATGAATATGCGGAATACTCAAAGAATAATGCTACACATCCAAGTCTTTTTATAAACCAAGTCTAACCAAGTTAAACAATAAGACTTGGAATAATGCTAGCCATAACTGATTTTTGTTATGTTAAACCAACTTGGTTGGACTTGGTTAACAAGAAGACTTGGATGTGTAGAATTATTCATATTGAAAATCATGAATAATCCAAGTATTCAACTGTTTGATCCACAGGCCTAATGAGCAGATACGCAAAACCCATCAACCAAAACGAAGAATCTTACAATTCTTGATCATAACTACAAATTATTCTTTTTTAGGGGGAAATTTAAAAAAAAAAAAGCAGGGCAAGCCTTAAATGAACGATGAACACCTCATTCAGTGGAAAAACACAACAGTTCTATCAACTTGATCAGCAGCAATTAAATTTCAACGGTGCATGTCAAAATAAACAAAGGAATCAACATAGCATCATCACAATCTCAAACATGCAAAATAATTAACTAAGAGAAAATGTTCAATTTTAAATGTTTAAGCAAAGATAAGACCTCGTTCTATGAACAAAACCAAGCATGCAAAAATGCAACCCAAAATAAACGAGAAAATTAACTAGAATCAAAAACACAAAAACAAAAGCGCATGATCAGTGTACCATGAATGATCACACCACCACACCTGATACGCCCCAAAAAAGGCACAATCTTTGGTCACAACAGCTTCAGAAAAATGAAAATTTCACACGAGAGGATATAAAATAGTAATAATAAAAGGGAGCTACAACGATGAAACATACCAGTGTGGTGATGGAGTGAGATATAAGCTTAAGCACCAAAAATATTTGCTAAATAACCCTAACGAAAGCGACAGAGAGAAGAAAAACCGTTTTCACAGAGAAGACCTCCAAAATCCAAACTTCAAAGTAGTCAGATCTCTCTCCAAATGTGAAAGACTTAATCGAAACCGATGTTAGAGAGAGAAAGCCTAAATATATGCAATATACACTGCCGCTATTTCTGTCAACAAAATGCGTGTTTTTTTCTTTTTAAAATATAATTTTTGTTCGGTTCAGCAGTCGATTTCGCTATCTTTAATTTCTACACGACAGTGAAAAGGTTGGACTTCCGTTTTTCTCTTTACACTATTTATTGTTTACGGTTGTTTCATTATTTTTAATCCTTCATTTATTTTAAACTATCCATTTTTATCCTATTCAGGTAATTCCAGAAGAAGGGGGAAAAAAATCTTGTACGTTTTTATCACTTTCATGATTTTGCACCATGACATGGGAAATTGAGAAGAGAACTGTTCTTTTTTTTTTATTTGTTGACAATGAATTATTATTTAATAAAATTCTTTTAAAGTCAAAATTTTAAAAAGTCAAAAAGTTAGATTTCTGTTTTTTTCAACACTAGTTTAATTATCTTATTTATCTTTGAACCAAAATAGCATAAAATAATAAGACTTATATGATAAAAAGTAAAAAATAATTCATTTCTTATCTTATTATTTTTCTAATCTTCTCGTTTAATTTTTTTTAAATTACTTATCAATATTAGAGTCAACCCAAAATGAATATGATACACTCTTTTTTTTTAATTTTTTATATGTATTCATTAAATAATATATGAATCTTTGCTTTGCTAATACATGTTTTAAAGAATATATTTAACAGCACCAAAAAAATATATTTAATATAAGGTTTGTTTTTTTATAGATGGTATATTCAAATTTTAGAAAGATTTAGTTAAAATAGAATATAAATATTTCTTAAATTTTTCATGTATTTTTTTCACAAAAGATCTATTTTTATTCTAGGAAGCAGAAACACGTTTCAAAATTATTTTGGTGTATTAGATAAATTACACATAGAATATACAAAGAGACTCATTTGACTCCTGTGTCTTTTTATCTAAAAGTGTCTTATCCAAAGAAATATATATTTATCAAACACAATTTATTAAGTTTAATTTTTTGTCTAATTTTACAAAATTTAAAATTCTGTAACGAGTAAATCGGACAGATCGATAAAAAGACTATAATCGGACAGTAAATAAAACGAACCGTCCGATTTGCGTATTGAATTTACGTGGTGCGCATGCAATGGGTTCTTGATTGGTTTCGTTGTTTCTTATGTCCCGTTCGAGTGTCACCCCCTCCTTACAGCCATCATTTTCACTCTCATACACTATTCCTCTCTGCTTGCTTCCTAACTCCACAACTATATTCATTTTTAACCATTGTTGGACCACAAAACAACAGAAAAAAAAATCAAATACAATGTTAAAAAGATCAAAAATTAATCAGCCAGAGTTTTATATTGTTAATTATCTTGGACATTTAAATTATGTAAATTTTTATTTTCTAATATTTTGATTTAATAAAAATAATAGTAAAAATATTAGATTTTAGTAGCAATATTATAATAGAACTAAGTAGAGATTAGACATGTATGTATGATATTATTATTGTAGGGGTGTTAGAAATAGAGATTAAAGTAGAATTAGTTAGTTTTTATAAAGTCTGTGAATAATTTTGATTAATAATATATTATGTTTTGATTTGGAATGAAATTTATGATTATTGATTAATATGTTTTGGAATGAAACAAATTTATAAAATCTGTAGATATTATTATTATTATTATTATTATTATTATTATTATTATTATGTGTTGGAATGAAATTTTAATTAATATATTTTTGTTTTAGTTGTATTGTACTAGAAATAGAAGTATGAATTTAGGGTAATTTAAGTTAAGTAAAATAATATGAATTTAATAAATTATTTATGATTATAATAATTGAATTTAACATAATTTAGTGTAATTTAGACAATAAATTAATAAACACTAAACCTAAAATATAAATTTAATATATTATTTTATGATTAATAATAATAATAATAGAGGTTAAAAAATATATATATATTAGTTTTATAAATAATTTATCATTACTGAAATTATTCTGATTGTTTAGTTAAGGTTAATTAATTTTTGTTATAAGCTAATAAATATGAATATAGGATTTTTGTATAACAGATTTAGTATGTATGTTTGAAATACAATTATACTGGTAGTTATAACGGAAATGTGATATTGTAGGGTTCACGGATATTGATATATGACCACTTAAAGTCATCGGATCCGTACAACTAAATTGTTGAGGGGTATTTACGGGAGATTAGTTTTTATCATATTTCCCAGAATGGAGTCATCCAATGTCAGTCAACAATGATTAATGCTCTAATCGAGAGATGGCGGCCTAAGACTCGCACATTTCATTTTCCGGTTGGTGAACATACTGTGTCGTTGGAGGATGTGGCGATAATTCTTGGTATGCCGACAAATGGTCTTCCGGTTACAGGACTGAACATGAGTAGTTTTGAGGCCTTGGAGGCCGAGTGCTTGCACCAGTTTGGGGTTACATCGAGGAAGACAAACTGTAGATGAAGCTTTATAAAGTTGACGTAGTTTAGGGATTTGAAAGATCGCATAGTCTTGACTGATGATATTCACATTCAGATGTACGTAAAGTGTCGTTGTTATTTGGGACAATTCTATTTGGAGACAAGTCAGGTGCAGCGGTGCACTGAAAATTTTTGCCTTTGCTCCACAACTTCGCTGGGATCATACAGTTTAGTTGGGAATCGGCATGTCTCGTACACTTGTATAAATCATTGTATAGAGCAACTCGTGTCGACTGCAAGGAGATGGATAGTCCACTGACACTTTTGCTTATTTGGGCTTGGATCTGTCTACTATTTCTTGCGCCGATTTTTGGCAATCTCCGAATGTTTTCGATTGCAAATAGGTAAAATGAATTAATGTATGCGTTGAAAGAAGTACTAGGAATTGTATTTTATTTTTTACAAGATAAGTATTTTATTTTATTTTTCACCTGGATCCACGATCTCATAGTTACTTTCAAATTCCTCATCGCCATCACTATTATAATCTTCCAATTCAATATTTTGGTCCGCTTCAGATTGCTCGAACTCAATATACATCTTGATGCACGACATTCGGTGACTATTTTCAATATACATTGAAAATATTTCATGCATGCCCGCTTCATCCGTCATGTATTTGGTTTGAAATTAAACGAACCCACCAAACACAGATAAAGGATACCTGTACAAAATACATGATACTCTCCTAGATATTTGAGAATTTATCTTCTTACAAATCACACATTTTAATTCCTCAAATGACAATGCGAACGGAATAATAACATCTAATGGATTTTCACATACAAATTGAACTCCCTCATATGTTTGTGATAAAATCTGTTCATAACAATATATTTTCAAAATAACTCTATCATCTATGATAATATACGTATATTAAAGACTCTCAATCTCACTATTATTTTTTCTGAAAGAATGGAGGAGAAGAACGAGAGAAGAGGAAGAACATGATATGAGATTTGAAACTCATGATGAAGAAGAAGAAGAGGTGGGGAGTTCTGTGAAATTTTGGTTTATGTATACATAAACAAATAAATCGGACGGTCCAATTGTCTGCTGTCATTTCAAATTTTTTATAGAACACAGATCGGATCGTTTGATTAGTATTCTCTCGAATTAAAAAATTTTTCAAGCCAAGCAATTGGTGGGTCCGATTTCAGTCCACACCAACTTCTGCTTCACACAAATCGGACCATCCGATTTGTGTTCCTCTCTCTCTCAACAAAAAAATCGGACGGTCCAATTTTTTCTCCCTTAATTCTAAAAAGCAATGCTGTCACAACAGTGTATATCCCCCCAAAACTCCATAACCTAGCGTAACTCACATGTATAAATCATATCAATAAAAATTAGCCTAACTTCCACGTCCTTTTTCTATTTCACCTCCAAACCTAAGAAATTTGATCGATGGTACTTTTTCATCACCTGTGGCACCTTTACAACTAGGATCGAAGGCACGATTCCATCCAAATGACGTCACTACTCTTAGGTATTGGCATTGCTCCTCTACAACAAGTATCAACTGGGTCACTGTGTGACATTGTAGCTGTTTCCAAGTTTTGCTTATAATAAATACTTTGACTAACTAGACCTTTACTTTTAGATATGGTGATAATTTGCTAGTGGCGATTTTGTTTATTGAAGTATTTCCTTGTGTTGTTGTTCTCACCCAAATAAATAGTCAGCACACATTTTATTTTGTTGATAATTGCTTCTAGTCCTCACTTGTGATATTAATTTCTCCCGTAGAAATTTTTTTTTAAATTAGTATAAGATTATGAAAGATAAGCTATACTAGTGATCAACACGATAATGAAAAAGTAAAGATAATCTCCTATGAAAAATTGTAATAAAAAAGATAAAATTAAAAGCTGTGAAAATCTTGAGTTTGAATGTAAATATTACAATGTTTCATATAATGATTCTTACACTAAAATAAAAGTATAATTATTGAAGATTTTATGTTTCGTATAATGATTCTTACACTAAAATAAAAGTATATTTATTGAAGATTTTATGGAAAAGAATTAGATTTGTACAAAAATCTCATTTTTAAAACTTGAAGAACTTTAGAAATTTGACTGTAAAAATATATTATTTCATGAAAGTAAAAAAGGCAAAAGTAATTCCACCCTTATCTACTAATAATACAAATATAAGTGAATTTGATTCAAGAAAAAGAAAGGCTACTAAACCTTTAGTGAATACTTTAATATGAATGCAAGAGAGTTTCTAGATTTATATATTGTTAGAATTTTTTTTATTTGAGTTACTTTTCCATCTAGCAAGAAGTCTTTATTTTGTCAAAACTTTTTCTTATGTTGCCACTAATTATATTGTTGGTTATGTTCCTACTAGGTACTTATGAAAAAAAAAGCAACACATGAAAAAAGTGTTAAAGTTTACTAAAAATGCATAAAATAAAAAATGAGTGAGCATTGTAAGTAATAGATAGTATGATTCCCAAAGAAAGAGTCTTCTTAATTTTATAGTTGTTCTTAAAAGTGGACTTATATTTTTAAAACCTATAGATTATTCACATGAGAACAAGGTCAAAAATTATGTTGCATAAAGAATGAGAGAAGTGATCATAAAAATTGATGTCTTAAATATGGTGCAAGTTGTGACTGACAATGCACTAGTTTGTAAAATAACTATTTAATGGACCCTTGTTCATCTTTTGATTACCCCTATGATGTGATCATATTTGTTGTCTTTGTCGCTTTTAAAGACATCCATGTTACTCTACATTAATTCTGCGATTAACTAGAAGTTATAAAATGTGCATAAGAAAGGGGTTGAATCGTGCTTTAAAATCTTTTATCTAAAATAAAAACTTAAGAAGCTTTTCAAAAGGTAGCCTTACTTAAAGTTCTTTTAAAAAATATATACCGATATTTTAAACTTTTAAAAAGCATCTTTTAAGGTTTTAAGAGACTTTAGATAACTTTTTGAAATGGTTTCTTAGGTATCTCAAATATAACTTAGATACTTCCAAATAAAAGATTAAAAAAAAGAATAAATAGACAAAAATACACATAAAAGAGTTTGTCATGAATAAAAATACACACTAAAATTTATAAATACCAAAAATACACTCCAAAGACTGATTTTGATGGATAAAGTGCCATGTTGGTAGTGGATATGTAGGACTTAGGATGTGCTTTTGTCCAACAAAAATAATCTTTGGAGAGTACTTTGATATTTATAATTTTTGGTGTGTATTTTTATCTACTCCAAATTCTTTCTTGTGTACTTTTGTCCATTTACTCAAAAAAGAACTATAAATGAAAGAGATAGTGTTTACAAGAAGTACACAAGTGATATTTACTTATTTTGTCTAAAATGTTTGTGTCAAGTCCTTATGTATCCTAAGAATTTCACTAATAGAATGAGTGTAAAAATATACTATTTCCATAAAGCCTTATAAAGCTACAGTTTTAACTCATATTGAACCGCAAACATAATCTAAGAACCTTTGATTCATGTAACGACCTAACTTCTTGCACGTCTTGATCGTACTAGAGGCAAGGCGCCACCAATTTCCTTCGCTTAAACTTTAACTTTTATTAAATATAACATATGAGCCTGATTCGCTGTTAGAGACTAGTCATTTTTGGGGGATAATTTTTAAAAAAAATAACATATGAAACATAATAAGCAATACACAAATAGAATTAAAAGCGGGATAGAACATAAAAACAACCATAACACCAGGATAATCAAACATCTCATATATATGTTAAAAGTGAACAGTCATCTACTACCCAAACATATAAACCTAAAATTATTACCTCTGTCATAACTACATAATAGTTATATACATATATGTACATATGGCATTCCAAGAATGGGTCCATTAGCATAAACCAGTGCAAGAGTTTCATCCAATAGTCCATACTAGGCGAGTAGATGATCCATAGGCTATAGACGAGGCTCCGGCCCCAGTGGAACATTCATAGTCGGTGGAGGCTTGGAAACGTATACGTCATCTAGATCAAGCTCAAGAATCACCTTATTCAACGGTCGTGAAGGGAACGGGGGCACTGGTCCTCCTAGGTGCAACCAAAGAACTCGTAAAACATGTTCGGATTGAAATCCGGACTAACCAAGGGGTATTGAGGATCGCCCCAGATCAAATAACTCTCCATATATGGCTTCTTGAAGACAAAAGTCTCTAGTGGCTCATAAAAAGAACTCCTATTTTTATCTGCGATGAAAAAAAAAGGAAGGGGTGAGAACTTGAGGATCCCAGGAGGATTTCACACAGGTAAGGTCGTGTTGCTTATTTAGATAAATTCGTAGTTAGATACATTAATTACACGTTCTTTTTTTTCGTTATTCTAATCAATTACCGAGCACATGCATTCACGATCACAACAATCAATATCAATATATATTCAAAACACATACATATTTCATAAAGTACGGAATATATGCTACAAACATGGATGACAAATGTCTAGCTCTATATAGGTCATGAGCTCATGTGTCGATTGACTACCCGCAATTCGACATTACTCAGGCACAAGTTTCAGATATGGCTTTCCAAATGCATCAGCCTATGCATATAAGTCATATGGCCAAAGTCACATGAGTTTGACTTTCAAATAGCACGAATTTGTATGGCATAGTCACATCAGTTAACTTTCACCCTGTGCTATAATTATGCGTACATTTGAAAATAGTTCTCAGTCTGTGGGCATCTCCACCTTACAATTTCGCACTATACAAGTGGAATTAAGATCCTCAACTTGCAAGGCCCAATCAAACATTTAAATCCTCATGTATATTTTTTCTTAAACATTCTTCAATTTCTTCCTCAGTTATTCTTTTAGTTGCTCGTACTCTATTCTTGTTTCCTTATATTTTCCTTTTTTCTTTATTTTTCTCATTCATATCTCAACTAATCTTTTCTCAATTTCCCACCTTACACTAAATTTTTTATGAAGACGATATTTAAATCATAAGCTTTAAATTGTCTTTCTTCATTTCTTTTATTTAAGATTATCATTATGCTCCTAAATTTTTGTTAATATTACTATTATGTCCCTAATTTTTATAATAACTACATTCATATCCCTTAAGTTTTTTGTAATTACACTTTTACCCCTTCAACTTTTGTATATGTATTTTTTATCCCTAAATTTTTACATATTTATATTTTATCCTATAAATTTTACATGATTACCTTTTTATCTCTAATTTTTTATATAATTACCTTTTTGTCCTTGAAAAATTAAAATGACATTTTTATCCTCACATATTTTATTAAAGGACCATAATGTCTTTATGTCCTTAACTTACTATTTTAACTTCAATTTTTTTATCAAAAGACAATTTTACCCTTATTAACTTTTTACCTTAATATTGGACTTCATGATTAATCAACCAAGTTATCCACAACAATGTAAAAAATCAATTATATTCAAGTCAATGTAACTAATTTAATTCACCCAATCTAATCAAACATACATACAATTAAAGTAAAAATTTTCTAGTAGGCTAACCTATATTAACTAGAAAAGTTTACCAAGTTTCTCAACCTAATTCACAAATTCGTAACCAATAATCCATAATACAATGAAAAGTAGGTTATAGTTATGTCAATTTGTCAATATAACTATTTCAATTATAATTAATTAAGTCCAATTATGTAGCTCAAGACTAACCTAGGTCATATGTCCATGTCAAACAAATAAACTACTCTAAATCTAAGTTAGGCATTTTATCAAATATTAAGGAACATATTCAAACATAAACTTGCAATTAATTAAATTCTATTCCTATCATCGTCAAAATTGTAAGAAACTTAAAATCAATATCAAGAAGAAATATTAAATAATACCCATAAAAAAATTCTTTGTCAAACTTAAATTAAAGATTTAAAGTCAAGCACAACAAAGTAAATAAGAGTACGAAAATGAAAGTGCAACACAAAAAGAACTAGAAGAAAGACAAAAATAAGATTGATTCTTGCAATCACTAACAAAAATTAAATTAAAATTAACCTAAATTAATTTAATCCTAATTCTAGAGAGAGGAGAGAGTTTCTCTCTCTAGAAACTACCCTAAAATATAAGACTACATTACAATAAAGTTTTCCTAAAACATAAAACATATGCATATTGGTGCACGAATTTGCAATCCGTACAACTAACCAGCAAGTGCACTGGGTCGTCCAAGTAATACCTTACATGAGTAAGGGTCGATCCCACGGAGATTATTGGTTTGAAGCAAGCTATGTTTATTTTATTAATCTTAGTCAGGATACCAATAGAGTTCTTTAGCCTCGTATAAAGTAAAAAGGGCATAAAATAAATAGTTGTTACTTCAATAATAGAGAATATGTTGGAGTTTTGGAGATGCTTTGTCATCTGAATTTCAACTTTTCCTTGAAATCCTTTTCCCACACGCAAGGTTCCTTCCATGGCAAGCTCTATGTAGGGTGTCACCGTTGTCAATGGCTACTTCCCATCCTCTCAGTGAAAATGGTCCAAATGCTCTGTCACAGCACGGCTAATCATCTGTCGGTTCTCAATCAGGTTGGAATAGAATCCATTGATTCTTTTGCGTCTGTCACTAACGCCCAGTCTTCAGGAGTTTGAAGCTCGTCACAGTCATTCAATCCCAGAATCCTAATCGGAATACCACAGACAAGGTTTAGACTTTTCGGATTCTCATGAATGCCGCCATCAATCCGGCTTATACCACGAAGATTCTGATTAAGGAATCTAAGAGATACTCATTCAATCTGATGTAGAACGGAGGTGGTTGTCAGGCACACGTTCATGGATTTGAGGAAGGTGATGAGTGTCACGGATCATCACCTTCTTCATGTTTAAGCGCGAATGAACATCTTAGATAGAAACAAGCGTGTTTGAATGGAAAACAAAGGTAATTGTATTAATTCATCGAGACGCTACAGAGCTCCTCACCCCCAACAATGGAGTTTAGAGACTCATGCCGTCAAAGTATATAAAATTCAGATCTGAAAAATGTCATGAGGTACAAGATAAGTCTCTAAAAGTTGTTTAAATAGTAAACTAGTAACCTAGGTTTACAGAATATGAATAAACTAAGATAATTGGTGCAGAAATCCACTTCTGGGGCCCACTTGGTGTGTGCTGGGGCTGAGACTAAAGCTATCCATGAGCTGAGACTTTTCTTGGAGTTGAACTCCAAGTTATAACGTGTTTTGGGCGTTCAACTCCGGATCATGACGTGTTTCTGGCGTTTAACTCCAGACAGCAGCATGTACTTGGCGTTCAACGCCAAGTTACGTCGTCTATCTTCGCGCAAAGTATGGACTATTATATATTGCTGGAAAGCCCTAGATGTCTACTTTCCAACGCCGTTGAGATCGCGCAATTGGACTTCTGTAGCTCCAGAAAATCCATTTCGAGTGCAGGGAGGTCAGAATCCAACAGCATCAGCAGTCCTTTTTCAGCCTAAATCAGATTTTTGCTCAGCTCCCTCAATTTCAGCCAGAAATTACCTGAAATCACAGAAAAATCACACAACTCATAGTAAAGTCCAGAAATATGATTTTTGCTTAAAAACTAATAAAATTCTATTAAAAACTAATTAAAACATACTAAAATCTACATGAAATTACCCCCAAAAAGCGTATAAAATATCCGCTCATCACAACACCAAACTTAAACTGTTGCTTGTCCTCAAGCAACTAGATAAATAAAATAGGATGAAAAGAAATTAAGAAACAATAATATCTCAGAGTTTCAAGTGAAGCTCAGATTCTAATTAGATGAGCGGGACTAGTAGCTTTTTGCTTCTGAACAGTTTTGGCATCTCACTTTATCCTTTGTAATTCAGAATGGTTGGCATCCATAGGAACTCAGAATTCAGATAGTATTATTGATTCTCCTAGTTTAGTATGTTGATTCTTGAACACAGCTACTTTATGAGTCTTGGCCGTGGCCCTAAGCACTTTGTTTTCCAGTATTACCACCGGATACATAAATGCCACAGACACATAATTGGGTGAACCTTTTCAGATTGTGACTTAGCTTTGCTAGAGTCCCCAATTAGAGGTTGATGAGCGGATAATTTGTATGCTTTTGGGCATTGTTTTTAGTATGTTTTTAGTATCTTTTAGTTAGTTTTTAGTATATTTTTATTAGTTTTTAATTAAAATTCACTTTTCTGGACTTTACTATGAGTTTGTGTGTTTTTCTGTGATTTCAGGTATTTTCTGACTGAAATTGAGGGTTCTGAGCAAAAATCTGATCCAGAGACCAAAATGGACTGCAGATGCTGTTGGATTCTGACCTCCCTGCACTCGAAGTGGATTTTCTGGAGCTACAGAAGCCCAATTGGCACGCTCTCAACGGCATTGGAAAGTAGACATCCTGGGCTTTCCAGCAATATATAATAGTCCATACTTTGCCCAAGATTTGATGGCCCAAATCGGCGCTCAAAGTCACCTACAGAAATTCCAGCGTTAAACGCCGGAACTGGCATAAAAATTGGAGTTAAACGCCCAAACTGGCATGAAAGCTGGCGTTTAACTCCAGAAAAGGTCTCTACACGAAATTCCTTCATTGCTCAGCCCAAGCACACACCAAGTGGGCCCGGAAGTGGATTTTTATGTCATTTGCTCATTTCTGTAAACCTTAGGACACTAGTTTACTATTAATAGGACCTTTTGACATTGTATCCGTACCTTATGACCTCACAACATTTTTACACGTTTCTTTCCACAGTATGAGCCTCTAAACCCCATGGTTGGGGGTGAGGAGCTCTGCTGTGTCTTGATGAATTAATGCAATTACTACTGTTTCTTATTCAATCATGCTTGCTTCGATTCTAAGATAACACTTGTTCTTAATCCGGATGAATGTGATGATCCGTGACAATCATCATCATTCTCAACTATGAACATGTGCCTGACAACCACCTCTGTTCTATCTTAGATTGAGTAGTTATCTCTTAGGTTCTTTAATCGGAATCTTCGTGGTATAAGCTAGAACTGATGGCGGCATTCAAGAGAATCCGGAAGGTCTAAACCTTGTCTGTGGTATTCTGAGTAGGATTCAATGACTGGATGACTGTGACGTGCTTCAAACTCCTGAGGGCGGGGCGTTAGTGACAGACGCAAAAGAATCACTGGATTCTATTCCGGCCTGATTGAGAACCGACAGATGATTAGCCTATGCTGTGACAGAGCATCAGGGACGTATTTTCACTGAGAGGATGGGAGGTAGCCACTGACAATGGTGAAACCCTACATACAACTTGCCATGGAGGGAGCCTTGCATGTTTGATGAAGAAGACAGTAGGAAAGCAGAGATTCAGAAGATGGAGCATCTCCAAACTCCAACCCATTCTCCATTACTGCAATACAAGTAACCATTTCATGTTCTTTTGCTTTTTACAATCAATCCTGATAATTTCTGATATCCTGACTAAGATTTACAAGATAACCATAGCTTGCTTCAAGCCGACAATCTCCGTGGGATCGACCCTTGCTCACGCAAGGTATTACTTGGACGACCCAGTGCACTTGCTGGTTAGTTGTGCGGGATTGCAAAAGTGTTATTGCAATTTCGTGCACCAAGTTTTTGGCGCCGTTGCCGGGGATTGTTCGAGTTTGGACAACTGACGGTTTATTTTGTTGCTTAGATTAGGACTATTTTATTTTTGTTGGTTTAGAGTCTTTTAGTTGAGTCTAGTTCATATTTTAAGTTTGGTGTCAATTGCATGCTTTTGTTTTTCCGTTAGTTTTTCGAATTTGCATATCCTTAGTTTCTTTTTGATCTGTAAAAGTTCTAAGTTTGGTGTCCTCTTTGTGTTTTTCTCTCAAAATTTTCGAAAATTTAGTGTTTGATTTCTAAAAATTTTAAGTTTGGTGTCTTTTTGTGTTTTTCTCTTTCATCTTTTTAAAAATCAAATCTTTTTCAAAAAAATTTTTCAATCATATCTTTTTAATTGCTGTTTTCAAAATCTTTTTTTTACTAATTGATTCAGTTCTCAATTTACTTTGATCTTATTCTCTTTTGATTTTCGAATTTTCATTTTAATTTTCCTTTATTTTATTTTATTTTTTTCGGTTTTTCAAAAAAAAAAAAAAATAAACAAAATTCATCTCTTTGCAATCATTATCATTTCCCTTTTGTCCATTATGGACTCAAGTGGAATTAATCAGTCCAAGAGGACTCTGGGGTCTTATGCTAACCCCATTACAGCTGCATATGGGAGTAGCATCTGTATACCTCCCATCAAAGCAAGCAGCTTTGAGCTAAATCCTCAACTCATTATCATAGTGCAGCAAAATTGCCAGTATTCCGGTCTTCCACAGGAAGAACCTACTGAGTTTCTGGCACAGTTCTTACAAATTGCTGACACAGTACATGATAAAGAGGTAGATCAGGATGTCTACAGACTATTACTGTTTCCATTTGCTGTAAAAGATCAAGCTAAAAGGTGGTTGAATAACCAACCTACAGCAAGCATAAAGACATGGAAACAGTTGTCAGACAAATTCCTGAATCATTTTTACCCTCCAAAGAGGATGACACAGCTAAGGCTGGACATCCAAGGCTTTAAACAAGAGGATAATGAATCCCTTTATAATGCCTGGGAGAGGTATAGAGGTATGCTAAGAAAATGTCCCTCTGAAATGTTTTCAGAGTGGGTACAGTTAGACATTTTCTACTATGGGCTTACGGAAAAAGCTCATATGGCTTTAGACCACTCAGCTGGTGGATCTATACACATGAGGAAGACAATTGAAGAAGCTCAAGAGCTTATAGACACTGTTGCTAGAAACCAATATTTGTACTATAGCAATGAGTTCTCTCCAGAAGAGGAAGTCATGACAGTAGTCACTGACTCTAATCCTCAAGAACAGATAATGGAGCTTAATCAACAACTACTCCTGATGACAGAACAGTTAGCAGAATTTAAAGGGATGCTCCATGAAACTAAAGTTGCTAATAAGAGCATAGAGCTACAGTTGAATCAAGCAAAACAGCAAATATCTAAACAGATAACAGAGGAGTGTCAAGCAGTTCAATTGAGGAGTGGGAAGACCTTGAATAACACTGCTCAAAAGAGTAAAAAGCCAAACAAGGAACAAGTGACAGAGGACAACCAAACCACTGTTCAAAATCCCTCTGAGGACAGTAAGAGCCCAGAGAGGAATATTGGCGTTCAAACGCCAGAAAGGGAAGGAAAGCTGGCGTTAAACGCCCATTCCTTGCCCAGTTCTGGCGTTCAAACGCCAGAAAAGGGGGAAAAGTTGGCGTTAAACGCCCATTTTCCACCCATTCCTGGCGTTCAAACGCCAAGGGAAGATCAGACACCTGAGAGTGCTGACAGTAATCCCTCTAAAAAGGCTTCTTCAACCACTTCTGTAAGGAATAAACCTGCAGCATCTACGGTTGAAGAATATCAAGCCAAGATGCCTTATCCTCAGAAACTCCGCAAAGCGGAACAGGATAAGCAATTTGCCCGCTTTGCAGACTACTTAAGGACTCTTGAAATAAAGATCCCATTTTCAGAGGCACTTGAGCAAATACCTTCTTATGCTAAGTTCATGAAGGAAATCTTAAGTCATAAGAAGGATTGGAGAGAAACTGAAAAAGTATTTCTCACTGAGGAATGCAGTGCAGTCATTCTAAAAAGCTTACCAGAAAAGCTTTAAGATCCTGGAAGCTTTCTGATACCATGCACATTGGAAGGCACTTGCACCAAGACAGCTCTATGTGATCTTGGAGCAAGCATCAATCTAATACCTGCATCCACTATCAGAAAGCTTGGGTTGGCTGGAGAAGTCAAACCAACCAGGATATGCCTCCAACTTGCTGATGGCTCTATTAAACACCCATCAGGCATAATAGAGGACATGATTGTCAAGGTTGGGCCATTTGCCCTTCCAACTGACTTTGTGGTGCTGGAAATGGAAGAGCACAAAAGTGCAACTCTCATTCTAGGAAGACCCTTCCTAGCAACTGGACGAACTCTCATTGATGTACACAAAGGGGAAGTAACCCTGAGAGTCAATGAGGATGAGTTCAAGTTGAATGCTGTGAAAGCTATGCAGCATCCAGACACACCAGATGATTGCATGGACGTTGACATTATTGATTCTCTGGTAGAAGAGATCAATATGGCTGAAAGCCTGGAATCAGAGCTTGAGGACATCTTCAAAGATGCTCAACCTGATCAAGAAGAACTAGAGGAAGTAAAGGAATTTTCGAAAATTCCTCAGGAGGAGGATAAACCTCCCAAACCTGAACTCAAACCTCTACCACCATCTCTGAAATATGCATTTCTGGGAGAGGGTGACACTTTTCCAGTGATTATAAGCTCTGCTTTAAATCCACAGGAAGAGGAAGCACTGATTCAAGTGCTAAGGACACACAAGACAGCTCTTGGGTGGTCCATAAGTGATCTTAAGGGCATTAGCCCAGCTAGATGCATGCACAAGATCCTATTGGAGGATAATGCCAAACCAGTGGTTCAACCACAGAGGAGGCTAAATCCAGCCATGAAGGAGGTGGTGCAGAAAGAGGTCACTAAATTACTAGAGGCTGGGATTATTTATCCTATTTCTGATAGCCCCTGGGTAAGCCCTGTCCAAGTTGTCCCCAAAAAGGGAGGCATGACAGTGGTTCATAATGAAAAAAATGAACTGGTTCCTACAAGAACAGTCACAGGGTGGCGCATGTGTATTGACTACAGAAGGCTCAATACAGCCACCAGAAAGGATCATTTTCCTTTACCATTCATAGACCAAATGCTAGAAAGACTAGCTGGTCATGATTATTACTGCTTTTTGGATGGCTATTCAGGCTACAACCAAATTGCAGTAGATCCTCAGGACCAAGAGAAGATAGCATTTACTTGCCCTTCTGGCGTGTTTGCCTACAGAAGGATGCCTTTTGGTCTGTGCAATGCACCTGCAACCTTTCAGAGGTGCATGCTCTCTATCTTCTCAGATATGGTAGAGAAATTTCTGGAAGTTTTCATGGATGACTTTTCAGTATATGGAGACTCATTCAGCTCCTGTCTTAACCACCTATCACTTGTCTTGAAAAGGTGCCAAGAGACTAACCTGGTTTTAAACTGGGAAAAATGTCACTTTATGGTGACTGAAGGAATTGTCCTTGGGCACAAAATTTCAAGCAGGGGAATAGAGGTGGATAAGGCAAAGGTAGAGGTAATTGAAAAATTACCACCACCTGCCAATGTTAAGGCAATCAGAAGCTTTCTGGGGCATGCAGGATTCTATAGAAGGTTTATCAAGGATTTTTCGAAAATTGCAAAACCTTTAAGTAACCTGCTAGCTGCTGACACGCCATTTGTGTTTGACACACAGTGTTTGCAGGCATTTGAGACCCTGAAAGCTAAGCTGGTCACAGCACCAGTCATCTCTGCACCAGATTGGGCATTACCATTTGAATTAATGTGTGATGCCAGTGATCATGCCATTGGTGCAGTGTTGGGACAGAGGCATAACAAACTTCTGCATGTCATTTATTATGCTAGCCGTGTTCTAAATGATGCACAGAAGAATTACACAACCACAGAAAAGAATTACTTGCAGTGGTCTATGCCATTGACAAGTTTAGATCCTACCTAGTGGGATCAAAGGTGATTGTGTACACTGACCATGCTGCTCTTAAATACTTACTCACAAAGCAGGATTCAAAACCCAGGCTTATAAGATGGGTGTTGCTTCTGCAAGAGTTTGATATAGAAATAAGAGACAGAAAAGGGACAGAGAATCAAGTAGCTGATCATCTGTCCAGAATAGAACCAGTAGCTGGGGCGTCCCTCCCTTCTACTGAGATCTCTGAGACTTTCCCAGATGAGCAACTCTTTGCCATCCAGGAAGCTCCATGGTTTGCAGACATTGCAAATTATAAAGTTGTAAGGTTCATACCCAAGGAGTACAGTAGTGTGCAAAGAAAGAAATTAATTTCAGATGCCAAGTATTACCTTTGGGATGAACCATATCTCTTTAAGAGATGTGCTGACGGAGTGATCCGCAGATGTGTACCCAGAGAAGAAGCACAAAGGATCCTGTGGCACTGCCATGGATCACAGTATGGGGGACATTTTGGAAGTGAGCGAACAGCCACTAAAGTTCTCCAGTGCGGCTTCTACTGGCCTACTCTCTATAAAGATTCCCGAGAGTTTGTGCGTAACTGTGACAGTTGCCAAAGAGCTGGTAACCTGCCTCACGGATATGCCATGCCTCAACAAGGGATATTAGAGATAGAATTGTTTGACGTATGGGGAATTGATTTCATGGGACCATTCCCACCATCATACTCAAACACTTATATTCTGGTGGCAGTGGACTATGTATCTAAGTGGGTAGAAGCAATTGCTACACCCACTAATGATACCAAAACCGTACTGAAATTCCTCCAGAAAAACATTTTCAGCAGGTTTGGCGTCCCCAGAGTGCTAATCAGTGATGGGGGCACTCATTTCTGCAATAAACAGCTATACTCTGCTATGGTTAGATATGGAATCAGCCATAAAGTGGCAACTCCGTATCATCCACAGACAAATGGGCAAGCTGAAGTCTCTAATAGAGAGCTAAAAAGAATCCTAGAACGGACTGTGATAGCCCGGAGAAAGGATTGGGCAAAGAGCTTGGATGATGCTCTGTGGGCATACAGAACAGCATTCAAGACTCCTATAGGAACCTCTCCATACCAACTGGTGTTTGGGAAGGCCTGTCATTTGCCTGTGGAACTAGAACACAAAGCCTACTGGGCAACCAGATTCCTAAACATGGATGCACAGTTAGCTGGTGAGAAAAGACTGCTCCAGCTAAATGAGCTAGAGGAGTTCAGACTCAATGCCTTTGAAAATGCAAAAATTTATAAGGAAAAGGCAAAGAAGTGGCATGATAAGAGATTGTCAACCAGAGTCTTTGAGCCAGGACAAAAAGTTCTGCTCTTCAACTCTAGGCTCAAATTGTTTCCAGGAAAACTCAAATCCCGGTGGAGGGGTCCGTATGTGATTACAGGAGTATCACCATATGGATATGTTGAGCTTCAGGATATGGATTCTGACAAGAAGTTCATTGTTAATGGACAGAGAATCAAGCACTATCTTGAAGGAAATTTTGAGCAGGAATGCTCAAAACTGAGGCTTGAGTGATTCTCAGTGAAAGTCCAGCTAAAGACAGTAAAGAAGCGCTTGCTGGGAGGCAACCCAGTCATTAGAAAGTTGTATGAATTGCTCTTACAGAGGCAAGTATCAAAAATGAAGGAATTCACAGAGTTACAGAAGGATTCAGCTCAAAAAGCAGAGAAAATGAGCTTACTGGCGAAAAAATGCCAGAATGGGTACCATTCTGGGCGTTTAACGCCAGGAATGGTGCCATTTTGGGCGTTAAACGCCAGAATGGGCACCATTCTGGGCGTTTAACGCCAGGTGTGCAGCATCCTGGGCGTTTTGTAAAAACGCCCAGTGACAAAGGATTTCTGGCGTTTAACGCCATCCAGGGCACCTGGCTGGGCGTTAAACGCCCAAAAGGGGTAGCAAATGGGCGTTAAACGCCAGAATGGGTGTCATTCTGGGCGTTTAACGCCAGAAAGGTGGGGGGACCACATTTTTGTTTTCAACTCAAATTTTTTCAAACTTTCCTCTTTTTAACCATACTCTTCTACATAAATGCACTTCAACCTTTCATCATTCACTTTCAAATCTTCACAAATCAAAACCATTCTTCAAATCTATTTCAAATTAATCCCAAATCTTCTTCAAAAACTCACCCTTTTCTCAATTTCTTTTCATATCTTCTCAAATCTCCTTTCAAATTCTTATTTTTTCGAAATCTCTTCTCCCCTCCCTTATAACTTCACGTTTGGAACCCCCTTTACCCACACCATTCGAATTTCCTCTTCCTCTCTCTCTCTTCTTTCTTTTCTTTTGCTTGAGGACAAGCAAACCTCTAAGTTTGGTGTGCTTTTCCGTGATCACTAAGCCAAGATTCATCAATATCATGGCCCCTAAGGGAAAACAAACCAATTTAAGAGGCAAGAAAGAGAATAATCCAAAGAATCTTTGGAATCAAGAGAAGTTCTTAACTAAAGAACATGAAGACCATTATCACAAAATAATGGGTCTGAGGTCAGTGATCCCGGAAGTTAAATTTGATCTGAAAGAAGATGAATATCCGGGGATCCAAGAGCAAATTCGAAACAGAGGATGGGAAATTCTAACCAATCCTGAGACAAAGGTTGGGAGGAACATGGTTCAGGAATTCTACTCAAATCTGTGGCTGACAGATAAGCAGAGAATGACTGGAACCGCTTACCATACCTACAGAACCATGGTCAGAGGGAAAGTCATGTACTTCCATCTGGACAAAATAAGAGAAATCTTCAAGTTACCCCAACTGCAAGATGATCCTGACTCCTTCAATAGGAGGATGGTGAAAGTAGATAAAGGGTTGGATCAAGTTCTAGAGGACATATGCCTCCCTGGAACTAAGTGGATAACCAATTCTAAGGGTGTCCCAAACCAACTCAAGAGGGGAGACCTCAAGCCAATTGCAAGAGGTTGGCTAGAATTCATTGGGCGTTCCATATTGCCCACTAGCAACCGTTCTGAGGTCACCATCAAGAGAGCAGTGATGATTCATTGCATTATGCTTGGAAAAGAGGTGGAGGTCCATCATGTGATTGCTTGTGAGATCTACACAATTTCAAATAAGAATTCCACTGAAGCCAAATTGGCTTACCCAAGCTTGATTTCCTTGCTCTGTAAAGAGGCTGGGGTGAAGATGGGAGTAGATGAGTTCATACCCATTGAACACCCAATCACCAAGAAGTCAATGGAAGGACAAGTGCAAGACAACTCCATCAAGAGGAGGGCGCAGGAATTCCTCCCTGAATTCCCAAGAATTGACTACTGGTCCAGCCTAGAAGCATCTATCACCAAGTTGCAAGAGACTATGGAGCAACTGAAGGAAGAACAGCAGAATCAGAACTGCATGCTCTGCAAATTGTTGAAGGAACAAGAGAAGCAGGGGCGTGAACTCCAAGAGTTGAAATGCCAAAAGCTCTCCTCTCAATCTGAGGGAGCATCCACTTCTCAAAATCAAGGTTGTTGAGTTCTAACTCTGTGAAAACCTCTATCATTAGGAGCCTATTTTTTTTCGTTTTTCTTATCTTATTTTCTATTTTTTTAGTCTCATCTTATATCTATATTTGAGTCTTGTTCTTAGTTCATAATTAATAAAATTTATGCCTTAAAGTTATGAATGTCCTATGAATCCATCACCTCTCTTAAAAGAAAAAAATGCTTTAATCACAAAAGAACAAGAAGTACAGGGTTTCGAAATGTATCTCTGAAACTAGTTGAATTAGTTTGATCTGGTGACAATACTTTTTGTTTTCTGAATGAATGCTTGAACAGTGCATATGTCTTTTGAATTTGTTGCTTTGAGAATGTTAAAATTGTTGGCTCTTGAAAGAATGAGGAGAAAGAGAACTGTTATTGAGGATCTGAAAAATCATCAAATTGATTCTTGAAGCAAGAAAAAGCAGTAATCAAAAAAAAAATTTCGAAAAAAAAAGAGAAAAAGAAAAAGAAAAAGAAAGAAAAAGAAGGAAATAAAGTTGTGATCCAAGGCAAAAGAGTGTGCTTAAGAACCCTGGACACCTCTAATTGGGGACTTTAGCAAAGCTGAGTCACAATCTAAAAAGGTTCACCCAATTATGTGTCTGTGGCATGTATGTATCCGGTGGTAATACTGGAAGACAGAGTGCTTTGGGCCACAGCCAAGACTCATACACTGGCTATGTTCAAGAATCAATATACTTAACTAGGAGAATCAATAACACTATCTGAGTTCTGAGTCCTTATAGATGCCAATCATTCTGAACTTCAAAGGATAGAGTGAGATGCCAAAACTGTTCGGAGGCAAAAAGCTACTAGTCCCGCTCATCTAATTGGAGCTATGTTTCTTTGATATTTTGGAGTCTATAGTATATTCTCTTCTTTTTATCCTATTTTGATTTTCAGTTGCTTGGGGACAAGCAACAATTTAAGTTTGGTGTTGTGATGAGCGGATAATTTGTATGCTTTTGGGCATTGTTTTTAGTATGTTTTTAGTATCTTTTAGTTAGTTTTTAGTATATTTTTATTAGTTTTTAATTAAAATTCACTTTTCTGGACTTTACTATGAGTTTGTGTGTTTTTCTGTGATTTCAGGTATTTTCTGACTGAAATTGAGGGTTCTGAGCAAAAATCTGATCCAGAGACCAAAATGGACTGCAGATGCTGTTAGATTCTGACCTCCCTACACTCGAAGTGGATTTTCTGGAGCTACAGAAGCCCAATTGGCACGCTCTCAACGGCATTGGAAAGTAGACATCCTGGGCTTTCCAGCAATATATAATAGTCCATACTTTGCCCAAGATTTGATGGCCCAAACCGGCGCTCAAAGTCACCTACAGAAATTCCAGCGTTAAACGCCGGAACTGGCATAAAAATTGGAGTTAAACGCCCAAACTGGTATGAAAGCTGGCGTTTAACTCCAGAAAAGGTCTCTACACGAAATTCCTTCATTGCTCAGCCCAAGCACACACCAAGTGGGCCCGGAAGTGGATTTTTATGTCATTTGCTCATTTCTGTAAACCTTAGGACACTAGTTTACTATTAATAGGACCTTTTGACATTGTATCCGTACCTTATGACCTCACAACATTTTTACACGTTTCTTTCCACAGTATGAGCCTCTAAACCCCATGGTTGGGGGTGAGGAGCTCTGCTGTGTCTTGATGAATTAATGCAATTACTACTGTTTCTTATTCAATCATGCTTGCTTCGATTCTAAGATAACACTTGTTCTTAATCCGGATGAATGTGATGATCCGTGACAATCATCATCATTCTCAACTATGAACATGTGCCTGACAACCACCTCTGTTCTATCTTAGATTGAGTAGTTATCTCTTAGGTTCTTTAATCGGAATCTTCGTGGTATAAGCTAGAACTGATGGCGGCATTCAAGAGAATCCGGAAGGTCTAAACCTTGTCTGTGGTATTCTGAGTAGGATTCAATGACTGGATGACTGTGACGTGCTTCAAACTCCTGAGGGCGGGGCGTTAGTGACAGACGCAAAAGAATCACTGGATTCTATTCCGGCCTGATTGAGAACCGACAGATGATTAGCCTATGCTGTGACAGAGCATCAGGGACGTATTTTCACTGAGAGGATGGGAGGTAGCCACTGACAATGGTGAAACCCTACATACAGCTTGCCATGGAGGGAGCCTTGCATGTTTGATGAAGAAGACAGTAGGAAAGCAGAGATTCAGAAGATGGAGCATCTCCAAACTCCAACCCATTCTCCATTACTGCAATACAAGTAACCATTTCATGTTCTTTTGCTTTTTACAATCAATCCTGATAATTTCTGATATCCTGACTAAGATTTACAAGATAACCATAGCTTGCTTCAAGCCGACAATCTCCGTGGGATCGACCCTTGCTCACGCAAGGTATTACTTGGACGACCCAGTGCACTTGCTGGTTAGTTGTGCGGGATTGCAAAAGTGTTATTGCAATTTCGTGCACCAGAGGTGTCCAGAGTTCTGAAGCACACTCTTTAGCTTTAGATCACGACTTTAACCACTCAGTCTCAAGCTTTTCACTTGGACCTGCATGCCACAAGCACATGGTTAGGGACAGCTTGATTTAGCCGCTTAGGCCTAGATTTATTTCCTTGGGCCCTCCTATCCATTAATGCTCAAAGCCTTGGATCCTTTTTACCCTTGCCTTTTGGTTTTAAGGGCTATTGGCTTTTTCTGCTTGCTTTTTCTTTCTCTCTTTTTGGCATTTTTTCTTTTTTTTTCGCAAGAATTTTTTTTTCACTGCTTTTTCTTGCTTCAAGAATCAATTTCATGATTTTTCAGATCATCAATAATATTTCTCTTGTTCATCATTCTTTCAGGAGCCAACAATTTTAACATTCATAAAATTTAATATCAAAAGTATGCACTGTTCAAGCATTCATTCAGAAGACAAAAAGTATTGCCACCACATATAAATAATTAGAATTTTCCTTATTAAGAACTCAAAAAAATTAAATTGCCTCTTTATTCTAAAAAATCTACTATTTTATTCATGTTTGATGATGATGAGAAAAATAAATTATAACTTAATTGAAAATAAAATCAAAATAGATATGCTAATTACTACTACTCCTATATAACTTCTAAGGTAAAATCCTATAATAATACTATCACAGAGTTAAAGCTAGAATTAGAACTTAACAACCTGTATTTTGGGAAGTGGATGTTCCTCTAGTCTGTGGGGTGCTTGGTCTTTCAAGGAATAGCTTCTGACACTTTAGTTCCTTCAGTTCACATCCTTGCTCTTCCTGTTCCCTTAGATGCCATGATCTTGATGAGTTTTAGCTCAGTGATCATGGAAAATCACACCAAACTTAGGGTTTGCTTGTCCTCAAGCAAAAGAAAGGAAAGGAGAGGAATAGAGGGAGAGGCAATTTCGAAATCCAAAAGATATGATGAGTTGAAAGAGATTTGAAAAAGATTTGGATTAGAAAAAGATTTGTGTTTATGAATTAAGATACATTTGATATTTTTGAAAAAGGGATTTTAGAAATTAGGGTTTTTAGAAATTAGGATTAAACTTTTTGGAATTGAAGGATGATATTTTGAAACATGTTTATGCATGAAATCATGAATTGAAACATAAAAATTAGAAAATTTGTGAAGAAAAACGAATTTTACCTCCTCCCCACCATCCTGGCGTTAAACGCCCAAATGCTGCTTGTTTTGGGCGTTTAACGCCCAATTGTTGCTTCTCCTGGGCGTTCAACGCCCAGCTGTTGCTTCTTTCTGGCGTTGAACACCAGGAAGTCCTTTGTCACTAGGCGTTTTTCTGAACGCCCAGGACACTGTCAATCTGGCGTTAAACGCCCAGATGGCTACCCTTACTGGCGTTGAACGCCCAATGGGTGCTTCTTTTGGGCGTTCAACGCCCAAAATGTTTCTTACTGGCTTTTTCACGCCAGTGAGCTTCCAAATTCCCTTGTAACTCTGTGAATCCAATCAATTGCTATTTTACCTTTTGAAGATACTTTGACATATGCCTCTAAAAATTAGCAAAAATAAATAAAATTAAATTTTGTGAATGGCTGGGTTGCCTCCCAGCAAGCACTTCTTTATTGTCCTTAGCTGGACAGTGAGCTCTCATGGAGTCTCACAGATAATCAGAGCAAGGTTGGGACCTCCCAACATCAAACTTAGAGTTTGAATGTGGGGGTTCAACACCAAACTTAGAGTTTGGTTGTGGCCTCCCAACACCAAACTTAGAGTTGGACTGTGGGGGCTTTGGTTGACTCTACAGTGAGAGAAGCTTTTCATGCTTCCTCTCCATGGTTACAAAAGGAGAACCTTGTGTCTTATAGTTTGCAATGTCTGCAAACCACAGAGCTTCCTGAACAGCAAACAATTGCTCATCCAGAAAGGTTTCAGAGATCTCAGTAGGAGGGAGGGATGCTCCTGCTACTGGTTCTATCCGGGACATGTGATCAGCTACTTGATTCTCTGTTCCTTTTCTGTCTCTTATTTCTATATCAAACTCTTGCAGAAGCAACACCCATCTTATGAGCCTGGGCTTTGAATCCTGCTTTGTGAGTAGATATTTAAGAGCAGCATGGTCAGTGTACACAATCACTTTTGATCCTACTAAGTAGGATCTAAACTTGTCAATGGCATAAACCACTGCAAGTAATTCTTTTTCTGTGGTTGTGTAATTTTTCTGGGCATCATTTAAAACACTGCTAGCATAATAAATGACATGCAGAAGCTTGTTATGCCTCTGTCCCAATACTGCACCAATGGTATGGTTACTGGCATCACACATTAGTTCAAAGGGTAATGTCCAGTCTGGTGCAGAAATAACTGGTGCTGTGACCAGCTTAGCTTTCAGGGTCTCAAACGCCTGCAGACACTTTGTGTCAAACACAAATGGCGTGTCAGCAGCTAGCAGATTGCTCAGAGGTTTTGCAATTTTTGAAAAATCCTTTATAAACCTCCTATAGAATCCTGCATGCCCCAGAAAGCTTCTGATTGCCTTAACATTGGCAGGTGGTGGTAATTTTTCAATTACTTCAACTTTAGCTTGATCCACCTCTATTCCCTTGTTTAAAATTTTATGCCCAAGGACAATCCCTTCAGTCACCATAAAGTGACATTTTTCCCAGTTTAAAACTAGGTTGGTCTCTTGGCATCTTTTCAGAACAAGTGCTAAATGGTTAAGGCAGGAGCTGAATGAGTCTCCAAATATTGAAAAGTCATCCATGAAGACTTCCAGAAACTTCTCTACCATATCAGAGAAGATAGAGAGCATGCACCTTTGAAAGGTTGCAGGTGCATTGCACAAGCCAAATGGCATCCTTCTGTATGCAAATACTCCAGATGGGCATGTGAATGCCGTTTTCTCTTGATCCTGGGGATCTACTACAATTTGATTATAACCTGAATATCCATCCAGGAAGCAGTAGTATTCATGACCTGCTAGTCTTTCTAGCATCTGGTCTATGAATGGTAAAGGAAAATGATCCTTTCTGGTGGCTGTATTGAGCCTTCTATAATCAATACACATACGCCACCCTGTAACTGTTCTTGTAGGAACCAGTTCATTTTTTTCATTATGAACCACTGTCATGCCTCCCTTCTTAGAGACGACTTGGACAAGGCTTACCCAGGGGCTGTCAGAAATAGGATAAATAATCCCAGCCTCTAGTAATTTAGTGACCTCCTTCTGCACAACTTCCTTCATGGCTGGATTCAGCCGCCTTTGTGGTTGGACCACTGGCTTGGCGTCACCCTCCAATAGGATCTTGTGCATGCATCTGGCTGGGCTAATGCCCTTAAGATCACTGATGGACCGCCCAAGAGCTGTCTTGTGTGTCCTTAGCACTCGAATTAGTGCTTCCTCTTCCTGTGGCTCTAAGGTAGAGCTTATGATTACAGGAAAGGTATCACCTTCTCCCAGAAATGCATATTTCAGGGATGGTGGTAATGGTTTGAGTTCAGGTTTGGGAGGTTTCTCCTCTTCCTGAGGGATTTTCAGAGGTTCTATTATTCTCTCTGATTCCTCCAAATCAGGCTGAACATCTTTAAAATGTCCTCTAGCTCTGATTCGAGACTCTCAGCCATATTGACCTCTCTTACCAGAGAGTCAATGATATCAACACTCATGCAGTCATCTGGGGTGTCTGGATGTTGCATGGCTTTGGCAACATTCAATTTGAACTCCTCCTCATTGACTCTCAAGGTTACTTCCCCTTTTTGGACGTCAATGAGGGTTCGACCAGTTGCTAGGAAAGGTCTTCCTAGAATGAGAGTTGCACTCTTGTGCTCCTCCATTTCCAGCACCACAAAGTCAGTAGGAAAGACAAATGGCCCAACCTTGACGATCATGTCTTCAATCATGCCTGATGGGTATTTAATGGAGCCATCAGCAAGTTGAAGACATATCCGGGTTGGTTTGACTTCTTCAGTCAAACCGAGCTTTGTGATAATAGATGCGGGTATCAGGTTGATACTTGCCCCAAGATCACATAGAGCCTGCTTGGTACAATTACCCTCTAATGTGCATGGTATCATAAAGCTCCTGGGGTCTTTAAGCTTCTCACGTAAGCTTTTCAGAATGACTGCACTGCATTCTTCAGTGAGGTAAACTTTTTCAGTTTCTCTCCAATCCTTCTTATGACTTAAGATCTCTTTCATGAACTTAGCATAAGAGGGTATTTGCTCAAGTGCTTCTGCAAACGGAATCTTTATTTCAAGAGTCCTGAGATAGTCTGCAAAGCGGGCAACTTGCTTATCCTGTTCCGCTTGGCGGTGTTTTTGAGGATAAGGCAATTTGGCTTTATATTCCTCAACCTTAGTTGCTGCAGGTTTATTACCTACAGAAGTGGGTTGGGAAGCCTTTTTAGAAGGGTTGTTATCAGCACTTGTATGTGACTGATCCCCCACTGGCATTTGAATGCCAGGGGTGGAAGCTGGAGTGGCGTTAGACGCCACCTCCTTATTTGTTACTGGCGTCTGAACGCCAGAACTATGCTCCCTTTGGGCGTTCAACGCCGGATTCATGCTTGTTTCTGGCGTTGAACGCCAGGAATGAGCATGGGCTGGGCGTTCAGCGCTAGCATTATTCCTCTCTGGGCTCTGATTGTCCTCAGAGAGATTTTGAGTAGCCATTTGTTCATTTCTTGGCTTCCTGCTGTTTTGAAGTGAAGTGTTTAATGTTTTTCCACTTCTTAATTGAACTGCTTGGTATTCTTCTGCTATTTGTTTTGACAGTTATTTTTCTGTTTGCTTTAACTGTACTTCCATATTCCTGTTGGCCATTCTTGTTTCCTGTAGTATTTCTTTGAATTCGGCTAGCTGCTGAGTTAGAAAGTCTAATTGCTGATTGAATTCATTAGCTTGATCTACAGGACTGAGCTCAGCAGTTACTGTTTTAGCTTCTTCTTTCATAGAAGATTCACTACTTATGTACAGATGCTGATTTCTGGCAACTGTATCAATAAGCTCTTGAGCTTTTTCAATTATTTTTCTCATATGTATAGATCCACCAACTGAGTGGTCTAGAGAAATCTGAGCTTTTTCTGTAAGCCCATAGTAGAAGATGTCTAATTGCACCCACTCTGAAAACATTTCAGAGGGGCATTTTCTTAGCATCTCTCTGTATCTCTCCCAGGCATCATAAAGGGATTCATTATCTCCTTGTTTGAAGCCTTGGATGCTTAGCCTTAGCTATGTCATCCGTTTTGGAGGGAAATAGTGATTCAGGAATTTTTCTGACAGCTGTTTCCATGTCTTTATGCTGTTCTTAGGTTGGTTATTTAACCACCTCTTAGCTTGATCTTTTACAGCAAATGGAAACAGTAATAATCTGTAGACATCCTGATCTACTTCCTTATCATGTACTGTGTCAGTAATTTGCAAAAATTGTGCCAGAAACTCTGTAGGTTCTTCCTGTGGAAGACCGAAATACTGGCAGTTTTGTTGCACCATGATAATGAGCTGAGGATTCAACTCAAAGCTACTAACTCCAATGGAGGGTATACAGATACTACTCCCATATGAAGCAGTAGTGGGGTTAGCATATGACCCCAGAGTCCTCCTGGACTGTTCATTTCCACTTAGTTCCATGATGGAATAAGGGAGATGATATGTATGTTGATATTATTTATTTTATAGATGTGGAATAAATAAAATGGAATATAAAAAAAATTTGAAAATATTTTGTGAAAATTTTTCGAAAAAATTTGAAATTGAAATCTGAATTTTATATAAAAATTTCGAAAATGTAGTTTTAAAATTAGTTAGAAAAGATATATATTTTTTTGAATTTTGAATTTTATGATGAAAGAGAAAAACACATAAAAGACACAAGACTTAAAATTTTTAGATCTAATGCTCCTTATTTTCGAAAATTTTTGGAGGGAAAACACCAAGGAGCATCAAACTTAAAAATTTTAAGATCAAGACACAAGAAAAACTCAAGAACACCTTGAAGATTCACAAGAACACCAAGAACAAAAGGAAGAACACCAAACTCAAAATTTTAAGAAAACTTTAATAAAATTTTCGAAAATTATGAAAAGATTAACAAGAAAACACCAAACTTAAATTTTGGCACAAGATTAAATCAAGAAAATTTATTTTTGAAAAAGATTTTCAAAAGAACTGGTGCCCAATCATCAAGAATATAAACCAATACTCTAGCCAATTGGGAGTAAATGTAACACTTGTTCTGAATAGGTATATTCCTTTTGGAAAATTAATGCTTCAAAAAGAACACAAGTGAAACAAGAAAAGACACAAAATAAGAAAAACTCAAGATCAACAAGAAAGATAAACAAGAACAACTTGAAGATCAAGGAAAAACAAGAACATGCAATTCGAAAAAAATTAAGAGACAAGAAAAAGCATGCAATTGACACCAAACTTAGAACAAGACACTAGACTCACGAAAAATTGACAATTAATTAAGAAAAATAATATTTTTGAAAAGAAAATTTTGAAAAGAAACTATCCTATCAGAATTTAATGACTCTATGACAATAAAAATAAATTATTCCTAATCTAAGAAATAAAATAAACCTTTAGTTGTTCAAACTCAAATAATTCCCGGCAACGGCGCCAAAAACTTGGTGCACGAATTTGCAATTCGTACAACTAACCAGCAAGTGCACTGGGTCGTCCAAGTAATACCTTACATGAGTAAGGGTCGATCCCACGGAGTTTATTGGTTTGAAGCAAGCTATGTTTATTTTATTAATCTTAGTCAGGATACCAATAGAGTTCTTTAGCCTCGTATAAAGTAAAAAGGGCATAAAATAAATAGTTGTTACTTCAATAATGGAGAATATGTTGGAGTTTTGGAGATGCTTTGTCATCTGAATTTCAACTTTTCCTTGAAATCCTTTTCCCACACGCAAGGTTCCTTCCATGGCAAGCTCTATGTAGGGTGTCACCGTTGTCAATGGCTACTTCCCATCCTCTCAGTGAAAATGGTCCAAATGCTCTGTCACAGCACAGCTAATCATCTGTCGGTTCTCAATCAGGTTGGAATAGAATCCATTGATTCTTTTGCGTCTGTCACTAACACCCAGCCTTCAGGAGTTTGAAGCTCGTCACAGTCATTCAATCCCAGAATCCTACTCGGAATACCACAGACAAGGCTTAGACTTTCCGGATTCTCATGAATGCCGCCATCAATCCGGCTTATACCACGAATATTCTGATTAAGGAATCTAAGAGATACTCATTCAATCTGATGTAGAACGGAGGTGGTTGTCAGGCACACGTTCATGGATTTGAGGAAGGTGATGAGTGTCACGAATCATCACCTTCTTCATGTTTAAGCGCGAATGAACATCTTAGATAGAAACAAGCGTGTTTGAATGCAAAACAAAGGTAATTGTATTAATTCATCGAGACGCTGCAGAGCTCCTCACCCCCAACAATGGAGTTTAGAGACTCATGCCGTCAAAGTGTATAAAATTCAGATCTGAAAAATGTCATGAGGTACAAGATAAGTCTCTAAAAGTTGTTTAAATAGTAAACTAGTAACCTAGGTTTACAGAATATGAATAAACTAAGATAATTGGTGCAGAAATCCACTTCTGGGGCCCACTTGGTGTGTGCTGGGGCTGAGACTAAAGCTATCCACGAGCTGAGACTTTTCTTGGAGTTGAACTCCAAGTTATAACGTGTTTTGGGCGTTCAACTCCGGATCATGACGTGTTTCTGGCGTTTAACTCCAGACAACAGCATGTACTTGGCGTTCAACGCCAAGTTACGTCGTCTATCTTCGCGCAAAGTATGGACTATTATATATTGCTGGAAAGCCCTAGATGTCTACTTTCTAACGCCGTTGAGAGCGCGCCAATTGGACTTCTGTAGCTCCAGAAAATCCATTTCGAGTGTAGGGAGGTCAGAATCCAACAGCATCAGCAGTCCTTTTTCAGCCTAAATCAGATTTTTGCTCAGCTCCCTCAATTTCAGCCAGAAATTACCTGAAATCACAGAAAAATCACACAACTCATAGTAAAGTCCAGAAATATGATTTTTGTTTAAAAACTAATAAAATTCTATTAAAAACTAATTAAAACATACTAAAATCTACATGAAATTACCCCCAAAAAGCGTATAAAATATCCGCTCATCACATATCATTTTGAAGTCCTGTATATGTTAGCTTTACAATACCACTAGAATAATTTTATTTGGACATCTGTAACTCAAGTTGTGATCAAATTAGTATGAAGAGGTCAGGACTGATAGCATTAGCAATATTTTTGGCACTAATCTTGAGTTGTGAATTACACCTAAAATCATTGAGAATTAAAAAAATGTTCAACATAAAAGTTATAGTGCTTGCATTCTTCTTTTCAATGACTCTAGATTTTCTCCAATCCGATCATTATAACTTTTTGTGATACTTTTTTTCTTTAAACAATCCCCTGCATTTTAATACAGAAACTCAAATATAACTTGTCATGGGTACTCGTTGAATATCACACCAATTATATTCAAACAAAAAGAAAAATCCATATATTTTATGTAACATCATAATTGGAGGAGAGTATTCAAAACTAATTGAAATTTTATAAAAAGAGGAAAAAAACTTAATTCAATCCTAAGTAAATGTATGCATTTTATACTCAATAAAGTGGGTTGTATCACGCTCTAACACTTCACCAATGCCTTTAGAATCACCTCTAGCTACCATTTGAGGAGAAAAACTCGAAGGAAATCTTTGGAGAATCTAAATCGCAAAGCTTGGTGGGAGAGCTTGGAATTGAGGAGTTTAGATGAGAGAACACCAAGTTGTGTTTATCAACTATTGCACCACCCGTTACCACGACTATAGGGAGAAAAGGTGAGTTTAAAGGAGTTTAGAGAGAAGTTGATCAGCAGCTGCTGCTGTTGCCAGAGATTGGCCAAAATACTTGAGCCAGCAATCACTCAGATTGTTGGCTTTAAAGAGATAAGTTAACTTGTCTTATTTGCAATTAGAAGAATGGACATGGTAGGAACTTTTATATGATCATAAAAATCTATTGTGTATGTGTATCTTTAAGTAGTTGATGTTTGATATATGGTTGTATGTGCGAAATTGATGATTGATTATGATTGAAGCTGGTTATGTATGTAATTGAAAGTTGCTGAAATTAGAGCCAGTGAGGGTAAAACAAAGAAATTATCAGCAAAACCCTAAGAAGTTTAAGTTTGACTTGTTTTTTTTGTTCACCAAATCCTAGAATCCTAATTTGAGGTTGAATGATTAGTAAAGTGCTAAAAAAATTAGAATAGATGTAAGGCTATTTGGATAACATAAATAAAATTGAGTTTTTTTTTTAAAAATGAGTGAAATGCTAAACTTGACCCATTTAAAGTACATTTTGGATAAATTTTAATTGGTGGGATGATTGTCACAAAATAGGTTGGAGTTGAAAAAAGTAGAAATATGAAAATTTGGGGTATTGAGTTGTTGATTTTCAAAATTTAGGCTCAAGCATAATTTCTACAGAAGAACGAATGACTTTCATGAATTACTATTCTCAACCCAAATTACCTTTTTGCGTAGAACCAATTTCATTTAAAAGATTTATACATCTTGTTCATTTATGAAAAATTATAATTTGAGATGATAATTATAAAATTATTTATGCTAATTTGAAGTTGAACTACTCACTAATTCAGAATGCTATTTTACTTAGATTATGCAGCAACTTCGAATGTGCAAACATAGCTCCATAGTGATCTTATGCTAGTGGAACTAAGTCTTTTTTAACGATTTACATTTTTAGTTTAACTTTGTAACATTTGATTTTGATATAAAAATTATAGAATCAGTTATGAAACTTTGAGGACAGACTACTTACTAGTTTAAATGCTATTTTTCTTAAATTATATAGCAACTTTAAATTTGCATAAATAATTCCATAGTTATTGAATTTTGATGACATAAACTTTTTGTTAAATTTATAAGTATTTATTTTGATTATGAAAATTTTAAGCTAGATATATTGGATATGGATTTTTTTTATGCAAGTTAGAAGCTAAACTTGTTGATTTAGAAACAAGTTTGTCTTTAATTATGCAATCACTTCCAATGTACTAATAAGTTGTATAAAGTCCATTTTTTTAAAGGTGTATGTGTCTAATTTGATTATAGAAATTTTGAGTTGGAAATGATCATAGTGGAATTAATTGTGTAAGTTTAAAGTTGGACTATTAATAGACTTTCGTTGAAGAAGGGCCCACTAACAGCCCAATCACGATAAAGTACCTCATGAATTTTGTCAACAAGATCACTACCTTTTCTTAGCCTACCAAAAACTCTCTGAGAAATCAATAGATAAGACTTAAGATTGTCCGTTTCACATATTTTTTCTTTTAACCCACACTCCCAACCTAGAACCAACCCACGCCAAATTCCAAAAATATCACATCATAACAACCTTTCACCCACTCTCCATCACTATTCGTTATGAGACAACTATAACTTACAAAATGAACATGCTCAAGGACTCTTGCATCACTATTAATCTTAGCAAGATGAAGTGGTGGTGGCACCCATGAAGAAGTTAAAAAAGCTGGAATTAAATTTTTTTTATTAAAAAATTTTTAATAAATCTTATCACCTTGTCAATGTTCTAATTAGGGGTGTTCAAAATCGATCAAATTCGAACAAAACTGACTAACTGAACTAAAAAAATTGATAACCGAACAAACCAAAAACCAGAAAAAATGATTTTTGCAGTTTTTTGCTGTTCGGTTTGATTTTCGGTTCTGATAGGAAAAATCCCAACCGAATCGAACCGGTGTTATTAAAAGCCCTACTATAAAAACAACTTCCCTCCACAATTCCTCCTAGACCAACCGCAACCACCCCTCCTAGGAACCCTAACTTCCCTCAAGCCCTCTTTCAGTCTCTCTAGCACCGAATCTCAGCGAAACCTCCTCCTTCTTCTCTGCCATCAACGCCGTCGGATAGCACCATCGCAGCGGCGCGGCAGCGCGGCACGTTCCTCTCCCTCTCTCTTCTACGTAGGCTCGTAGCACTTCTCACTCTCCCTCATCCTCGACAGCTCCACACACCACCTCTCCCGCAGCTGTCCCCTCCACCAACCAACACCCGCCGTCGTCTTCGATGAACCGCAGCAGCACGCACCAAATGCAGTCGAAGCCGTCGTCGTTCGTTGCCTGTCTCTCGGTCGTCGTTGATCTGTCTAGCTCTGGTCTTTGGTACGTCGCCACGCCATCTCACTATGCTGCACCTTCGTCGTCCTCTGCAATGGAGCCTAAGTCTCAGGTTATTTTTTTGTTCTGATTCTTTTTTTTAATTCTGGTTTAGTCTTATTGATTCTAATTTGTAATGAACACTAGATTGGCTTGTTCTTGATTTTATAGTTAAGTTATTGATTCTGATTTTTTTTTAATTCTGAGATTTTTGTTCTGTTTTGATTTAGGATAATTCTGATTTAGGGTTGATTCTGAATTTTTTGTTTATTCAATGATAATGCAGGAAAGCGAAAGGTGAAAGAGGAAGAATTTGTGGAATTGGTGCACCACATGAATATTTTTGGAATTAGTTTGGTTGTATTTTTTATTTAGTTTAGTTCTATTTCTTGATTTAGTTTGGAATTGGTGCACCATTTTTTGCAAAATTTTTAGAATTAGTTTGGTTGTGTTTTTTATTTTCTGATTCAGTCTAGGTTGATTATTGTTCTATCTGGTTCTACAGTTTTTGCAAGAAAATTATTAATGATTTTAATTTATTGTGCTTCTGCTAATTTATTAGTGATTTATGAGTCAAGTTTATCATTGTTCCATCTACTTTTGTTGTTTTTGCAAAATTGTTAATTATTTTAGTACCCTAGATATGATTTGATGATTAGAATATGATATGTTTTCAAATCAATTTAAAAAATGAACAAACCAAATCGAACCATACCGAATTTAATTAGTTTGATTTGGTTCGGATGGTCTTAATAAAAAAAACCAAACCAAACCGAACCGTACTATTAATATAAAATTGGATCGGATGGCTTTTCCTTAAAAAAATCAAACCAAACTGCATTGCGAACACCCCTAGTTCCAATATCCTTTACCTTTAGCTCGATGTTAGAAATGTGCACAAAAAAGACAAAATTTGCCAGAAGTTCCTCCGGATGCCATGCATCAAACCAAACGGAATGGGACAAAGTTTCAGTGCACCAAGAGAAACCTTCCTTGATGTGGGCCATGATGTTAACTATATCACACTAAACACCAGAAGCATTACTTTGGACTTTGATATTAAGACTCATATTTCTATCTAAATACTTGGCTAGCATTATATGAACCCAGAGGTTGTCCTGATTAAAAAAGAATTGTCAAATTAGCTTTCTTAATAAGGCCAAATTTACACATTGAGAATCTCTTATCTCGAGACCACCAAACTTGCAGGGAGTTATAACCGTATTCCACTTCACCAAACTAAGACATCTCACATCTATTCATCCCTTCCAAAGAAAGGTCCTTATCATAGCATCAATCTTTTTCATAAAGAAAAAATGAAAAAGCAAAACTTGCATCTGATAAATAGGTAAAGAAGAAGCTACCGATTTGATTAAGCAAAGTTTTCCTACTTTGTTGAGAAGTCTACCTTTCCAACTCGTCATTCTGTCCTTGATCTTTTTAAAAGATTCCACAAAGGCTGTTCTAGACACCCTAGAGTACCTAATATTGACCCGCAAGTATTTATCCAAATCGTGAGTGAAGCGAATTTGAGAAACACCAGCTAAAACCTCTCTTCTTCTATTAGAAACTTTCTTAGAACAAATAGCTTTAGACTTATCTATGTTCACCTTCATCCCTGATGCCTTATAGAATAAATCCAAGGACTTCATGACATTCTGAACTTGTCCCTTGCTAGCCTTATAGAACAGAAGCAATTCATTTGTAAACATGAGATGAGATACTCTTGGACCACCTTTAGAAACCGCCATGACTTCCCACTGCCTAGACTCCACTTATAAATCAATGAAGGTGGTTAGCCTCTCCATGCAAAGGACACAAAAATAGAGAGATGAGGTTCCCCTGACAGAGGCTTCTTGGCTAAAAGCTCTGTAATTTATTCTCATTTCACAAAATAGATCAATTAGAAGCCTGAACACAATTTATAATAAGTTGATTGGTTAAGGAAGGAAAGGCAAAATAAGCAAGAGTATGAGTAATAAAATTCCAATAAACTCTGTCATACGCCTTCTTCAAGTCAATTTTGAATGCCAAGGCCCCTTTCTAGACTTGTTCTTCTTCAAAAAATAAAGCATCTCTTGTGCAACGATAATTTTGTCCGGAGAGCCTCTACCATGGATGAAACCTCCCTGGATTGTTCTAACAATGTCAAGGAATTGCCTTAACCAATTCACAAGTATCTTAATCATAATCTTGTAGATCACATTGTAAAGGTTAATAGGACAAAAATTCTTCAAAGCAGCAGAAAATTTGTTCTTTGGGATAAGAACAATAAGGGATTCCACCAAAGAGTAGCTAAGGGGTTCACCCAAGAAAGCATCCTGAACCATCTTCCATACCTCCTTACCCACCACGTCCCAATATTTCTTGAAGAAAAAAAATTTGAAACCCATTTGGACCGGACACCTTCAAATGACTCATGCTATCAACAATCCTCTTCACCTTTATCTTAGATACCAGCTTAGTGAGATTAGCAAAAGCCTCTTAACTAAGGGTATGCATGGGAACCTCATTAAGACAATGCACATCAACTTGCTCAGTAGAACAAAAGAGATTCTTGTAGAATTTCAAGACCTCGTGTTATAACACATCGGGATCTGATGACCAAGTTCCATCACTAATAATAAGATCATGGCCTTATTAGCTTTCCTTCTAAATATGGTTTTCATATGAAAAAAATTAGTATTCTGATCTCCAAACCGAACCCATTGTTCTCTAGACGTCTGGAACCAAAACATCTCTATTTGCGCCAGCACTAAATTATAAACCATCTGAATCTTCTCTTTCAAGAAGAGTTAGTTGAAAAAGAAGTTCCAGAAGAGAAGAAGGAAGAAGTAGAGCACGCCCCTCCTAAGCGTGCAGACAACCCATTCCCTGATTCTCTTGACACTTATCCTACCTTGCCAAAGGCTCCTGAATACAAGCCAAAAATGCCATACTCTCAGAGGCTTCAGAAGGCTTCCAAAGAAAAGCAGTTTTCTAAATTTTTTGATGTCTTCAAGAAGCTATAGATCAATATTCCTTTTGCAGAGGCTCTTGAGCAAATGCCTCTCTATGCAAAATTTATGAAAGAATTGTTGACCCACAAGAGGAATTGGAAGGAATAAGAAACAGTGGTGTTAACCAAAGAATGCAGTGCCATTATTCAACACAACCTTCCTGAGAAGATGCCAGATCTTGGGAGCTTTGTCATTCCTTGCACCATTGGAGATGTCACCATTCAGAGAGCTTTATGTGATCTTGGAGCTAGCATCAATCTAATGCCACTTTCAGTGATGAAAAAGCTTCAGATTGAGGAGGTAAAATTCACTCGTATTTCTCTTCAACTTGCTGACCTTTCTATTAAATTATCTGTGGGTGTTGTTGAGGATTTACTTGTTAAAGTAGGACCATTTATTTTTCCTATTGATTTTGTTATATTAGACATGGAAGAGAAGGTAAAATCCTCTATTATACTTGGTAGACTCTTTTTAACTACGGGTAGAGCTCTGATTGATGTGCAAAAGGGTGAATTAACCCTGAGGGTCAATGAAGAGCAGGTGGTCCTCAATGTGTTTGAAGCCCTCAAACACCTTAATGATTCTGAAGGGTGTATGAAAATAGATGTTATTGAACCACTTGTTCAAGAGATACTGAAAGCTGAGGTACTTGATGACATTCTAGATCCTATTTCTGAGTATGAATTAGTGGAAGTTGATGATTCACCACCCCAGAAAGCTATGGTTCACACGCCTAAAGTAGAGGAGGAAGCCCCAAAGCTTGAGCTCAAACATTTACCTCCTTCTTTGAAATATGTGTTCTTGGGTGAAAATGATTCATATCCAGTGATTATTAGCTCTTCCCTGAAGCCTGAAGAGGAAGAGGCGCTTGTTTCAGTGCTCAGGAGCCATAAAATAGCTCTTGGGTGGACCATTAGTAACTTGAAGGGGATTAGTCCAACCAAGTGTATGCACAATATCCTCCTTGAAAATGATGCTAAACCAGTTGTACAACCACAAAGGAGACTTAATCCAACCATCAAAGAGGTGGTCCAAAAAGAGGTAATGAAATTATGGGAAGCAGGTATTACTTACCCTATTTCTGACAGTCCTTGGGTAAGTCCTGTGCAGGTAGTTCCCAAGAAAGGAGGGATGACAGTGATCAAGAATAAAAAGAATGAGCTTATTCCTACAAGGACAGTCACATGATGGAGAATGTGTATAGACTACAGGAGGCTCAATACTGCCACAAGGAAGGATCACTTTTCCCTCTGCCTTTCATTGATCAGATGCTTGAGAGGTTAGCTGGTCATGCTTTTTACTATTTTTTGGATGGATACTCTGGATATAATCAAATTGAAGTGGACCCTCGAGATCAAGAGAAAACAGCATTCACATGCCCCTTTGGAGTGTTTGCCTACAGGAGAATGCCATTTGGACTCTTTAATGCACCAGCAACCTTTCAGAGGTGTATGCTTTCAATTTTTTCTGATATGGTTGAAAAATTCATTGAGGTATTTATGGATGATTTCTCTGTTTTTGGTAACTCTTTTGAATCCTGCCTTAAGCATTTATCTCTTGTCTTGAAACGGTGTCAAGAATCAAACCTTGTTTTAAATTAGGAAAAATGTCATTTTATGGTTACAGAAGGTATTGTTCTTGGACACCAGATTTCAAGTAAGTGGATTGAGGTTGACAGAGCAAAGGTGGAGGTAATTGAAAAATTACCACCACCAGTTAATGTTAAGGCAGTCAGGAGTTTCTTGGGTCATGCAGGATTTTATAGAAGATTTATAAAGGATTTTTCTAAAATTGCTAAACCATTAAGCAACCTGTTGGTTGTTGATGCTCCTTTTGTCTTTGATTCTGATTGCCTGCATGCTTTTAAAACTCTGAAAGCAAACCTTACCTCTGCTCCTATTATAGCTCCCTCTGACTGGGATCTACTATTTGAATTAATATGTGATGCTAGTGACTTTGCTATAGGAGCTGTTTTAGGACAGAGGCATGGTAAGCTTATACATGTCATTTACTATACTAGCCGTGTGTTAAATGATGCCCAAAAGAATTACATAACTACAGAAAAAGAATTATTAGCTGTTGTGTATGCTGTTGATAAGTTTAGGTTCTATTTAATTGGTTCTAAGGTTATTATTTATACTGATCATGCTGCTTTGAAGTACCTTCTAACTAAGCAGGACTCTAAACCAAGATTAATCAGATGGGTGTTGCTCTTTCAGGAGTTTAATATTGAGATAAAAGATAGGAAAGGGTCAGAAAATCAAGTAGCTGACCATCTCTCCAGAATTGAGCCTGAAGCAGGAGTACAACCACCCACAGCTGTGATTGAGACGTTTTCAGATGAGCAGTTATTCTTCATTCAGCAGGCTCCATGGTTTGCAGACATTGCAAATTACAAAGCCATGAATTATATTCCAAGGGAGTACAGTAGGCAACAAGTAAAGAAGCTATTGACTGATGCAAAGTACTACATTTGAGAGGAACCATACCTTTTTAAAAGGTGTTCAGATGGTATAATCCGGAGATGTGTCTCAGATCAGGAAAAGCAGTAGATTCTTTGGCACTGTCATGGGTTTGATTATGGAGGCCACTTTAGTGGTGAAAGGACAGCTACAAAGGTCCTTCATAGTGGGTTCTACTGGCCGACTCTCTTCAGGGATTCAAGAGCATTTGTGAAACACTGTGACAGATGTGAAAAAGCAACGAATCTCCCTACCAACCATGAGATGCCACAGCAGGAGATTCTTGAGGTTGAGTTGTTTGACGTGTGGGGTATTGATTTCATAGGACCTTTTCCACCCTCACATTCAAACAACTATATTCTAGTGGCAGTTGACTATGTGTCCAAGTGGGTAGAAGTTGTAGCTCTACCCACCAATGATGCCAGGGTGGTAATGAGTTTTCTTCAAAGATATCTCTTTAGCCGGTTTAGTGTTCCAAAGACACTCATTAGTGATGGAGGAAGTCACTTCTGTAGCAGATAATTGGACTCTCTTCTGCAGAGATATGGAGTCCATCATAAAGTGGCAACCCCCTATCACCCTCAGACAAGCTGATAGATTGAAGTTTCCAATAGGGAGCTCAAGAGGATTCTAGGGAAGACCGTCAATTTTTCAAGAAAGGACTGGTCTAGGAAGCTTGATGATGCTCTCTGAGCATACCGGACAACGTACAAGACTCCCATTGGCATGTCCCCTTATCAGTTGGTCTATGGCAAAGCCTGTCACTTACAAATCGAACTAGAGCATAAAGCTTACTGGACAATTAGGTATCTGAATCTTGATTCAGAAGCTGCAGGAATTAAGTGAATGCTTCCGTTGAATGAGCTTGATGAATTTAGATATTCAGCCTATGAGAATGCCAAGCTCTATAAGGAGAGAACCAAGTTATTGTACGACAAGAAGATTGCCATCAGAGTCCTTGAGTCAGGACAAAGAGTGCTTCTGTATAATTCAAGGCTCAAACTCTTTCCCGGAAAGCTGAAATCCCGGTGGTCAGGACCGTTTGTGGTTACCAGAGCTTCACCATATGGTCATGTGGAAATACAGGAAGAAAATTCTGACAGGAAATTTACAGTGAATGGCCAGAGGTTGAAGCACTATCTTGGAGGCAAGATCGATCGCTAGAGGTCCGCTTATTTGCTGAATTAGCAGAACTAACTGTCAAGCTAGTGACGATAAAGAAGCACTTGTTGGGAGACAACTTGATAATTTCGTATCCTTAGTTATTTTTCGTAGTAGTGTTTTTCTTATTTATTTGATTTTTATTGAGTTTTTACTGTTTTTCTGTCGTTTTATGTGTGTTTTGATCATGCAGCTATTTTAGAACAGGAACCGAACACTTCGAAAATTTTTTGCCTATCTTCAAGTTCAGAGTGAAAAAAAAAGAAGGGTGTTCGATGCGCAAGCATCCCTGACACGTGCGCGTCATGTGTGAGTTTGCACCACCAGGGAATTGACCCGAGAGTTGGGCCGGAGTGGTGCTGGAAGTGTGCCATGCGCACAAGCAAGACCACGCGTCCGCGTCGCTTGCGCATTTGCCCGACCACGCGTAAGCGTCCCTGACGCGCACGCGTGACCCTGGAAATCGGAGTAAAAAGGTGTTTGGCCAGAGAGTTGTGATGGCTTGGGGCTAGAATTGTGCTAGAAGCACAATCTTTGTCACGCGTACGCATCCCTGATGCGTGCGCGTCATTTTCACTTTGTCCCCATCCACGCGTGCGCGTACCTGACGCGCACGCGTCGTCTGTCTATCTAGCCCTCATACGCATCAACCCAAAAGTTATGCGTGCACGGGGCTGCTTTCACGCGATTCGCACAAACTGAGAGCACGCGGACGCATCCCAGATGCTTATACGTCGCTTGAACCTCATGTGACTCACGCGTACGCGTGCTGTACATGTACGCATCGCTCGAGCTTCATCACTTACCCAGCGCGCCGCCCTGTTTTCATTCTCTCTCTCCCAAATCCTAATTCCCTCTTGTTCTTTTGTCCTTTTATTCTTCTTTTCTCCTACTAATTGTTTTCTTTTTCCGTGTGTCTTTTTATGTCCCTCTCTATTTCAGTTATTCTTTGCTTGAGGACAAGCAAACCTTTAAGTTTGGTGTTGACGCTGCACTTATGGCTTTTCTATTTAGCACCAAAGGGAGATGAATGTTCTTCATAGAGGAATGAGATGGCCACTAGGATAACTGAGGTGGTTAAGTTCCTTTCATTCTATATTTCCTCCTGTTCTTATTATGTTATATTCCTGTTTTCTGTTTATTTTGTTATTGCATGATCAGTTATATCTTCAATTCCTAGGTTCTAATTGAATTTACTGTCTATTTTGTTATTTAATTTGCTTTAATGCTGAAAGGTGTCTCATGTATTGCCCACTGAGCTTGAAATAAAAAAAAGAAGAAAAGAAGTAGTGCATGAGAAATTGAGTTTAATTTTAAGAGTAGTCTTATTTACTTAAATGTGGTGGTATTATTTGTAATTCTGAATGTATGATATGAACAGTGCATAGTTGAATTTGAATAAAAGGATGTTGATGTATAAGGAACAGGAATTTAGAGAACTATTATGACTTCGCTGAAATTTATAAAAGTTTAATCCTTGAAGCAGAAGAAAACAGCAAAAGAAAAAAAATAAAAGCAAGGTCCAAGACTCTGAGCATCAATGACTAGGGAGGTCAGACATGATTAAAAGCTCAAAAAGTTGTTTTCCTAGTCATATGCTTATGGTATGATTGTGTCAAGTAATCCTTGAGACAAAACACTAAGAGTCGAGATCAAATGCATTTAACAGAGTATGCCAAAGGCTTTAAGCACCACTGTCTGGGAGTAACTGAAAGAAAAATCAGAACTTAAAGAGAGTTTCCCAGTTAAGTGCTTGTGGTATTTTTGTGTCAAGTAACCCTTGAGACAAAACATTTAAAGTCACGGCTAGGCTCAAGGTGCAAAGCACCAAAGAAAAGAGAATTAAAGTAAATTTTGCTGTGTTCAAGGATTAAACTGGAGTATAAAGATCAGAGAATTTATAATATGATCCGGATTCTAATTTTGAATGACACTAACATTCCTCTGATTCAAAGGAGAGTGAAATGCCAAAACTGTTCAAAGTTACAATGAATAAACCCCATTTTAAGAATAGACTTGAGCATGACTAAACTCTCACTTCTCATGCAAATTCACATCTTAATCATGCACTTATTTTGGTTGCTTGAGGACAAGCAACAATTCAAGTTTGGTGTTGTGATGCGTGAGCATCTTTCCTATCTTGTCCTAGTGAATTTGCATTTAATTTGTTGAGTTTAATCAAGAATTAATTATCCTTTAGCCACTATGGATGCTACTTTGAGTCTTGTACAATTCTGTTTATTTTAGGTAGCATTCGGCTGGATATAATGGAGTTTCTGCAAAAAAAAAAAAGAGAAGAAGACGAGTGATGCTGTCAATCCTGACCTCTCTGCACTCAAACTTGCACAAATGGAAGGAGCACAAGAATTAAAGGAGATGACCAGCGAGGAGCGACGCGTACGCGTGACATGCGCCACGTGCAGAAAAGGCAGAAAATGCTGATTGCTTTAATTAAATTCTGATTAAACTTTAATTTTAAAAATAGGAAAAGATATTATTTAGTTTTAAAAATTATAATTTAAATTTATTTGGATTAGATATAAAAGAAAAAAAAAGAAACTTCTCTTCAAGGATTCCATCTCATTCTGTAATTACAGTTTACCTGAATCCTATTTTCTCTCTCTGAACCATGAGCAACTAAACCTCCACTGTTAAGGTTAGGAGCTTTGTCTATTTGTATGGATTGATTCTATTGTTTTTCTATTTTAATTCATGTACTGATTTATAATTTAAGAATTGTTTTCGTTCTTTATTTTATGAAATTGGGTGGAACGGAAGTATGACACTCTTTCTAATTGAGTTCTTGTATAACTTGGAAAAGCTCTTTACTTGAGCAACAACTTGAAAACATATTCTCCTAAATTCTAATTATCTTGATTTAATGGGATACGTGACATATAATCCTCTTATATTTGGATAATTAGGATTTTTTGGCATAATAACTAGAATTAAACTTCACCCCCTAATTGGAATTAATTGACCAAGGAATTGGCAGTTGATGAAAGTTAGAGGAGACTAGAAATGTCTAAGGAATTAGGGTCTAGTCACCTATAGTTTGCCATGAATTAAATATTGCATGATTAAAATAAATTAATAAGAAAAGTCAATCCGTAAAATAGATAACTCTGAAGCCTTAACTGCCTTCTTCATATTGTTTTTCCCAACTTATTTACTTGCCTGTCTTTCTAATATTCTGAATTTACTGTTAATGCTTTTGAATCTTCAAAACCATTTTCTATTTGTCTGACTAAGCTAATTACTCAATTATTGTTGCTTGATCCATCAATTCTCGTGGGATCGACCTTCACTCACCTGAGGTATTACTTGGTACGATCGAATGCACTTGCCGGTTAGTTTGTGGGTTATAAATTCCGCACCATATTCCCTAGTAACATGTCCAAAGCAGCTGCATTTGGCATATACTTTTTTTAACAAAAAGAGCTCAACACACTAAAGAGGAGCAGGTAGGACTAAAGGAACGCAAATAAAAACACAAGACAATAGACACAGTAAAACAGGTTATATTCCATTGTCATTTCTAGCATTGTTATCAACAACTAAACGGATCAACACCACACCATTCCCTGTAACTAAAAAAATGACCTATCCTTTTTTCCATCAATACCTGTCTTTGAGTTCTGAAACACTCTGCTATTCCGTTCCAACCAAATGTTCCAAGTAGCCACAAAGAACTCTATCAACCACTTCTTTTGTTCAGAGTTACGACCAGGCACTCCAATCCAACTCTCAAAAAGCTCTTTGACAGTCCCCAGAATAGCCCAAGCTTTATCAGCACATGTCTACCAAGCACACCACACCTACCATGTAAACTCACAGCCAAAAAACAAATGATGCATATATTCTATTTCTTTTTTACACTGAACACAAATATTATCACTATGATGAATAATTCCTAGCTTACTTAGTCTCTCTTTAGTATTGATCCTGCCTATTAAGACAAACTATGCAAATAGTTCAACTCTTGGGAGAACCAATCCTCTTCATATGGTACTAGTGAAGCTGCAGCTTGTGATGTCCTCCGAGAGAGTCTCTTTCTACAACACTTGCACAAATGAATTAGTAGAAAAAATATCTGTTCTGTCAAATTTCCATATAACTGTATCCTCTCTACTAGATGATAATCATACTAGCTGTAACCGAACGTGAAGTTGATTGAGCAAGTCTAACTCCCATTGGAATAAATCTCTCCTCCGCTGAAAGTTCCACACCCACTCTAACCTATCCCAGAACCCACAGTCCCCTGTGACAGATCCTTGTTGATTTGAAACAAAGGAGAGTCTCGGAAAATTATCTTTCAAAGAGCCACTTTGTAACCAATCATCCTCCCAAAATTGAATACGCATGCCGTTTCCCAACTCCATTGACAAACCACTGATCATCATATCTCTTATCTATTGCTCCTTAATATTAAGCTGGCAAATATCTTTTCACGGGCCACCTTTTGACGGTAATGGTTGTTTTGACAACATAACATTTGGGTTCAAATGATTACAAGAACATACAATCTTCTTCCACAGGCAATCCGCCTTCGAAAAGCGCCACCACCATTTGAACAGAAGTGACACATTTCTGATCAATGCATTCCCCACCCCCAATACACCTAACTTTTTCGGAGCTTGCACTACCTCCCATTTCACAAGTAGTATACCATTATTTCCATCTTCTTTACTCCAAAAAAATCTTCTCTGTAACCTAATTACCTTTTCTATAACCACCTTTGTCATTTTATACAAGCTTAAGTAGTAAACCGACAAGCTATTAAGAGCAGATTTTATGAAAACCAACTTACCAGCTTTGTTAAGAGACTTCGCTTTCCATAAACTAAGCTTAGCTTCCACCTTGTCTATGGTCAGTTTCCAGGTCTTCACTAACTGAGGATTTGCACCTAGGAAAATTCCTAAGTACCTGACAGGTAAAGCAGCTTCGGCACATCCCAACAAACTACACATATTTGTCATTCATTCCTGCTCACAGTTAACCAAAATCAAGTTAGACTTATCAAAGTTAATACTCAGGCCAGACATCAACTCAAAGCAACGTAGAAGCCTTTTATAATTCACGAGTGTTTTCATTTTCTGTGGGCAAAATAAGATTGTGTCATCTGTAAATTGGAGATGTGGCAACTCTATGTTGTCCCTTTCCACCAGTAATGGAGAAATGCGTCTATTTCTCATTGCCTCACCCACCATCCTGTGCAAGATGTCAATGACAAGAGCAAACAGAAAAAGGAGAAAGAGGATCTCCTTGTCTAAGACCTCTCTCCATCCTGAACGGCTTTGATGGTGACTGATGAGCGGATAATTTATACACTTTTTGGCATTGTTTTTAGTATGTTTTTGGTATGATCTAGTTAGTTTTTAGTATATTTTTATTAGTTTTTAGTTAAAAATCACTTTTCTGGACTTTACTATGAGTTTGTGTGTTTTTCTGTGATTTCAGGTATTTTCTGGCTGAAATTGAGGGACCTGAGCAAAAATCTGATTCAGAAACTGAAAAGGACTGCAGATGCTGTTGGATTCTGACCTCCCTGCACTCGAAGTGGATTTTCTGGAGCTACAGAAGCCCAATTGGTGCGCTCTCAACGGCGTTGGAAAGTAGACATCCTGGGCTTTCCAGCAATATATGATAGTCCATACTTTGCCCAAGATTTGATGGCCCAAACTGGCGTTCAAAGTCACCCTCAGGAATCCCAGCGTTAAACGCTGGAACTGGCACCCAAATGGGAGTTAAACGCCCAAACTGGCATAAAAGCTGGCGTTTAACTCTAGGAAGAGTCTCTACACGAAAATGCTTCATTGCTCAGCCCAAGCACACACCAAGTGGGCCCGGAAGTGGATTTTTATGTCATTTACTCATCTCTGTACACCCTAGGCTACTAGTTTTCTATAAGTAGGACCTTTTACTATTGTATTGAGATATCGGGGTAGCTATCTTCGTGTTTTATGCTATCTTAGATCATTGGGAGGCTGGCCATTCGGCCATGCCTAGACCTTATGCTTATGTATTTTCAACGGTGGAGTTTCTACACACCATAGATTAAGGTGTGGAGCTCTGCTGTACCTCGAGTATTAATGCAATTACTATTGTTCTTCCATTCAATTCCGCTTGTTCTTGTTCTAAGATATCACTTGTTCTTCAACTTGATGAATGTGATGATCCGTGACACTCATCATCATTCTCACTTATGAACAAGGTGACTGACAACCACTTTTGTTCTACAAGCAACCAAGGCTCTAGTGAATATCTCTTGGATTCCTGATTGCACGATGCATGGTTGATCGCCTGACAACCGAGTGCTCGCCTGACAAACGAGCCAACCATTCCGTGAGATCAGAGTCTTCGTGGTATAGGCGAGAACAGATGGCGGCATTCAAGAGAATCCGGAAGGTCTAAACCTTGTCTGTGGTATTCTGAGTAGGATTCAATGATTGAATGACTGTGACGTGCTTCAAACTCCTAGCAGGCGGGGCGTTAGTGACAGACGCAAAAGAATCGATGGATTCTATTCCGGCCTGACCGAGAACCGACAGCTGAATTCCGCGTGCTGTGACAGAGCATATGCAATCGTTTTCACTGAGAGGATGGGAGGTAGCCATTGACAACGGTGAAACCCTACACAAGCTTGCCATGGAAAGGAATAAGAAGGATTGGATGAAGACAGTAGGAAAGCAGAGAGATGGAAGGGAAGGCATCTTCATGCGCTTATCTGAAGCTCCTACCAATGAATTACATAAGTATCTCTATCTTTATCTTTTATGTTATTTTCGTTCATCACCATATCCATTTGAGTCTGCCTGACTAAGATTTACAAGATGATCATAGCTTGCTTCATACTAACAATCTCCGTGGGATCGACCCTTACTCGCGTAAGGTTTATTACTTGGACGACCCAGTGCACTTGCTGGTTAGTTGTGCGAAGTTGTGTAATGCCATGGAATTGAGCTACCAAGTTTTTGGAGTTCATGACCGGGGATTATGAGAGTTGTGAAAAAGTATTGTTCACAATTTCGCGCACCAAGTTTTTGGCGCCGTTGCCGGGGATTGTTCAAGTTTTGAGCAAGCTCTTTGTCTGGTAACATCAGTGCCAAAATCCGGCAACAGCACCAAGTTTTTGGCGCCGTTGCCGGGGATTGTTCAAGTTTTGAGCAAGCTCTTTGTCCGGTAACATCAGTGCCAAAATCCGGCAATAGCACCAAGTTTTTGGCGCCGTTGCCGGGGATTGTTCAGTTTGGACAACTGACGGTTTATCTTGTTGCTTAGATTAGGTATTTTTTTTTCGAAATTCTTGAAGATGAATTCTAGAGTTTCATGATGATTTGTTGAAGTCTGGCTGGCTGAGAAGCCATGTCTAATCTCATTGGACTGAGGTTTCAACTTATCATCACAAGAGCTTGTTGATTTTTATCAATCTTGCTTTTGGAGCAGTGATCTGCTAAGGCTTGGCTGGCCTTTGGCCATGTCTAGTGTTTTGGACCGAAGCTTTCTTTGAAAGCTTGGCTGGCTGTGAAGCCATGTCTAATTCCTGGACCGGAGTCTTAGACTAGCATTGCACTGATTCCTGGAATTCTCATTAAGAATTTTGATACCTTTTTCCACTTAATTTTCGAAAAACACAAAAAAATAAAAAAAAATCATAAAACCCAAAAATTTCTTGTTTGAGTCTAGTGTCTCATCTTAAGTTTGGTGTCAATTGCATGCATTCATTCATGTGTCTTAGTGATCTTCAAGATGTTCTTGATGATTTCCGTGCTCTGATCTTTGAATTCTATTGACTTGAAGTGTTTTGTGTGTCTCATATGCATTCTCATTAGTGTCAGTAGTATACAAACTACTAAGTTTGGTGTCTGGCATGCATTGTTATTTGATTTTAGTTGCATTTTGATTATTCTTTATTATTAAAAATCCAAAAATATTTTTAATTTGTGTCTTTTCAAGTCAATAATACAGAGAATTGAAGATTCAGAACATACAGCAGAGGAATTGCACAGAAAAAGCTGGGCGTTCAAAACGCCCAGTGAAGAAGGACAGACTGGCGTTTAAACGCCAGCCAGGGTGCCTGGTTGGGCGTTTAACGCCCAAAAGGGTATAGTTTTGGGCGTTAAACGCCAGAATGTGCACCATTCTGGGCGTTTAACGCCAGGATGGCACAAGGGGGAAGATTTTGTTTTCAATTCAAATTTTTTTAAGTTTTCAGAATCTTTTCAAAATCAAATCTTTTTCAAATCAATTTTTCAATCAAATCTTTTTCAAAATCAATTTCTTTCCATTTTTTAAAGATACTTGCTATCAATTAATGATTTGATTCAACATCTCAAGTATGTTGCCTTTTCTGTTGAGAAAGGTTTAATGTTTGAATCATATCTTTTCTTGATAGCCAAGTTATTAATTTCTAAAATCAAATCTTTTTAAAATTGTTTTCAAATCATATTTTCTCAATCACATTTTTTTAAAATCAATCATATCTTTTTAATCACATCTTTTTCAAAATAGCTTTCAATCAAATCTTTTTGACTTCTAATTTCAAAATCTTTTTCAAAAATCACTTGATTTCTTTCCCACTCTTATTTTCGAAAATTAATTAGTGTTTTTCAAAAATGTTTTCAAAATCTTTCACTTAATTTTCGAAAATTACTTCCCTTCTCCTCACATCCTTCTATTTATGGACTAACACTATTCCTTAATGCAAAATTCGAACTCCATCTCCTTTGATAAGTTCGAATTTTCCACTTCTGTCTTCTACTCTTCTTTTCCTCTGACACTTCAAGGAATCTCTATACTGTGACATAGAGGATTCCACATTTTCTTGTTCCCTTCTCTTTCCTATGAGCAGGAGCAAAGACAAAAGCATTCTTGTTGAGCCTGATCCTGAACCTGAAAGGACCTTGAAGAGAAAGCTAAGAGAAGCCAAAGCACAACCCTCTTTAAAGGACCTGACCGAATTCTTCAAAGAAGAATAACACATGGCAGCCGAGAACAACAATGCCAACAATGCAAGGAAGGTGCTGGGTGACTTTACTGCACCTACTCCCGACTTCTATGGGAGAAGCATCTCTATCCCTGCCATTGGAGCAAACAACTTTGAGCTTAAGCCTCAATTAGTTTCTCTAATGCAACAGAATTGCAAGTTTCATGGACTTCCACTGGAAGATTCCCATCAGTTTTTAGCTGAATTCTTGCAAATCTGTGACACTGTCAAGACTAATGGGGTTGACCCTGAGGTCTACAGACTTATGCTATTCCCTTTTGCTGTAAGAGACAGAGCTAGAACATGGTTGGACTCTCAACCTAAAGAAAGTCTGGACTCTTGGGAAAAGCTAGTCAATGCCTTCTTGGCAAAGTTTTTTCCACCTCAAAAATTGAGTAAGCTTAGAGTGGAAGTCCAAACCTTCAGACAGAAGGATGGAGAATCCCTCTATGAAGCTTGGGAAAGATACAAACAATTGATCAGAAAATGTCCTTCTGACATGCTTTCTGAATGGAGCATCATAGGTATTTTCTATGATGGTCTCTATGAACTATCCAAGATGTCTTTGGATAGCTCTGCTGGAGGATCTCTTCATTTGAAGAAGACGCCTACAGAAGCTCAAGAGCTGATTGAAATGGTTGCAAATAACCAATTCATGTACACTTCTGAAAGGAATCCTGTGAACAATGGGACTAATCAGAAGAAAGGAGTTCTTGAGATTGATGCTCTGAATGCCATTCTGGCTCAGAACAAGATATTGACTCAACAAGTCAATTTGATTTCTCAAAGCCTGTCTGGAATGCAAAATGCACCAAGCAGTACTAAGGAAGCTTCATCTGAGGAAGAAGCCTATGATCCTGAGAACCCTTCAATGGAAGAGGTGAATTACCTAGGAGAACCCTATGGAAACACCTATAATTCTTCATGGAGAAATCACCCAAATTTCTCATGGAAGGATCAACAGAGACCTCAACAAGGTTTCAACAACAATAATGGTGGAAGAAACAGGTTTAGCAATAGCAAGCCTTTTCCATCATCTTCTTAGCAACAGACAGAGAGTTCTAAGCAGAATACCTCTGACTTAGCAACCATGGTCTCTGATCTAATCAAAACCACTCAAAGTTTCATGACTGAAACAAGGTCCTCCATTAGAAACTTGGAAGGACAAGTGGGTCAGCTGAGCAAGAAAATCACTGAACTCCCTCCTAGTACTCTCCCAAGCAATACTGAAGAAAATCCAAAAGGAGAGTGCAAAGCCATTAACATGGCCGAATTCTGGGAGGAAGAAGAGGCAGTGAACACCACTGAGGAAGGCCTCACTGGACGTCCACTGGCCTCCAATGAGTTCCCCAATGAGGAACCATGGGAATCTGAGGCTCAAAATGAGACCATAGAGGTTCCATTGGAATTACTTCTGCCATTCATGAGCTCTGATGAGTATTCTTCCTCTGAAGAGGATGAGTATGTCACTGAAGAGCAAGTTGCTAAATACCTTGGAGCAATCATGAAGCTAAATGACAAGTTATTTGGAAATGAGACCTGGGAGAATGAACCTCCTTTGCTCACCAAAGAACTGGATGACTTGTCTAGGCAGAAACTGCCTCAAAAGAGGCAGGATCCTGGGAAGTTTTCAATACCTTGTACTATAGGCACCATGACCTTCAAGAAGGCCTTGTGTGACTTAGGGTCAAGTGTAAACCTCATGCCCCTCTCTGTAATGGAGAAGCTAGGGATCTTTGAGGTGCAAGCTGCAAAAATCTCACTAGAGATGGCAGACAACTCAAGAAAACAAGCCTATGGACTTGTAGAGGATGTTCTGGTTAAAGTTGAAGACCATTACATCCCTACTGATTTCATAGTCCTAGAGACTGGGAAGTGCATGGATGAATCCATCATCCTTGGTAGACCCTTCCTAGCCACAGCAAAGGCTGTGATTGATGTTGATAGAGGAGAGTTGATCATTCAAGTGAATGAAGAATCCTTGGTGTTTAAGGCCCAAGGATATCCCTCTATCACCATGGAGAAGAAGCATGAAGAGCTTCTTTCAAAGCAGAGCCAAACAGAGCCCCCACAGTCAAACTTTAAGTTTGGTGTTGGGAGGCCACAACCAAACTCTAAGTTTGGTGTTGAACCCCCACATTCAAACTCTAAGTTTGGTGTTGGGAGGTCCCAACATGGCTCTAAGTATCTGTGAGGCTCCATGAGAGTCCTCTGTCAAGCTATTGACATTAAAGAAGCGCTTGTTGGGAGGCAACCCAATGTTATCTTTTATCTATTTTCTTTTGTTATTTTATTTTATTTTGTAGGTTGATGATCATGAGAAGTCACAAAATTAATTGAAAAAGCAAAAACAGAATGAAAAACAGGAAGAAAAACAGCACACCCTGGAGGAAGAACCCACTGGCGTTTAAACGCCAGTGAGGCTAGCAGGTGGGCGTTTAACGCCCAGTCTGGCACCATTCTGGGCGTTTAACGCCAGAAAGGGGCACCAGACTGGCGTTAAACGCCAGAAAAGGGCAAGAACCTGGCGTTAAACGCCAGGAATGGGCACCAGCCCGGCGTTTAACGCCAGAAAAGGCACAAAACGTGATTTTGCATGCCATTTGGTGCAGGGATGACTTTTCCTTGACACCTCAGGATCTGTGGACCCCACAGGATCCCCACATACCCTACCACTCTCTCTCTCTTCTTCACCAATCACCTCAACACCTCTTTCCCAAAAAAACCCCTCACCTATCAAATCCCTTCTTTCTCTTCACCACTCACATCCATCCTTCATAAAACCCCACCTACCCCACCATTCAAATTCAAACCACTTTCCCACCCAAACCCACCCTCAAATGGCCGAACATCCCTCTCCCTCTCTCCTATATAAACCCTCCTTCACTCCTTCATTTTCACACACCTTAAACACCATATCTCTCCCCTTGGCCGAATACAAAGCCATTCCCTTTCTCCTCATTTCTTCTTCTTCTACTCTCTTCTTTCTTCTTTTGCTCGAGGACGAGCAAACATTTTAAGTTTGGTGTGGTAAAAGCGTTGCTTTTTCGTTTTTCTATAACCATTTATGGCATCCAAGGCCGGAGAAACCTCTAGAAAGAGGAAAGGGAAGGCAAAAGCTTCCACCTCCGAGTCATGGGAGATGGAGAGATTCATCTCAAGGGTGCATCAAGACCACTTCTACGAAGTTGTGGCCTTGAAGAAGGTGATCCCCGAGGTCCCTTTTTCACTCAAAAAGGGTGAATATCCGGAGATCTGACATGAGATCCGAAGAAGAGGTTGGGAAGTCCTTACCAACCCCATTCAACAAGTCGGAATCTTGATGGTTCAAGAGTTCTATGCCAATGCATGGATCACCAAGAACCATGACCAAAGTGTGAACCCAAATCCAAAGAATTATCTTACTATGGTTCGGGGGAAATACTTGGATTTTAGTCCGGAGAATGTGAGGTTGGCGTTCAACTTGCCTATGATGCAAGGAGATGAACATCCTTACACGAGAAGGGTCAACTTTGATCAAAGGTTGGACCAAGTCCTCACAGTCATATGTGAAGAGGGCGCCCAATGGAAGAGAGATTCAAGAAGAAAGCCGGTTCAATTGAGAAGGCATGACCTCAAGCCCGTGGCTAGAGGATGGTTAGAGTTTATACAACGCTCAATCATTCCCACTAGCAACCGGTCCGAAGTTACCATAGACCGGGCTATCATGATCCATAGCATCATGATTGGAGAAGAAATAGAGGTTCATGAGGTTATAGCCCAAGAACTCTACAAGGTGGCGGACAAGTCCTCTACCTTGGCAAGGTTAGCCTTTCCTCATCTCATTTGTCACCTCTGTTATTCAGTAGGAGTTGACATAGAGGGAGACATCCCCATTGATGAAGACAATCCCATCACTAAGAAAAGGATGGAGCACACAAGAGACCCCACTCATCATGAGATCCCTGAGATGCCTCAAGGGATGCACTTTCCTCCACAAAACTATTGGGAGCAACTAAACACCTCCCTAGGAGAGTTGAGTTCCAACATGGGACAACTAAGGGTGGAGCATCAAGAACACTCCATCATCCTTCATGAAATTAGAGAAGACCAAAGAATCATGAGGGAGGAGCAACAAAGACAAGGAAGAGATATTGAGGAGCTCAAGCACTCCATAGGATCTTCAAGAGGAAGAAAGAGCCGCCATCACTAAGGTGGACCCGTTCTTTGATTTCCTTGTTCTTTATTCTTCTGTTTTTCGAATTTTATGCTTATGTTTATCCATGTTTGTGTCTTGTGATCATTAGTGTCTTAGTGTCTATGCCTTAAAGTTATGAATGTCCTATGAATCCATCACCTTTCTTGAATAAAAACGTGCTTAATTGAAAAACAAAGAAAGAATTGCATGAATTTTGAATTTTATAATAGTTTAATTATTTTGATGTGGTGGCAATACTCTTGTTCTCTGAATGTATGCTTAAACAGTGCATATGTATCTTGAATTTGTGGTTCATGAATGTTGGCTCTTGAAAGAATGATGAAAAAGGAGACATGTTACTGAGGATCTGAAAAATCATAAAAATGATTCTTGAAGCAAGAAAAAGCAGTGAATACAAAAAAAAAAAGAGAAGCGAAAAAAAAACCGAAAAAAAAGGGAAAGAGAAAAAGAAAGAAAAAGAAAGAATAAAGTTGTGATCCAAGGCAAAAAGAGTGTGCTTAAGAACCCTGGACACCTCTAATTGGGGACTTTAGCAAAGCTGAGTCACAATCTGAAAAGGTTCACCCAATTATGTGTCTGTGGCATGTATGTATCCGGTGGTAATACTGGAAGACAGAGTGCTTTGGGCCACAGCCAAGACTCATAAAGTAGCTGTGTTCAAGAATCATCATACTTAACTAGGAGAATCAATAACACTATCTGGATTCTGAGTTCCTAAAGAAGCCAATCATTCTGAGTTGCAAAGGATAGAGTGAGATGCCAAAACTGTTCAGAGGCAAAAAGCTAAAAGCCCCGCTCATCTAATTAATACTGATCTTCATAGATGTTTTTGGAATTCATTGCATATTCTCTTCTTTTTATCTTATTTGATTTTTAGTTGCTTGAGGACAAGCAACAATTTAAGTTTGGTGTTGTGATGAGCGGATAATTTATACATTTTTTGGCATTGTTTTTAGTATGTTTTTGGTATGATCTAGTTAGTTTTTAGTATATTTTTATTAGTTTTTAGTTAAAAATCACTTTTCTGGACTTTACTATGAGTTTGTGTATTTTTCTGTGATTTCAGGTATTTTCTGGCTGAAATTGAGGGACCTGAGCAAAAATCTGATTCAGAGACTGAAAAGAACTGCAGATGCTGTTGGATTCTGACCTCCCTGCACTCGAAGTGGATTTTCTGGAGCTACAGAAGCCCAATTGGCGCGCTCTCAACGGCGTTGGAAAGTAGACATCCTGGGCTTTCCAGCAATATATGATAGTCCATACTTTGCCCAAGATTTGATGGCCCAAACCGGCGTTCAAAGTCACCCTCAGGAATCCCAGCGTTAAACGCTGGAACTGGCACCCAAATGGGAGTTAAACGCCCAAACTGGCATAAAAGCTGGCGTTTAACTCCAGGAAGAGTCTCTACACGAAAATGCTTCATTGCTCAGCCCAAGCACACACCAAGTGGGTCCGGAAGTGGATTTTTATGTCATTTACTCATCTCTGTACACCCTAGGCTACTAGTTTTCTATAAGTAGGACCTTTTACTATTGTATTGAGATATCGGGGTAGCTATCTTCGTGTTTTATGCTATCTTAGATCATTGGGAGGCTGGCCATTCGGCCATGCCTAGACCTTATGCTTATGTATTTTCAACGGTGGAGTTTCTACACACCATAGATTAAGGTGTGGAGCTCTGCTGTACCTCGAGTATTAATGCAATTACTATTGTTCTTCCATTCAATTCCGCTTGTTCTTGTTCTAAGATATCACTTGTTCTTCAACTTGATGAATGTGATGATCCGTGACACTCATCATCATTCTCACTTATGAACAAGGTGACTGACAACCACTTTTGTTCTACAAGCAACCAAGGCTCTAGTGAATATCTCTTGGATTCCTGATTGCACGATGCATGGTTGATCGCCTGACAACCGAGTGCTCGCCTGACAAACGAGCCAACCATTCTGTGAGATCAGAGTCTTCGTGGTATAGGCGAGAACAGATGGCGGCATTCAAGAGAATCCGGAAGGTCTAAACCTTGTCTGTGGTATTCTGAGTAGGATTCAATGATTGAATGACTGTGACGTGCTTCAAACTCCTAGCAGGCGGGGCGTTAGTGACAGACGCAAAAGAATCGATGGATTCTATTCCGGCCTGACCGAGAACTGACAGCTGAATTCCGCGTGCTGTGACAGAGCATATGCAATCGTTTTCACTGAGAGGATGGGAGGTAGCCATTGACAACGGTGAAACCCTACACAAGCTTGCCATGGAAAGGAATAAGAAGGATTGGATGAAGACAGTAGGAAAGCAGAGAGATGGAAGGGAAGGCATCTTCATGCGCTTATCTGAAGCTCCTACCAATGAATTACATAAGTATCTCTATCTTTATCTTTTATGTTATTTTCGTTCATCACCATATCCATTTGAGTCTGCCTGACTAAGATTTACAAGATGATCATAGCTTGCTTCATACTAACAATCTCCGTGGGATCGACCCTTACTCGCGTAAGGTTTATTACTTGGACGACCCAGTGCACTTGCTGGTTAGTTGTGCGAAGTTGTGTAATGCCATGGAATTGAGCTACCAAGTTTTTGGAGTTCATGACCGGGGATTATGAGAGTTGTGAAAAAGTATTGTTCACAATTTCGCGCACCAGTGACCATTGATCAAAACCGACATAGACGTTGTAGTCACACATTCCTTCACCCATGTCCTCCATCTAAGACCAAAACCCATCTTTTGTAGCACGATATCCACAAAGCTCTATCTCACCTTGTCGTATGCTTTCTGAAAGTCTAGTTTGATAATTGCTGCCTACTTCTTGTACAACTTCAGCCATTGGACCATCTCAGAAGTAATGAAAGCACTATCATGTATTTTGTGGCCCTTTAAAATTGCAGACTGAGTCTTCTCCACTAAACCCGGCATCACTAAACGCATTCTTTTTCACAAATACTTTGGATATCACCTTATAGACACAACCAACCATACTAATTGGCCTTATGTCTTTGATTTCCTTGGCTCCTACAAATTTTGGAGCTAGCGTCACCTATGTTATATTGGCATCCGTTGGTAGCTTCTCACTTAGGAAAAATCCCAACACAACTGTAGTAAAATCCTGATCAATCTCACCCCAACATTTTTTTATGAAGTTTATATTGTAACCATCACTACTTGGCACTTTACTGGACTCATAATCCCATACTGCTTGTCGTATTTCCTCAGGCAATGGCATCACCTCTAATAATGCTGCCTCTTTGTCATCAATCTGTTTTACCAACCCATCACAGATCTTAATCATAGAGCATATTCCTGTCGATACAGATCTTTATAAAATCCTGTAATCGCAACCTTTATTCTGACCTGGTTCCGCACCAATCTGTCATTAATTACTAGTGAATCGATTATGTTGTTCCTCCTCCTAGCCGACACTATGTTATGGAAGTACCTAGTGTTCTTGTCCATACCTTTAGCATGTTGAGATCGAGACATGTGCTTCCAATGAATCTCCTTTCTGGCATACCACTTCTCACAATAAGTCACAAGAGCCTTACGTCTAGCCTCCACTGTTTCGTCATAACTACCAGCACTAACCATGTCGTCAATCTTCTTAATTTCTTCCTTAAACTTCTTTATCCTATTGTCTATGTGTCCAAAATTGTTCTTATGCCATCTCCTGAGTGGTACCGTCAAGGTCTTTAGCTTATTAGTGAAATGAACATCACCCATGTTCCTCTACTCATCCTTCACCATCCTCAGAAATCCTTCAAGTGTAAACCAGAAATCTAAGCTTCGAAAAGGTCTTAGACCCGCACTGAGCCTTGTATCTTCTAAAATCAATGGGAATGGTCTGATAGACCTCTAGGTCCTCCTTTCAACCGAGTATCTGGAAACTCCTCTAACCACTCCAAACTGATGAGAAATGTGGCTAAAAGATCAACCTCAAAAACATGTGAACTTTAGATTAGTTAGCGGTAAATCCACTAGCTGTAAATCTTGCACCCAATCCTTAAAATCTTCCACAGTTGCTGGTAAACTAACAGCGCCTTTTCTTTCCTCCAACCGTAGTATCTCATTAAAGTCTCCCATGAAACAAAACAGAACTTGACATAAACTGACAATATAGCTCAACTTCTCCCACATCACTAGTTTTTCACTTCGCACATGAGCTCCATACACCAGGCAAAATGCATAGTAAAAGTTATTTTTTGTCAGGAAACCTTCAATGCATAGCCAACCATCTCCTTTATAACAGTTCGAACATTTAAACAACAAATCATCCCACACTAATAATAAACCGCCAGAGGCACCTACTGATTCCACATAATCCTAACCCACCGTGTCACAACCCCATACTCATGCTACATCAAACTTAGTCACTACCTCCCTCTTAGTTAAAATCAGTCCTAGCATATTCAACTTATAATTTTTCTTCAACTCTTTCACCATACTTAACTTCCCATTCCCTCATAATCTTTTAATATTCCAACAACTATAAATCATTTAAAAGTATTTCTACACTCCTCGCTTTCTGCTTTTGTTTTGCCATCCTTCTTTTTGCCGCAATAACTTCATTCTGACTTTATAAAATTGCCATAATGTATTCTTTTTCATCATAGAAAACTGCACTAGACTCCACTGCTAGCTTCCATGTTTCCTTATTTTCTGTTAACTGTGCTTCCTGCGTAGCCCTCTGATCACCATTTTGATTTACATATTCTGTTTTTGTTTCGGATCCAACATCCTTTGTGACTCGTTCTGTAACCTTCTCATGTTCCGCAACATCGTCTTCACCTTCTACCTCTGCCACGTTGTTCCCTCTTTCTTGGAATTGCTTTCGTTGGCTTCCCTGTTTATCCCAGTTCATAGAGCTCTCCAACAACCCCTCTGCTTTAGTTCCCTAGTCCTGCCCCTCCACCATGTGTCGCTCCTTCAAGCTCTCGATGATCCCGCTGCATGGACCTCGAGCTTGGCTTCTATTCCGCGCTTCCCAACCATGAGGACAAGCCACGCCTCCCCTCGGCGCTAGGGAACGCAACTCGCACTTCATAGTCGCGGTGTGATTATCCTCAATGACCTTTGAACGTGGTACGACGCAGCTCATTTTGCACAAGCACTCGCTGTTCTAGAACGGATCCACTTGCCCCGGTCTGGACCCGCTGCAGAACGCCTGACCCGATCTTGCCTTCCTTACGTGTCTTTGCACTACAAGAAAAAACAATATTTGTAACAAAAAAATTTGTTACAGAAAACTGAAATTTTGAAACAAAAAGAATTTGTAACAAAAAATACTTGTTGCAGTATGTCCCGTTACAAAAAATTTTTGTAACAAAAAATGAAACTATTACAATACAAAGTAATATGTTGTAACGAATTTTTTTGATACAAAAACTGAAATTTGTTACAAAAGTGATAATAAATTTAACAAATAAACTCTTTTTTGTAACAATTTAGATTTGTGTTATAATATTTTGTTACAAAATACTACTTACTTTTGTAACATTTTTTATTCTTTTAGTTACAAAAATAGATTCATTTTGCAATATTTATTTAAATAATTGTTAGATCAATTAATTTTCTAAACATGCTAACTCAACATTTATATAATATATAATCATATAGATAATTAATATATCTTACATATAATTAAGACTCTTTTACAATAAAATAAATTCTATAAATTTAACTAAATACAACTTTTTCCTAATATAAAATTTGTATCATGTAAAATTTATTATCCTTGACTCCTAGCATGTTTCAGTCAATATAAAGCCTAACATGTTGCCATCAATTTTGTACCCCTACAAACATAAACAACAAAAACCAAAATTAGAAATAACATATAACACTATTTTCGTCCAAATAAAAATTAAGATAGAAGTTAAAATTAACTAATTCTTTGAGAATCTATTCTCAAAGTTTAAAACCAACTAATCAAGGATACATATTATCAAGAATTGACAATTCAATATACAAAACTTTGGCTAATTAATCATGTTCAATCACAAATATACTTGACCTGTTTTTCATGCTTTTACACTAAAAAAATTTCATACAAGGTAAGTGAGATTCATGTCAAAACACAAGAATAAGAACATGCAGAACATCCAAAAGTAACCAAATTTAATCCAAATTTAAATTACTTCCGTTGAACCAAATTTTAAACTCGTTATTTCTCCTTTCATCTCGTTCAAATTTAATCTAGTTCTTTGAAATATAACTATTTCTAGCATTCCATACACCAAATTATAGCATAAAAGACAAAATATCATACTTCTTTTACTTTACTTGGCATTTTTAGTTCTAGCCATGTTTCAAGTCTAACCGACTTCTCTTTTGTACTGAGTTTTTCATGCAAAACAAAATATATATACTAGACCTTATTCAAGGTTAAAAATATGTAGATAAGTTAGGGACACAAAGTGAAAGGTAATATTACAAACTATCAGAAGAAAAATAATATGTTATTTTCAATAACAATTATTTATCATAAAGCAGCATAATATAGGGACAAGATGCAAAGTTTCATAGTACACACTTAATAAAGGAAAAAAAGCTAAGAAACACACAAGTCAACATGTTTGTAATATCAAAGTTCTTTCAAGTAAACAAATAATGTAAATCACCCCCTCCTGGGAAAAAAAGACAACATCAAACAAAAGCTTTTTATCACTTGGTGCAAAGCAACCAAGGTGGGATAATTGATAGAAATATAAATGAGAACAGGAATAAGAATAAGACAAACCACATAATTTGATTCTTTTCATATTTTCACTTCATAAAGAAACATAATCATACTATAAAGTTTCATAAGATAGATTTGACTTGTGATGATAACAAAATCTATCATCTCACCATGATAACAATATATAATATATACTGATTACTTATCCAGTAACTTAATAATAAATTTGAAGTTCAAGATTATCTATCTTCAGAATTAGGACAGAAGAAAAGAGAAACTCTAACAACAAGATAATAGCTCACTTTCTACACGCACAAATGCACTAGGCGATATCAGATCAAGCTAAATACAACATTGAATAATTAAATAAACACAATACTGAATAAAAATAACAATAACAGTTCCATAATTAAATAAAAAATACAACATCTGAACAACAAGAACAGTTCCATAATTACTATACAACAAAATTATCTAAATTACTTATAATAGAGAAACCTAAGAAAATCATTACTCATAACAATAATTGTTTAATAATCTTCAATAATATTCACTACTCATCATTTGTAATAAATTGAATCACAAAAGAAATTTCGTCCTAAAAAATTTAAAATAATGAGAAACTTGATATCAAAATGGGAAAGGAAGGGTTGTCAGGGTTTACACACTCAAAGGCTACTTCCTCTTGCTGACGCAGAGAATAGGGAAGACGAGGAGAAGCGGCTGTGACACCAAGGAGCTATCCACGACGGCGACACCAAGGAACTATCAGAGATGGCGTCAAGGCTTTGGCGACGGCGGCCGGGTGGCGGCGGAGCCTAGGCGACAATGGTCTCATCCTTCATGGTCCGGTTTTTCTGTCACGGTGTCTCCTATCTCAACGGTGCTCTCTCCCTTGGCTCGACACGATGGCGGAAAAACGAGAAGCTCTTTGCATGCGGTAGTCCGGCGGCTTGGACGGCGACGATGGTGGCTGGGCGCAACGATGACTCCTCCGACAGCGGGCTCGTGGCAGGCACGACGCGCTCTCTCTCCTTGGCCTTTACTCGATGGCGCCTTCTCTCCTCTGGGTGTGACATGATGGTGCGGCGACAGTGATGCCCGCCGGTGCCGTCCTCCACTCCTTCCTCCTCTCCTTCTCTTCTTCCTCTTTCTCTTACTTTCTTTCTTTTATTTCTCGCTGGGTGTTTTGGAAAGGGAAGGGAAGAGTTGGCGGCTACTAGGTTTAGGGGGTGGGGTGCGTGAGTTGTATTAGGATTAGGGATTGGATAATTTAGGTATTTTCAATAAAAATAAGGGTAGTATAGTAACTAAAAATTAATTTTAATTTAATAATAATTATATAAAGATATTATTTTTAAATAAATATCCTAATTTTAAGAATTAGAGTAATTAAATTAATTATTCTTAAAATACTATTTTATTGTTAATTTATAATTATTTTTAAATAAATATTAATTAAGATAAAATTGAAAATAATCAAAATAATTTTTTTATTCATAAAATTTAAAATATTAAATTCAAAAATTTCAAATATTTAAGTTAAATTATATAAAATTTTTATATTTTTTTCAAATACTAAAATTTTAAATTATAAATAAAAAAATACCCCGTTTAATATATAAATCTTTAAAAATTTATTTTGAATAAATATAATAAATCATAAATGACTTATTATTTAATTTTTTAAATAATTTTAAACTCAAAGTATCATTAATTTGACTTAAATTTTTTTAGTAAAATAAATTTTTGAATATAAAATCTTAAATAAATATAATAGATCATAAAGAACTCATTATGTTAATTTTCAAAAATTTGAAATCTTACATTTAATATGTTGAAACAAAAATTTTTATTAGTTACAAAGAATCTTTGAATTTTGTGACAAATAAATAACTTGTTACAAAAATATTGTATTTTGTGATAAATTAATTTTTTGTTACAAAATATTTAGAGCTTTTGAAACAAATAGATATTTTGTTACAAAATATTTTGAATTTTTGCAACAATATAATCTTTTATTACAAAATATTATAATATTTTGCAACAAAACAACAATTCGATACGAAAGCCAACATAATTTGTAACAAATTTTCTTGTTGTTACAAAATATTCTTATTTTGATACAATAACTAATTATTATTACGAAAAAACCATAATTTGTAACAATTTTAAATTTGATACAAATTTTTTGTTATAAATGTTTCATTTTCTTGTAGTGTTTGTTGCATCTTCTCTCCACCCAACAGTCCATCACCTCTTAGATAGTGTTTGGTGAAGAGACAGAGACGGAAAGACTGAGACTGAGAGACAGAGACTAAGAGACAGAGATTGAAATAAATCTCAGTATTCTGTTTGGTACAAAATAAAAGACAGAAATTAAAACAAGAATAAAACTCTAATTTATTTGTATAAAGGATAAAATTAAAATTAATTAATTGAAATGAGGGTATTTTAGGTATAAATGTTATTAAAGTTTCAGTCTCCATCTCTAAAAATTTTAGTCTCCTGTGTCCCTACTTTTTGGAGATACTAAAATACTGAAATTTTAGAGACAAAGACATAAATTTTAGTAATAATCTCTAAACCAACAAACATGATACTGACTTTCAATCTTTCAGTCTCTGTCTCAATACCTCAAAACAAACGCTACCTTAATGACCCATCTATTTCAAACCTTTCAAAGGCCCACCAGCTTTATGGCCCAAAAAGAGGCTATCCTTGTATTGATGTTTGTGGCCTTTCTTATTTTTTAAACCCAAACTGCTACCATACCACCCTTGTACACCAGTTTCTAATTTTTTGCCCCCCATTCCCTTTCAAAGCATTCTTCTATCACTATTCTTTCAGACTCAATTTCCACACAATCATGAAATTCCTCATAATCAGCTTCTCCATTAATTTCTTTGATTTTGAACGAAATCGTTTTTCGTTCGTTGCACATGATACGGAATTAAATTTTCTTGATTGCATTCATTCAAAAAAAATATCTGGAGTTACCATTCTACCCTTATCTTCATCACCGTCTCTAGTCCGTGTCATGATGAGCTCAGCCGCTAGATCTCACACCGCCATCATCAACAACATTCTTTCGGCATGTGAACTAAAGCTTTCACACATTGGCCTGGCGCTTGCATTTTCCAAAAAATAATTATTTCCATATATCTCACGTCCCACCTCTTTTATAAAAACATCGAAGTCTCTAGTTCCTACAGTGATATGAACCCATTCCTTAATTACGTCAAATATACAAGTGTCAATTAACACCTGACGCTCTTTCAGACCCAGAAAATACGGTATAACGGATTGATTTTGTACTGCTTAGCCCAAGAATTTTACTGTGTATGCTGCTGTGCTGGGACTTCAAAACAAACCTACTGCACTTCCTGCAAAACCAGGCTTTTATACTTACAGCATGAGATTCGGAGTATCTGGTAGGACTAATAGTATGTTAGCTTATTCGTTAGCCCATTATAGCCTTACTTAGGAAAGGAATAAAACTAATTCAACGGTTCATCACACTTGACTACTTCCTCCCATAGACTGTCTATTGTGTTGAACGTCTCCATTGACCAAACATGTAAAGGCACTCCATAACACTCTAACCAAACTCTTCTAGTCTCAGTGCGTTCTGATTCCTCCCATCTCCATACACTATGAAAGAATTGTAGAAAACTATTCATTTTGAAAGTAAAAGCTTTCTCCGCATTCTTCACACTATCAAAAACTAATAGGACTTTGTATGCTTTATGCTCCCTGACTTCAACAACCTAAAGAAAGTTCTTACTGATTGCTCTCTGTAACGATTTGAAGTCGATGGCCATCGTCGTTCCTCCAACTAAACTCCTTAACAGCCAATCAAAATTCTCTTTTGCTACTGGTACTTCAACCTTCTTCATCCAACCATTCTCATGCGGGTCTTTCATAGACGTAATCTTCTTAGTTTCTTCCATTCTTGTAGGATTTTCACCTGTCCATAGTTGGTTGCTCCCCACATCAGTTCTTGCAATGTCCCTTTTGCGTAACCTGGTGTTCTTTCCCTCCATACTTAGCCTCGCTTATGGAAATTATCTTTCCCCTTATACTTAATGGTGCATTTCTACTATAGCTTTCATGGCTCTCCCTTTCATCGTATAACGAACAGACGCGAACAGGTAAACCTTTTTATTTTTCAGCTTTTAAGTTAGGTGAATGTCGTTGATGCGTCACGTCTAATGGAACAAGTGAAATAATTCATTTTTTGAGATGTCTTGTAGCAGATTATTAACAAAAACTAGAAAAAGAATCGTTTTTTAAGCGTTAATATTCTTCTCGATTCCAAACCCTAAAATCCTTTAGCTGTAAATTTCTAATTCTACCCCACTCCGTGTTCCTCTCATCTCTCTCACTCGTTCTCTCTCCCACTTTTGAAATGCATTTGGCACATACTAGGTGCAGATTTTCATATTCAATCTCGTAGACACTTTCATCGACACCAATCTTCTTAATTATTAGCAAATCAAGATCAATTTGAAAACATGTTCTTGCGTATTTTCTTTGTTTCACCAATTTGGTAGCTAAATCTCCCTAAACAATCCTGAGCATGGCTTCCTCGTCATAGTACCAAATGTTTAGATGTATTATGTTATAATATTAAAAGATATAAATAAGTTATTATATATAAAAGATTTTTTTTTTTTGAATTGATCGATTTCTAGTTTTGTTTGACCGATTTATTCGATTTTCGAACAGTTTTTAATAAAATAATTTTTATTTAATAACCAAATCGTATAGTCAAATGGTTTTCGATCTATGTGGTCTAATTTTGAGAATATTGATTAAAACACATTTATGTTGGAAAAAAAAAGACGTTTGTCACATCCTTTGCAGATGTGAATCAAAAGATAGTGTAACTAAAGTAGACAACAATTAAAGAAAACCAATATTTTGGTGTTCTCCCTCTTCTCCTTACTTGCACCTTCCGCAACCCAAAATCTTGTTTAGTTTCAGAAATTTTTAATTTAGGCAAAATTTCCAGAGAGAGTGAGGGTCACATTGTTGAACTCGTTGCCGATAACCTATTCAGCTTGTCTTATCCGGACCTGCTAGGCCCAGACGGAGTCTCACCGAAGGAGAGCTCGTCGGCCGCCTCGCCTGTCGGATCTACTGCGACTCGGCGGACATCACTTCCATTACCAAAACCCCCTCGTTCTCTTGAATTTTTTTGACCGTTTTACCCTTCCGAAAGAATGGCAGAGAAACAGGTCATCATAGTCGTCGAAAGCACCGCTGCTTTGGGACCCTATTGGGATACGATTCTCGTGGATTACATTGACAAGATCATCAGGTTCCTTGTCTCTGTTCCTTATAATGTTTTGTTTCTCTCTCTCTATTTAATCACAATTAGGGTTTCGTATTATTGTCTGGATTTGAGTATTTTATTACCATGTCTCAGAGTTGATTCTGGTTGATTGTTAATCCCGTTTCCCGCTTTTGATTTTCTTGCTTTTTAGTTGTTGGTTAATGGATGGTTCTTTTATGTATTTGGTTCCTTTTCGAGAGTGTGAAGCTATGGGTAACTGGTTTATGAGACTGGAGTTAGTTTTGAAGTCTCACACCGAGTAAGAATGAATTAAGTGAGGCAATATGATATGGAGCGTTCAGATTAATTGCTTTAGGGTTTGTTGTCATGAGTTGGTGTCAGTTCTGAGAGAGGAGACCATGGTGGGCTTTACAATTATTGGGACTTCAAGTGTAAGTGGTGAAGTACAACATTAGCTTAAAATGAATTAAATGGGGAGTAAATGACATGGAGAAGCCCACAATCCCGTTGTCACAAGGGTGTTTTTTTTAAATATTCGTCTTCAGAGTTGTCGAGAGGTTTATGCAGTATCTTTTATTGCTTGAGGGTTTTGATCAGCTTTATCGTGCGGCAATGATGGGCTATTCCTTTGCATGTTCCTTTTACGTTTAGTTCCATGAAAGTTTACAATAGTTTGTTTGGTTGTGTCATAATATTTGGTTTGCTTGACTCCATATAGCTTTTACTGTCTAGGCGTAGAAGTTCTTTCGAATGTCTTGCAATAATTACAGTTTAGGTAATTTTCAATGGAGAATCAAATGTGGTTTCATGGTAAGAGTGGCATGAGGCAAGGAGATCCTTGATCCTATTTCTTGTTCACTTTAGTGGTGGATCTTAGTTGCTCACTTGCTTGATCTCTAGAGCAGTGACAACTGTGTCAAATTTAGTGGTGTCAATGTCAGGTTTTAAAGGTATTATAATATCTGATTTGCTGTTTACTAATGACACATGTTCTTAGAAAATGATAAGAGATAACTTTTTGAATTCCCCCCTAAATTTATGTTCTGAGTTGTCCTTTGGATCGAAGATTCAGGATTTTTCTCTTCTAAAGTGCAAAAGTAGGGGGCTAAACATCACTAGATTATTTAATGGGTTGCACTTGCAGTGGAAAGTATTGATCCAATGGTGTATAGCTTCTCACTTTTGAGCTTATGATTTTGTGCACTTTAGAGGAAATCCAACAATCTATCTGTATTAAATCGGTGTAGCTGGTATTATATTGGTCTGCTCCTACTAAGGTGCAGGCAGATTGTTTAGCCATTATCGAGGACATAGATTGATGTTGTTTCTTACCACAGTGTTTTTTTTTCCCTTGATTATTTTTTCTCTCTCCTTGTGCTTTTCTGGCTCCCTTTTGGTGCGGTTTGGGGGGTTTCTTATATCACCTGAGTTGTTATTCCCTTTCTTCTGTACCTAATAAAATTTAGTTTAACTCAAGATTTCGAAATGTTGAGACTTTTTGTTCCTCTAAAGATAGCTTAGATGCAAAAGTAGTTTTATTTTATTAGAATATGTAAGAGAATCTACAAAAGTGGTTAAGCATACTTTCTTGGAGAAAGATCTTCTAAAGTGAGGAGATTGGTAAGTGAGAAAGTGAAGAGTTAGTCAATATTGAATTTGTAACTTTTATCACATGTGAGCCACACTACTTTGATTCAAAGGGTGATTAGACCCCCACTTTTTCACTTTACCAATTTCCTCAGTTTAGAGGATCTTACCATATTTGCATATATACAAAAGTCTTAAAGGGCTTAGCCTGGAGCCGTTAAATATCAAGTCATTCTTTTCCATTCAAACAAATCAATAGGTAGCATAGGTAGATAGTATATGGGCATACCGAGCTTCCTCTTCCCCGTGTCAAAACCCAAATAAATTGTTCCAAAGTCACAAATTCATGAAATAAAATATATATATATATATATATATATTTTAGTTTATTGTTCACTTTTGAATTAGGCTTTTGGATAACCATTCAAGTAAAGGGTGTCAATGTTAGATAATTTTTCTAGTGTGGCAATACATGATTAGATATTCTTTTAGATTGATGATACATACAAATGAAATCCTTTTTATTTTATTTTAACATTTTGAGTGGAAGTGGTCGATAAATAATGCCAAAGAAAGATTGGCGGTGTCTGATCGGAACCAAATATGACTCATTTATCAGTCTTGTAGTTATTTAATGTTTTTGGAGTTGACATTTTATGTTATAACTTAAAATAGCTAGGCTTGTTCCTCGCCAGCTTAAGATTGTGATATTCAATAGAATTCACCTTTTGCCTTAGTGGTTTATAATATCATTTTCAGTATACTCCTTTGCGTGGATTTTAAGTTACTTTAAAGGTTACACATCATAGGTTACATGATTGATACATTTCGCCTGTTGTGGTTTTGTTGCAGGTCTCTTGTTGGAACTGACTCCACTGGCCAGGTATATCATTTTGGTTTGACTAAAATTTCACAATCTTTAAAAAGGGAATAAAAGAAAAAAAAAATTAAACTATGTATTATGGAGAATAAATGAACTAGCAAATGTAATTACAACAAGAAATAGCAAAGAAATAGTAAAATGTGTATGGTACTTCACGAGGCCATTTCTTTCCCACTGTTACACTTGGAGAGGCCACAACTCTAGATTATAATCTGTGATTGACACCGAATGGAATATTTATTCATTGCAAAAGCAGCAAATCGATGCTTTCATCCTTGCCACATTATTCAATGCTTTGAACAGTACTTTTAAGTTTTGTTTTGATTAAATTTTCTAAACTTATTGCTGGATTTTCGTTTATGTTCCCAGTTACCTCATAAAATTGATTTTCTCTTAATCATGTTTATATTATTGTGTGCATTTCTTCGGCCCAATGGAAGTTAAAGTATTCCTTTAATCATGGCCAATTTTGATCTTGCGGTTGGTCTATTGATTTTATTTTCCCATTCATTTGCAGAAGCCTTCTGTATCCAACGTTGAGTTTGCCCTAGCCACCTTCAATACTCACGGATGTTATTCTAGTAAGGGTTGGATAATCTTTTTTTTTTTTTTTTTGTGTTCAGTGAATAATGTCTGTTTAAAAGCTGCTTATTAACTTTCTGCCGAATTATAGAATTAATCATGATGATGATGATGATGATGATGCTTCTTCTTAACCCCATGTTACATTTTCAAATAAACACGTAGCTAACAAAAAAAGAAGAGGAAAACATGCAAGAGTCTTTAAAATTTCAGCATTTTGTTTTCTTGCCTCAATAAAAAGTTAAACTAGAAGACGGAAGTCCTTGTTTTCTTCTCATCAATCCCTGTTAGCAATGAAAATAATTGCATATGAAATGAGCAGCTGCTTACATAGGCATCATTAAATGCAGGTGTCCTCGTGCAACGGACTGGCTGGACAAGAGACCCCGATATTTTCTTCCTCTGGCTATCAGCGATACCCTTTACTGGTGGTGGTTTTAATGATGCAGCAATTGCTGAAGGGCTTGCTGAAGCTCTGATGGTACGTATGCCATATACTATAGTTTCCTTTTTGTGTTCTGTCACTTTCCATTTGATAGGTGTATATATTTCTGATCTTGATTCATCATCTTTATTGTGTTTTGTTTTACTCCTAATATGTATAAATATGTCTACATATGTATTTGTGTGAGGACATGCCGGATAACAGTTTTTAACCAATTTCTAGTAATTGATTGCACCTTGAACTAATAGTGATATTATTCAGTTTAAATGTTTAATGTACATGAAGCAGAGAGTAAAATGTAAGATAGATAAAATGAAATACAACTACAGTGAAGATAGATTATTAACTTTTAACGTGTTAGGTGAAAAATATATTGCTTTCTAAATGTATTTTATAGTCTTATTAAAATTCAATAATTCATAAAATTCGTAAAACTTGATTGCAAATATATTGATTTAAATGATTAATTATTGAATGCATATGCAGCTTTCTTATTTTATTTAGCAATAATTTCTTAAAATAAAAGAATATTGACTTCTTGAGGTTTAATATGTTATTTAGAATTATTAAATATATTCTACTTTTATCTATGGATTTTATTCTGAAAGTCAATTTAACTTTATTCATTTCAGAACAATTTTAATTAAGTTTTGAGAAAAGCGATGTAATTTCTCATTGAATAGAATCTTATGAATTGAAACATCAATTGTATGTTTGGTTTTTATGCATGAAGCTTTATTTATTGTGATGTATTTTTTGCAATTATGCAATCAAGGGTTGTCATATTTTTTCTTCTCTTTTTTGATTTCTTTTATTTATTTTTTCCTTTCCCTTCTCTCTTTAATGTTCAATTAATGCACATAGATTGATATACATCTTTGGAAGAATGCCTTGGTTGCAGATAAGTTTAATCGTAAAGGCTTCAACAATTTCAGCTTCATTTCATACCCTGTATTTTTGCAATTATATAATCAAGGGTTGTCACGATACCCTGTTATTTATGAACTTTATGGACATCTCTATTGATCCTCTTACCCCAATGTGCGAATGTCTAGATGTTCCCAAGTTCTCAAGATGGTGGGCCCAATCAGCAAAATGTGGACATGCACAAGCATTGTATCCTTATAGCAGCAAGTAATCCTTATCCACTGCAGACACCAGTTTATGTTCCAAGACTGCCCAACATAGAGCAGAGTGAAACCATTGACTCAGATGCAGGGAACCGTTTATATGATGCTGAAGCTGTAGCTAAAGCATTTCCTCAGGTACTTATTGCGTTATTTGTTTATTTACATCTACTGTTTTAGTAATACACTTCTTGTTGCTATTGTTATGATTATTTATTTATTGTCCTTCTGCTGTTAATCTTTGTTCTGATGGAATGTGATCTTCTGCATGCAGCTTTCTGTTTCTCTGTCAGTCATCTGTCCAAAACAACTTGCAAAAATTAAAGCCATCTACAATGCGGTAAGGATGACATAGCATGGGTGTACTGTAATCATAATATGTCCTTTATAAACTAAATCAGTCATGAGTCTTAACTTTAGACTAATATAAAACATCAAGATGGTCTGCTTTCTAAACTAAAATTAGAGAGAATCAATAGTATAATTACAATATCAACTAATATTTCACATTTCGAAATGCACACTTCCTTAGTTATTGTCACTGCTTTCCATTTTGAGCACCGAATTGATCTCTTACAAAAGATCCTTAGTCCAGAGCAAATACATGTGCTGATGGCTAGATTTTTTAATTTTACCAGAGTTGTCCTCTTTTTGATTTGAGCAGACCTGATTAAATTAAGAAAGTGTTTTCTCCTGTGTGAATTTGTTTGATGTTTATTTTATTTCTTTGGTATTGGAGGGGAAGCGTAACAATAGAGCAGCTGATCCACCAGTTGATGTCAAAGTTAGTCATTTCCTTGTTTTAATATCAGAAAGTTTCAAGGAAGCACGCGCTGCTTTGAGTCGATCTGGGGTAACAAGCGTGCCTTCAAATCAGAGTCCTGTTAAAGTAGATGCAGTTTCTGGCATACCTGTTACAGGCGCACCACCGACTTCTATGCCATCAGGTATTCAGGATTCAATTAGCACTGAAAACTACTTTGCTTTCTGTAGTTATATTTCTTGTCTATCATGTCACATGCATAATTTTAAAGAACAACTAGATAAATCATAATACATATATCTGAAATTTTACTCTAATTCATTGATGTGGGGGCAAGGATAAAATTAGTCAGCTAGGGATCTGTTACTCAGAGGTTTCTGAGTTAGCTTTGGATCATCACTTCTTCATATTAGCAGTACCAGTTCAATTTTATAGATCAAATGGATCTGGATACGCTTTATACATTATCTACATCTAAAGGAAAAAGATAGGTTAAATTCTCCGTCAATATAGTATGCACTGTCTTCTCTGTTTGGTCGACAAGATCAGTCTGAAAATTTCTTGCCTTATGTATGCCATGTTTAAAAAAATGGGCATCAGTTAATAACAATCTTAAGTGGCTTGGTTGTTCTTTTGGTCTTGTGGTTGAAGATCTAGTATATTTATCATGATATTTCTATGAATTTTCAGTGAATGGATCTATCCCAAACCGTCAACCAATTTCTGGTGGGAATGTGGTCCCTGCTACCGTGAAAGTGGTAAACTTAACATACCAATAAGATTATAGAATTATATCTATAGTATGGTATTGTTTTCAGTTTTTCTTGCTTGTTTTTCAAGTGATCCTAGATACATATAATACTTCTACAGGAGCCAATTCCTGTAACAACTATGGTACCTGGACCTGGATTTCCTCATAATTCATCAGCTCCTCGTGCTACTGCTAATAATCAAGGAGTACCAAGCTTGCAGACATCTTCTCCATCTTCTATGACTCAAGATATTATGACAAGTAATGAAAATGCACAGGATACAAAGCCTACCGTATCCATGTTGCAGCCCATGAGACCAGTGAATTCTGCTCAGGCAAACATGAACATTTTGAACAAAGTGTCTCAAGCACGACAGGTGATGAATTCTGCTGCATTAGGCAGTGGAACCTCTATGGGAATTCAGTCAATGGGTCAGACTCCTGTTGCCATGCATATGTCAAACATGATATCCAGTGGGATGGCTTCTTCTATACCTGCACCTCAAAATGTATTTTCATCTGGACAGTCAGGAATAACATCAATCTCAAGTTCTGGACCTCTTAATGGTCCTGCACAAGTTGCACAAAACTCAGGTCTCAGTTCGATAGCTTCAGCCACTTCTAATATGGCTGGAAGTCCAAATATTGGGATCTCACAACCAATGGGTAATGTTCAAGGTGCTGTCAGTATGGGACAGCAGGCACCAGGTATGAGCCAAGGAAACCCTTCGGGAGCGCAAATGGTGCAAGGTGGAGTCAACATGAACCAAAATATGATTAATAATGGCCTTGGTCCATCAGTTGTCTCTTCTGGAACTGGCACAATGATTCCTACTCCAGGAATGTCTCAACAAGTCCAACCAGGCATGCAGCCGCTTGTGAACAACAATGCAGCTGCTAATATGTCTTTGCCACAACAGACATCAGGTGGTATGCAATCCACACAATCCAAATATGTGAAGGTCTGGGAGGTATGGCCATTACCCCGTTTTCATTTAAGCAAGTTTTTTCCTCTTTTTTCTTGTAAATTTCAGTATATATAGTGTGGAATAAATAATTTCATTTTATTTAGAAATAACCAAAAAAAAAATTTTGCATTTTCTATGTGAAAACCATTTTCTTCTCACGATTGTTGTAATCATTATCCATATGGTGGGCATTTTGAAGATTTTAGTTTGTATCTTTCAATGCTATGGTGTTTAAGTGCAATTGAGTGTAAGACAAGTAATTCACACATCTTAATTCCTTAGTTCTTTGTAATCACCTTAATTAGCATGCAATATCTTTTCATATGTCATCAAAGATTCAGTGATATTTACAAGGTCTAAACTACTATATCGAAGTTATTATATTTATGTTGTTTCTAGTTGCGGCTGATTACCAATAGAGTAAATACCCAATACAGTCCCTCTGTCAATTTTCATAAAGGAAGATGCGGTCCGTAACCAAAAACAAATGAGTCAATGACCCCTCACCATTCGCTTTTGAGACATACCTAACCTTTTTCACCCAAGAATATATAGAATGTAAGATCAGCATGAGGAAGAGAAACACTAACATAGAAGTAAAAATTAGAAAAGACACCCTACCACAAGTAAAGAGATTTAAGTTTCTTGGATACATTATATAGGATAATAGAAAAATCGAAGAGGATGTAGACCATAGGATTCAAGCGGGTTGGTTAAAGTGGGGGAGTGTGTTTGATATTGTGACAAAAAAGTACATCTAAAACTTAGACTAGGTATGTTATTTGGATTGGAGTGTTGGGTGGCAAAGGGTGAGTTGCTTGATATCGGGCGGTGGTGGCAAGTTTTTGGATTTCACTTTAGCTTTATTGTGCTTTGGTCAAAATTTAATAAGTGAAATTTTTGCAGGGAAGCTTATCTGGGCAAAGGCAAGGGCAACCTGTATTTATCACTAAACTTGAAGTATGTTTATCCCTATAGTCTTTTCCATCTCATTGTGGCAGTTGATGTAATTTTTTGGCATCTGGCTTCTTATTCACTTCGATTTTTTAACCTGATGTATAATTTCTTTGTCATACAGGGTTACAGGAATGCTTCTGCCTCTGAGACGTAAGTTCTTGAATTTGCTCTCTCTTCCCCGAATACCATTGTCCTTCATATTTTACATCCCGGTGTTGAGTTCCTTTTGAACTTTAAACTGAATTTTTAAAGAAGTCTTTACAACTTCATCCTGCAATTTATTTCATCACAAGTATTGAGTTTATCGGGGAAATATGTGGAAGACCATATGTTTACTAATAACACCCTCAAACTGATATCAATGTAATATCAGTTTTAAGGAAGAAAAGAAAACAGAATTGGAATTGCAAAAACTGGAAGAAATCCAAATTAGAGCACTATAGAAGCTCTCTCCCTAAGCCTATTCTCAAATGGATGCCTTCCTCCTGGCTTCTTCCGTCAGCCCTCTCATTTAATTCCACAAATAGCTTCTCATGCCAACTCCGGAGATTTGGTTACAGTTCATGCACCCACTACTTCCTATCTAAATGTGATTGCCTCCATTTACCTGTTATTTCCATACACTAGTAATATGTAGGTACCTAAAATACTCCCCGCTTAGAGAATCACTTTGTTCTCAAGTATTGTAACTACAGGGAATAATACAAAAACAACAACAAATTTAAGTTTTGCTTAGAGAGTGCCATGCAAATTTAAGTTTTGCTTGTTTGATTAAATCGTCATAAAAAACTTATTTTCAATAATTTACTGACCGATCACTTTTGGTTGTCCCAGGCTTGCAGCAAACTGGCCCCCGGTAATGCAAATTGTTCGGCTTATATCCCAAGACCACATGAATAACAAGTTAGGCTTCATTTAACTTATGTTTTGCTTGCGCATGTTCACGTCTGTAGGTGTATCTTACCATTTAACATTTTCTATGCGAATTTTTTTTATTTAAAACTGTGACATTAGGCAATACGTTGGAAAGGCAGATTTCCTAGTTTTTCGGGCGATGAACCCACATGGTTTTCTTGGTCAGCTGCAGGAGAAGAAGCTGGTAAGTTTTGCTTTCAAATATTAGTGAATGTAGCGACCTTCTAAGGCCTAGGAAATCAAGAAATATCTCATAATATAATATCGTAATTGTATCTCTAAAATATTAGTGTTAATATCATGAATCATGTCTTAGGATTAGTTTCCATCATTCTTTTTATTGCATGATTTGCCTTTATTTATGATCTAGACTTTCAGATCTCATAAATTTCCAAATTTAAACCATGCCAATAGATCTAGCCCACTAATTTCATAACTTTTGGATAGGAACTTATATTTGGTTTGATTTTTCTTCCCTCTTATTTTGATTTCAGTGTGCGGTTATCCAATTGCCATCCCAGACGTTGCTGCTATCTGTTTCCGACAAAGCTTTCCGCTTGATTGGGATGCTTTTCCCTGGGGTAACATTTGTTTCCAACCAAATACAAATGGAAAAAACATTTGTTTGTTGAGCTTTGAGCCTTTATTAAGATTTCAATTGCAAACAGGATATGGTTGTATTTAAACCGCAATTAACCAGTCAGCAGCAGCAACAAATGCAGCAGCAGCAGCAGCAACAAATGCAGCAGCAGCAGCAGCAACAGCAGCACCAACAATTGCAATCAGGACAGCATCTTCCACAGTTGCAACAACAGCAGCAACTTCCTCACATGCAGCAGCAACAACTTCCTCAGCTACAACAGCAACAGCCACAGCAACAGCAACAACAACCACAGCAGCAGCAGCAACTTCCCCAGCTTCAACAGCAGCAGCAGCAACTTCCCCAGCTTCAACAGCAGCAGCAGCAGCATCAACAGCTGCAACAACAACAGCTTCCTCAGCAGGTCCAGTTGCAGCAGCAGCAGCAGCAACAGCTTCCACAAATCCAGCAACAGCAACACCCCCAACTTCAACAGCAGCAACTCTCACAGCTTCAGCCTCAGCAACAGCTTCCACAGTTACAGCAACTGCAGCAGCATCAACAACTCCCTCAGCAACAACTTGTTGGGGCTGGGATGGGACAAGCATATGTTCAAGGACCTGGGCGGTCTCAGTTGGTTTCTCAGGGACAGGTTTCATCACAAGGAGGAACAAACATGGGTGGAGGAGGGAGCTTCATAAATTAAATGGCTCGAGTTTAGGCATAATTTGTAACAGGGTAGAATGACGCTTAATGATTCATGTAGCCGACCCAAACCAAACCAAGGAAAATATCTTTTGGGGACGCTATTTATATAGGTCTGGCAAGTCTTATTCTTAACCAGATAACATGTTAATAGTATATAACGAAAATTAAGAGCACGTTAGAAAGTTATTTGGAGGGTAATGTTAGCTGCTAAGTTGACTTGAAAATCGTGTTAATTATGAACCTAATTGACAGCAAATATTAGATGAACAATCTTCACAAATAATGCACAAAATGTAAATGTCACTCTTTTTTTTTTCTTGGACATGGTGAATGTTCCGCCTTAAATTTTTGGCCTGTCTATGTGTATTATGTTAGGAAGAAAGACCGTTATTCCAAGGTCTTTTTTGAGTTTGCTACTTATTCTCTCAATTTTTACCTACTCAGTCCCAAGTTTGAATAAGAGAGATTGGTTGTGTTAGGCTCTGGATAGTAATATAAAATTTTATGGAACCTTCATGACATGAATCAAATCAAATATAATATGGTGCTAAAGCTACGTCGTCCTTTACAAGACTGTAAAGGGACATAAAAAGAAATTGATTAATCTGGCTAATCCCTTTCGCTGTGTTTGAAATGAGAACGAGACAGAGATACAAAACATATTATATGGCTTCAATACGATGTAAAATGAGTAAGGGCCATTGCATTGATGTTTGGGTGTAGTATAAAATGAGCAATAGTTATCATTTATTGGGAACAAACAAGCGTAATTAAGTTAATTCACAAAATGTAAAGATAAATGCAACAAAAAGTTGGTTTGAGACATGTGATATAAGTACTGTTCCGAGGCTTACCTAGAACCGGATGGAGGTTGGGCTTGTTTGTGAGGCCCAAGCGCTAGAGGAGGGTGGTCTCCGACTTGGTTTACGTCTGGGAGCCTCCTTCCGACTTGTGTGTGAGAGAAAATGGGGGGTGGTATCTGCAAAGACACTCTGATGCCTAAGTCAGCATGGGATTAAGCAGGTTTAGAATGTATTGGAACTTAGAGATACTTGAGGGATGTCAGTGTATTTATAGTGGTGAACCCATAACAACCGTTGGAGTAGTTCCGCCTTTTAAGGGGAATAACCGTCCCTTTATCTTAGGGAAGTTGAGATATGGCTCCTGGAAGTGGTTAGAGATATTTTAGGGGCAGTTATCCTCTTGAGTGAGGGTTTATCTGCCAGCTAATCCCTCGTTCCCGACTTCTTTAGAGCAAGTCATGGTAAGCACCGACTTCGTAGATTGAAGGTCGGTGTAGGGTGAGGCCCAATCCTTTGGATTGGGCCTTTCGTTGGGTCCTGGGCCTTATCATTGGGTCAGGGTATGAACAGTGCCCCTACTCAAGCCCAATTTCTTTTAAGATTTGGGTTCGAGTATTCTACTCGGGGTCGTAACCGACCTAGGAGGGAACCGACGTGATCATTGGTGACTTTTCGTGGCTTTTGATTTTCACAGTTACGTCTAATCAAACGTCGCGCCTGTTAGAGGTTCGCGTAGGGATTGATTACCTTGGTAACGGTGCACTCATTAATGACCGCTTTTGTTTTTACCATTATGCCCCTAACGTGTTTATAAATACTTTTCCTCTCTTTCGTTGTTTCGTTTCTGCGATTTTTCGAATTTTCTTCTTCTCATCCGTTCGTGGGGCATTCCTTGTTTGAAGGCTTTCATCTACCTTATTTCCAGATAAAGGTTAGTCTTTTCTTCTCTTCTCTTTTTACAACGTGCTTTCTGTTTGCATGCTTTTATTTTTTAGAGAGAGAGAAGTTGATTCGTAGGCTTCTGTTTGATTCCGTACCCTCCCTTAGAGACCATGTTTTTGATTTTCTTTTCTTTTTCCTTTGTAGGTTTCACCAACCTTTTGATTCCGTACCCTCCCTTAGAGACCATGTTTTTGATTTTCTTTTCTTTTTCCTTTGTAGGTTTCACCAACCTTTTTTAGGAAAAGAAATGTCTTCCGTAGAAATTCTTGCTCAGTGGGTCGATGTCACAGTCTTAGGGGAGGAACCTTGGGTTGACACTGATTTTATTACCGATCTTTGCACTCGTCACCGGCTCTGCACCTCTGATGAGGATGAGCCGAAGTATGAACTGCTTGTCCCGGGTCCAGAAGACCGGGTTTGCTTCAGGAGGGCTTCGGAGGCAGTCCCGCCTAGGTGTTTTTCTTCCTTTCTCTGATTTTGAGATTGCTGTTTTACGTCACTGTCGTGTTGCACCTACCTAGCTTCATCCCAATTCCTGGGGCTTTCTGAAAATTTATCAGTTTGTCAGCCATGCCTTAGACTTTCTGACTTCTTTGAGGATTTCCTTTTTTCTTTTCCACATGACCAAGCCCTTCAGTGGGCAAAATAACAAGCAGCAGTGGGTGTCCTTCCGAGCTATACACGGAGGGTCTTCACCCTTTTTGATGAATCTTTCCATGCTTCAAAAATTACTTTTTCAAAGTTCAAGCCGTAGAGGGTCACCACCCCTTTTTCTTGGATGAGAATTCTTCTCCTCGCTTTTCTCTGTACTGGTTAGAGGCCTCCCCCTGTGAGAAATATGGTTTGGACGACCTGGATGGGGTGGAGGCAGCCGTTGTGGGGTTCCTCCGAGAAGTGTGGGGGAGGGCCCCATATTTGGATACCAAAAAATTTCTCCAGGGGTCGCCGACCTTTGTCCAGACACAACTAGGTAGCTTTTTTATTTATCTACTTTATTTCTGACTTGTTTTTACCGACTTGTTTCGCTGACTTTTTGGCTACCAATTGTTTTCTTACAGAGATGGCTCCTCGGCTTCTTCTCAGCCGCCCCCTCCTCCCCGACCTTCTCCTGAGCCAGAGAAGAAGAAGTGTAAGACTTTAGAGTCTAGCTCTTCTTTTGAAGGTGAGGCTAAGGTGGATGCTCCTGCGTTTATCCGAAAATACATCTATCCTCATACCCGTATAGGTATGGATGATGTTTCTATCCGGAACTACCTCACCATTCTGGCTCAGGAGAATATCAGGACGGCGGTGGTGTGCACCAAATTTCTTGATATTTTTGAGAAGACTCCTCTTAGCTCTTTGGGTTCAACCTCGAGGGTTGAAGAGCTAGAGGAGAGGTTTCTCATATATCAGAAACATGAGAAGGAGTTGAAGGAGGAGGTCGCTAAGTTGAAGGAGGAGAGGGATGGCCTTCGGGAGAAGGAGAGCAAGTTACAAGCCCAATGCAATATAGAGGAGGGCTTGAGGAAGAAGGCGCAGGAGAGTTATTTGAGTTTGTTCAAGGATCTCATGGAGGTGAGGAAGGACTTGTTGAATTCTCGAAATGCTTACGCCGAGTTGGAGGACTCTATTGCTGAAGGAGCCGAGGAGGCCTGGAGGATTTTTAAGGAGCAGGTCGGGGTCCTTGCTCCCGACCTGGATCTTTCTCCTTTGGATCCTGACAAGATCGTCATTGATGGTGCCATAGTTTATCCTCCTCCCTCACCTAAGCCTGTCACCGAATCCGATCTGAAAACTTGGGGGCAGAGGATAATTGAGTCCCCTCCTCGTTCCAAGGATGCTCCGAGTTCCTCGAAGGCTCACAGAACCTCCTCTCCGTCTCCTATGGATACTTCTCTCCCTGGACCTGATGGCGCTCCGACTGCTCTTCCTGACTCTGGTGGTGATCCGACTATTCCTGGTGGTGATGTTTAAAAATTTGTTGGCTATATGGGGGTCGGCCTGTGGGTCCCCTCATTTTTAAACTGTTTTTATGTTTGTGGTGGTAGTGGTCTGTTGACATTCCTCTTGGCCTTTTAAGGCCGTAAACAAAATATTTATAAATACCCTTTTTTGGATAAGGGTTTAAGTTACCTTTGGTGTGCATGCTTTTCTTTTGATACTTTAAAGAATTTTTTCGACCTTTTTTGAAAACCTTTTTCTTTGGCTTGTCTGTCCTCTTGAGCTTTTTCGCTTTAAGGACTTAGGACAGTCTTTTGGCTTTTTAATAGGTTTTTTGATCTCTTTTCCATTATTCCTTATACTCAACTTTGTCGTTTATTGAGTTCCTATGACTTAGGTTATTTTTGCGATGCATTTTTTCTTCTACTCGGTTTTTCTTTTCGACTTATGAGTCGGAATGTCTCCGAGTTTCTCACGATAAACTTTTATAACCTCTTTACACCGACTTGTACCTCGTCGTTTTATCCTGATGACCATCTAGGTCGGTTCATGGGATTTTCACGCTTTGTCGAGCTTAAGTCAGCGCGTTTCGTAGAAAGAAAGAAAAAGCGAGAAGGAATTTATAAGAGATATTGTAAAAGATATTTATTTATTTGGGGAGGTACTTTACTGCTACTAAGGGCCTTTGGTAGTCTATTTTCCCTTAGCCTCTACTGTGATGCCTCGTTAAAAACCCTTCTTAAAAAAAACCCTTTGATTTTTGGGAAAAAATCGTGAAGTTGGGAAAAGAGTACATCAGGGAGTAGAGTTCGCTTTTAACTATAGTACCTTTTCAAGTTACAAGCAAGCCACGACCTTGGTAACTCGGTGCCGTTTAGGTCGGTCACCTTATAATAACCTTTTCCTAAGACCTCACTAATTTTGTATGGTCCCTTCCAATTAGCAGCGAGTTTTCCTTCACCCGATTTGTTGACTCCAATGTCGTTTCTGATCAAGACCAAGTCGTTTGGGGTGAAGCTTCTTCGAATGACTTTTTTGTTGTACCTGGTAGTCATCCTTTGTTTCAACGCTGCTTCTCTTATCTGGGCTTGCTCTCGAACTTCGGGGAGCAGTTCAAGCTCTTCTTTGTGCCCCTGTATGTTTCCGATCTTATCATGGATAATCACCCTTGGACTTTGTTCGCTGATTTCTACTGGTATCATGGCTTCTACGCCGTAGACGAGTCGGAAGGGCGTTTCTCCAGTGGCGGATTGTGGTGTCGTCCGGTAAGCCCATAACACTTGTGGGAGCTCCTCAGCCCAGGCTCCTTTTGCATCTTGTAGTATTTTCTTTAGTCCTGCCAGTATGACTTTGTTGGCTGCCTCGGCTTGTCTATTTGCTTGTGGATGTTCCACTGAGGTGAACTGGTGTTTGATCTTCATACTGGCCACTAGGCTTCTAAAGGTAGAGTCGGTGAACTGGATTCCATTATCTGTGGTAATGGAATATAGTATCCCATACCTTGTGATGATATTTTTGTAGAGGAACCTCCGACTTCTCTGGGCTGTGATGGTGGCTAATGGTTCTGCTTCTATCCACTTTGTGAAGTAGTCTATTCCCACAATCAAGTATTTGACTTGTCCTGGGGCCTGGGGAAAAGGGCCTAACAGATCCATCTCCCATTTTACAAAGGGCCATGGAGAAGTTATACTAATTAGCTCCTCGGGGGGAGCCACGTGGAAATTTGCGTGCATTTGACATGGTTGGCACTTTTTCACAAATTCTGTGGCATCTTTCTGTAAGGTCGACCAGTAGAATCCAGCTCAGATTACTTTCCTAGCTAGCGACCTGGCTCCGAGATGGTTTCCGCAGATCCCATTATGAACCTCCTCTAGTACTTCAATGGTCCTTGAGGTCGGTACGCACTTCAACAATGGCATTGATATTCCTCTTTTATAAAGGATATTTTTCACCAGAGTGTAATGTTGTGCTTCCCTCAGGATTTTCTTAATCTCTTTTTCCTCTTTGGGGAGGATGTCAAATTTTAGGTATTCGACCAAGGGATTCATCCATCCGAGGTTTAGCCCAGTTACTTCTAGGACATCTCGTTTGTCCTCTATTTTTACCACAGTGGGTTCTTGGAGAGTTTCCCGGATCAAGCTTCTATTATTCCCTCCTGGCTTGGTACTTGCTAACTTGGATAGGGCATTTGCTCTGTTATTGAGATCCCAGGTTATGTGCTTAACCTCGGTTTTCGCAAAGTGCCCGAGGTGCTCCAGAGTTCTTTCCAAGTATCTTTTCATGTTTGGGTCTTTAGCCTGATACTCTCCATTTATCTGGGAGGTCACCACTTGAGAGTCACTGTATATCATCACTTTTGTTGCACCGACTTCTTCTGCCAGCTTCAATCCTGCAATCAGGGCTTCATATTCTGCCTGATTATTTGAAGCTGGGAATTCAAATTTGAGGGATACCTCTATTTGGGTTCCCCTTTCGTCGGCCAGTATTATGCCTGCACCGCTTCCTGTCTTGTTTGAGGATCCATCTACGTAAAGTTCCCATGCAGTTGGCTTCTCTTGATCTCCTGCGTATTCTGCTATGAAGTCGGTGAGGCATTGGGCTTTGATTGCTGTCCGAGTTTCATACTTTAAGTCAAACTCGGAGAGCTCTATTGCCCATTGAACCATTCTCCCTGCATCATCCGTCTTATCGTATGAGCTTGAAAGTAAGGCCATAGCCTCCGTGAGGCTATTACTAAGGAGTAAGAAAATTTCTCTAATTTGTGGTACCTTAGTTCGGGGCCTTGTAGAACTTTGCTGATGAAGTACACTGGATGTTGTCCGACCTCGTCCTCCCTTATCAGGGCTGATGCGACAGCTTTGTCTACTACGGACAGATATAGGACGAGATCTTCCCCAACTAGAGGTCGGGTTAGGATTGGAGGTTGGCTCAAGAACCTTTTGAACTCCTGGAACGCTCTTTCGCATTCTGGAGTCCATTCAAACTGGCATCCCTTTCTTAATAAAAAGAATAGTGGAAGGGATTTTAATGCTGATCCTGCCAAGAACCTGGAGAGGGCTACAAGTCGGCCATTTAGTTGTTGAACCTCCCTTAAGCAAGTCGGGCTCTTCATTTCCAGTATAGCTTGACACTTATCGGGATTGGCTTCAATCCCTCTTTGCGTCAGTATAAACCCTAAGAATTTTCCAGCCTCCACTGCGAAGGTACACTTTGCGGGATTTAGCCTCATCCCGTGCAACCTTATGGTGTCGAAGACTTGCGAGAGGTCTGTCAAGAGATCAGATTCTTCCTTAGTTTTCACTAGCATGTCGTCTACGTAGACTTCCATTAAGCTCCCGAGGTGGGGGGCGAACACCTTGTTCATCAGCCTTTGGTATGTGGCCCCTGCATTTTTTAGTCCAAATGGCATGACCACGTAGCAGAAATTTGCTCGGGGCGTGATGAACGATGTTTTCTCTTGGTATGGCTCATACATAGGGATTTGATTATATCCCGAGTAGGCATCCATGAACGACAAGTATTGATACCCCGAGCTAGAGTCTACTAGAGTATCAAAACTTGGGAGTGGATAAGGGTCCTTGGGACACGCCTTATTTAAGTCGGTGTAGTCGACACACATCTTCCATTGGCCATTTTTCTTCTTGACTAGCACTACATTTGCAAGCCATGTTGGATATTTAACTTCTCTGATGAAGCCGGTTTCTAGGAGTGCCTGTATTTGCTCCTCCACCACTAGGGCTCGTTCCGGGCCGAGCTTGCGCCTTCGCTGTTGTACAGGTCGGGATCCTGGATACACCGAGAGCTTGTGGGACATAAGCTCGGGATCTATCCCAGGCATGTCGGAGGCTTTCCAGGCAAAGAGGTCAGAATTGTCTCTTAGGAGCTTAGTCAACCCTTGCTTCAGGGTTTCCCCTAGGTTGGCTCCTATGTTGGTATTTTTTCCCTCCTCTTTGCCGACTTGTATTTCCTCGATTTTTCCTCCTGGCTGTGGTCGCAACTCTTCTTTGGCCCTTGCACCGCGGAGCTCTATGGTGTGAACCTCTTTGCTTTTTCCCCTCAGGTTCAAGTTTTCATTGTAGCACTTTCTTACCAATTTCTGGTCTCCCCGCACCGTTGCTACCCCCGCTGTTGTCGGGAATTTCATGCAGAGATGGGGGGGTGGATACCACCGCTCTGAGTCGATTTAGGGTAGCTCTTCCGATTAGGGCATTATATGCTGACCCTACGTCGATGGCTATGAAGTCTATACTTAGAGTTTTAGATTTTTCCCCCTTTCCAAAGGTAGTATGAAGGGGTAAGAATCCCAGTGGCTTTATTGGCGTGTCGCCTAGCCCGTATAAGGTGTCGGGGTAGGCTCTTAGCTCCCTCTCGTCCAACCCTAGCTTGTCAAATGCGGGTTTGAAAAGGATGTCCACCGAGCTTCCTTGATCTACTAGAGTTCTGTGGAGATGGGCATTGGCCAAGATCATGGTTATCACCACTGGATCGTCGTGTTCAGGGATTACTCCTTGCCCATCCTCCTTTGTAAATGAGATGGTAGGAAGGTCGGACGATTCGCTCCCGATCTGGTAGACTCGCTTGAGGTGTCTCTTGCGAGAGGACTTGGTGAGTCCCCCTCCCGCGAATCCACCTAATATCATATGTATATGTCTCTCCGGAGTCTGCGGTGGTGGGTCTCTTCTATCTGCGTCATCTCGCTTTCTCTTCCCATGATTGTCCGACCTTTCCATGAGATATCTGTCAAGTCGGCCTTCTCTGGCCAGCTTTTCTATCACATTCTTGAGGTCGTAACAGTCATTTGTTGAGTGACCATATATTTTATGGTACTCGCAGTAATCACTGCGACTCCCCCCTTTTTTATTTTTAATGGGCCTAGGAGGCGACATCCTTTCAGTATTGCAAATTTCTCTGTATACGTCCATTATAGAAACCTTTAGAGGAGTATAAGAGTGATATTTCTTGGGTCTGTCTAGACCGAGGTCTTCTTTCTTCTTGGACTCCCTCTCCCTTTCTTTTATCGAGGGAGGGTGCCCAGATCGCCAACTCGACTCTCTCAGTCTGGCATTTTCTTCCATGTTGATGTACTTTTCCGCTCTCTCCTGTACATCACTCAAGGAGGTCGGGTGCCTTTTTAATATGGACTGTGAGAAGGGTCCTTCCCTAAGTCCATTTACTAATCCCATGATAACTGCGTCTGTGGGCAGATCTTGAATTTCCAAACACGCTTTGTTGAACCTTTCCATGTAATTACGCAGAGGTTCCCCGACCTCCTGTTTAACTCCAGGAGGCTCGGTGCGTGTTTTACTTTATCCTTCTGGATGGAGAATCGCATCAAGAATTTTCTTGAGAGGTCCTCAAAGCTGGTAACCGACCTTGGAGAGAGGCTATCGAACCACTTCATCGCCACTTTTGACAGGGTGGTCGGAAAAGTCTTGCAACGTGTTGCATCAGAAGTATCATCCAGATACATCCGACTTTTGAAGTTACTTAAATGATGCTTTGGGTCTGTGATTCCGTCATAGAGGTTCATCTCAGGGCTTTTGAAGTTTCTTGGAACCTTTGCCCTCATTATGTCCTCGCTGAACAAGTCCTCTCCTCCAAAGGGCGACTCTTCTCGGTTGCTGCGGGAGTCTCGGGCTTTAAGGGAGGATTCAAGCTTTGTGAGTTTTTTTTCCAACCTTTTTCGTCGTTCTATTTCCTCTCTGAGGTTTCGCTCTGCCTCTCGTTGTCGTTCTAGTTCCTGTTCCAGTTGCTCCAAACGACCTTGGTGGCCGTGGACCAGCCCCATTAGCTCGGTTGCATGGGGTGGCCCTTCCTTTCCGGACTTTCATCCTTCCGAGAAATTTGCCTTTGGGTTTTTTAGCCTAGAGGTGTCTTCTTTATGCTGGTCGCTGGTTCCTTGATGAAGGGTCAGGTCTGCATCATTGTTTCTGGTATCTGGATTTTCTTGCTCGGAATCAGACGCTGTATGTCCATCTTCTGGTGAGTTGTCCGCCATTACTGGTTGATCTCTCGGTTCCCCGGCAACGGCACCAATGTTTCGGGGCTTACTTAGAACCGGATGGAGGTTGGGCTTGTTTGTGAGGCCCAAGCGCTAGAGGAGGGTGGTCTCTGACTTGGTTTACGTCTGGGAGCCTCCTTCCGACTTGTGTGTGAGAGAGAATGGGGGGTGGTACCTGCAAAGACACTCCGATGCCTAAGTCAGCATGGGGTTAAGCAGGTTTAGAATGTATTGGAACTTAGAAATACCTGAGGGATGTCAGTGTATTTATAGTGGTGAACCCATAACCACCGTTGGAGTAGTTCCGCCTTTTAAGGGGAATAACCGTCTCTTTATCTTAGGGAAGTTGAGATATGGCTCCTGAAAGTGGTTAGAGAGATTTTAGGGGCAGTTATCCTCTTGAGTGAGGGTTTATCTGCCAGATAATCCCTCGTTCCCGACTTCTTTAGAGCAAGTCGTGGTAAGCACCGACTTTGTAGATTGAAGGTCGGTGTAGGGTGAGGCTCAATCCTTTGGATTGGGCCTTTCGTTGGGTCCTGGGCCTTGTCATTGGGTCAGGGTATGAACAAGTACTTAGAGGAAAATATATGGAATTGGTAGATAGTATGAGAAGGAAAAAAAATTAACATAATATGCCTATAAGAAATGAAGTGTGTGAGAGCAAACGCAAAGGAGTTGGATACCTCTAATTTTAAGTTTTGGGATAAAGAAATGATAAAAAATAGCAATAGGTAGGCATTCACATGGATAACTAGTAGAAGAAGGATGTTATGAATGCTAAAAGGATGGACAAATGCATCATCTATTTTTAATATATAAAAATAGATGGATGAGTTTACCCATATTAATTTTGAAATATCTTGCTCCTTCTACTAATGCCATATCAACAATATCGTTTGTTTGGTAAAATTTTAGAATCAACTATTAAATTTTTGCCAAATTAACTATTATTTCGTAATCAACAAAAAAAAAATTATACGAAAGAAACTAAAAAAGACATTGAATTCATATCATATCATGATATTTATTATATCTTACTATTATAAACAATACAATAAATTTATAACCCCAATAATTAATTTATTAATTTCTATAAATAACTCATTAAATATAATAAACATCTATATTACAAATGTTATAATAATATTATTAATTAATCATAATAAATTTTACGTTACAAATATTCACATTCCTTACTATTTGAACTATTTATATAAGTCTCTTATCACTATTCCTTTAAATAACATCAAATTTAGCACAAGAAATTTATTTCCGAATTACACATCTCACATTTACTCAATGGAACATTATTCTTTGGATAATATCACCAAACAAACAGACAATCGGTTTATCAAAGTTTGCGTAGTTTGTCTATGGGAAACATTAACACCCACAAATGAAGAGGAACCTCTTTGATTAGAAATGATTATATTAGATGAAAAGGTACAAAACAAACATATTTATTGTATTTTTAAATTGAATTTATGAAAAAATACTTTAATTATTTGTGTTTTTTATACTTTTTATATTATTTCACAATACTTTATATTAATTATATTTTAATATCGTTAAAATTATGCTTCTTTCAATATGCTATTTATTATTTCTATTTTAATAACTTAAAAAAATAAATATAATCAATTTTTTTACTAATCCAATACTTATTTTAGGTTCAGAATTCAATTAAAGGTTTCTATCAAAGTGTTACAATAACTTTTGTATTATTTGATGGAAAATAAAAAAATTGTTGGGTAACTACTTCAAATCAATTGCCACTCCAAAAAAGTAATGACATTGAAGCACCACCCCAATTGAATAATTTGTGCAATCTCATACTTATATTTGAAGTCAAAGTAAATGATTTTAATCTTAAAGAAAGTTTTTAACAATACACTGTTGCTAAGACATTTGTTCCAATAAAAAATACTGAACCTATAAGAAAAAAAAATTACAGCAAATAAAATAGGTAATACTAAAAAAAATTACTTATTTAAGACTTTATTTTTATTTCTAATTTAAATTATTCATTGATTATAGGAACCAATTTTGCCAACACTAATATCATAGGAAGATCTTGTACCCATCAAGAGATTAAGGAAAAAAAAAATCATACAAATTCAAGACACATTTAAAAGTCCAACAACTAAAAATTTAAAACAAATGCCAAAGTCAAACTATTAAATAAAAATGTTATTTTGTACAACTCTAATATCCAAATCTTTTATATTATAAATTATTTTAAAAAAATATCTTTTAAATTTAACTGTAATTTCCACATATTTAATTTAATTTTATAAAACATAACAAATTTTAATATTTATTATATATTATTATTAATTTATCGTTCAGCGCAATGTACGAGTCTAATTTTAATTGCAATAAAACTTATTGCGATCTTGTGGAGTGCGAGGCCTTTTATTTGACTAGGGCCTATGCCCCACAAGTTGGTTTGGAATAACACCATAAGATAAGATTTTGAGAAGACAAAAAAACATTTACTCTAAGATATGTCATAGAAAGATAAAATTTTCTATCGGGGTCATGGTTTTATAGTTGTCAACACCATGGATAAAATTATGTTGGACTCTTCAATTTTTGATCTTATAAAAAAAAACTTGGTTTAAAAAGATAAACAAACATCTCATAATTTACAAGCCTAAGGAGATAAAACTGTTAAATTGATTTTCTTTTAGGTAGATTTTATAGTGCCTTTTATTCTTGTATTTAAATTGTCTAACTTGCTTTTATAAATAAAAAATAAAATATATAAAATAAAAATAAAATATTTAAAATTTATTAAATATTATTTCTTTGCCTTTTTTAATAAGTTAGATATTATATTTTAGACACCATAGCATTTACCTTTCTTTTATTAAGGAAAGTTGACCAAAAATTTTGCACCAATTATGAAATGATTCTGGTAAGTTTGAGCTTTGGACTATGGAGTATCCTAATCGAAAGGAAGACCCTGCCAAAATTTTTGAAATACCTTATTGGCCTACACTTAAAAAATGTGAAGTATCCTCATCTTAAGGGAGACTTGCTGAATTTTTTAAAAATTAGTTAGATATAGTAAAAAAGTATTTTTCTTTTTTTTTTTAATACTCTATCAATTGAAATTGTTACTTAATTCATATTATATTATTATGCTATCATTGTTATATAACAAAAATTATTTGAATCAGGATACATATTCAAATATAGTGCCAAAGAGCCATGTGATGGAAAGAGTGTGAATCAGTTGTTAGTGGTTGTATAGGCAGGCCAAGGAAGAGTATTGGTATAGCCTTTGATCTTGGCGGACCATATCGCATGCTCCATTCACTACTACACCATGCAGCCACTACTTCGGGGTTACTCCCTCGATTTAGGGGGGAGGTGGCGGTGGCCTTTTTGCAGGGTTACCACCCATCACGATGATCGATAAACTTCTATTTTATGATGATTTTTGGATAGAAAAACGTAGAATTTATCAACTTATCTTACATTTATTTATAGAAAATGTATAATTTTATGAATTTTTTTTAGTTGTGCTTAATTGTGAAAAATATACTTTTTATATTTGAAAATTGTCAAATTTAATTCACTCTTATTCTATTTTATATCTTAATATGTTTATTTGAGTGACTCAAAGTTTAGAAGACAATGATGACTTGAAGAAATGAAGAAAAAACATGCAAAAGTGAAAATTCATGAAAACGAAGATTAGAGAATTTTATGGTTGTGCGTACGCATGGCTTGTGCTTATGCACGAGTAGCAGCATGTGATTTACTTAAGTAAACATGTGGCTCGCAATTTCAAGCTCAATTTTGGCCCAATCCAACTCATTTCTGATGTATTTGAAGGCAAGACTTAAGGGGGGTTAACTAAGTAGTTATAGTAGTACTGTAGAATCATGTTTTAGGCCAATTCTAGAGAAAGAAGTTCCAACTTTTTTCTAAAATTTAGGATTTTTAGTTTAGTTTCTTCTTAGATTTAAGTTTTAATTATTGTTTTAGTGTAGTTTTCTTTACAATTCCTTGTTTTAGTATCTTAATTTGTTGATTTTACTTGTTAGTTTCTTTATTTTTATCAATTTTAGTTTATGAACACTTGTTTGAATTTTTTTTTTCTTTAATGCAACTTCATGTTTTCATGTTTGTTGTTGCTTGGAGGTGTTGAGGAATCTTTTCTTCGACTTCTGTGCTATGAGCTCCTCGAATGTGTCTCAGGAGTGAGATTTGCAAAAATGACTCCGACGCTCAAGTCAATATTACCTCCAAGAAATATTTAATAAATTCCTGATGGTTTAAGTGAGAACGATCTTCTTTCTGTCTCCTATTTGTCGTGTGTTTTGGAGTCCTGTCGAGATTTGTGCCTTTCGTAAAGGTTATGTGTACGGTTATTGATGAGGTTGGGTTGATTATTCAAAAAGCAGTTCTGAGGTATAACGTCATTTATCCAAGTTATTAGGGTACAGATCACCATGTAATCCATGTGATCAATTGAATTTTATTTCTAACTTAAATATATTTGTTAAAACTTAAAAGGAAATTCTATAAAAAGAAAATCAAGAAATAAGAACTTTAACAAAGTACCCAAGTCTAGTTTGGCCACATGATCAATAGATTTGCCATAATGATCATACTGAATCCTTTTGGTCGCACACTTGTAACTTGTTCATGAAGCTATACATGAAGAAAAATGTTAAGATGCTGCAAGGAAATAAATGAAGGTGGTATAGCTAGTTAGACAAGAACTGAAATTAATCAACAATATCTGTTCCCTTATGAAAGAAATCTACATTCTAATACAATCAATTGAAATAGAGAAAAACAGATACTCGGAGACATTACCCCTTAACACTGTACACCTATATGGAAGGTTAAAAACGAAGAATCACCTTTCCACATTACTATTTACATTCCTATCTTAGCTATTAGACTCAACTTACAACAAAGTAAGAGATGGTTGCAATGCTCTACAATCAGCCATCAGTTCTAGCAAAACAAGAAAACGTTTATACAGCCATTTCCACGGGTTCCCCGGCTTTACCGTCCGCCACGGAAGCGCCAAACGCCTCCGTCTCCTTGTTATCGTTATCGTTTTTCGCCGTCCTTGTTATCAACTTTGTCATCATTGTCATTAGAATCATCACCATTATCTTCATTACCAATGCTATTCATCTCGATCACATTATTATCTACTTCAGTATCTTTTTCTGACAAAAGATCATTATTATTATTATTATCATTATCACCATCATCATCATTGTTATCCCCATCTTCAGCAACACCCTCAACCTTTTCTTCAGCAAAATCTGGTTCATTAATAGTCTCGTCACTTGCCGGAACTTCATCACATGAATTTGCAGCACCAACAGAGTCCCCGTCTTTAGCTGGGGACGTGGAATGCTTCGTGTTAACGCCGTTTATGTCGAATATAGTTGAGGCTATATCGAGCTTCGGCTTAATACCAATCCACTTGTCCCCGGACCAATCTCTAGATATTCTTAGATCTTTCTTGCTTACTTTCATTACCAACCGTTCACCTGATATCAGAAGAATAACTCTATTTATAAAGGGGAGACAAATAATAAAATAATTTAAATTTTTTTATCAGATCCTACATGCATTGAGAACAAATTTTGACTGAATTGAATTGAATAAATATAGTTTAGCTCACAAAATTAGATAAGAGTCTATTGAATTATATACAAGATAGTTTCATCCAAGGACTTGATCACACAATTTTATTCAATATAAGGACCTAAGTAAAAACTTTTAAATTAAAAAGGCATAAATTGAGCCATACTATAAAATACTTTACATATCATTAAACCAAAATTTAAACAAAAAAAAATAGAACAGTAATATAGCATACCAGGAAAGTATGCTTGCACATTATCATCAACATAGTTATCAGTTTCAGTTACAACTCCCTCCCACCAGCCGTCACTCCACCATGCATCAATTGCAGTTCCAACCCCAATAACCAATTCTTGATCGTCGGAAGTTGGAGGAGCTGGCCTGATTGTTGATCGGCCAGGATGTCTCATCCCAAGTTTATCTGGCATGGCCAACTTGAAAGTAGGGATCCATTCCTAAAACATGGAAAAGATTAAGGTAACAGTGTTGAATTCCAAATTAAGATGTGCAAATGTAATGCATTGAAGGAAACTATAAAACTTTTGCTTTGCAATATATCATTTACCACTTGGTTCCATGACTATTTTTTTCACATAAAATTTTAAAAGGTTTTAATCATATCATACTCTAATTGAATTTGGGATTACAATCCTTGTCATTATTGGTCATGCCATACCCATTTAGCCTCTTTTCTTCTTCCCTAAAAATTTCAAATTTCTCATACTTCTGAACTAAGAAAAATCCAATCCCTCAACAAGACAAGCCTAGATATCTTCAGTCATTCTTTCATAGCATTACTTAGCAAAAGAGATCAAGGAAACTGATTCAAATAACATCCTTAGCACAGGTACTTCCATATATGAGTATGCAGATCCTTATCACTTAGAAGATTTATAACAAGGAGTGGTTTATTTCAGTTCAATTTGGACCCATCATTAGTCTAGCATAATCCACATGAGATAAAAACTACAATTATAAAAGAACATTTCTTTCCAGTTACAAGTTGCTGTAGAAGAAATAGAGCCTTAAATGTTCCTTTTGACCATGATAACAAACAGTAAATAGGAGCCGACCTTATATATGCCAACTATTGTAAGATTTAACCAACAAAGGAAACAGAATTTGGAGAACCACAAAAGCAGGACTATACCTCAAGATTTCCACTTCCATCTTCATCCTGAATATCATCATATTGGGCTTTCATCTGTTTCCGAGATACCTGCACAACTGTACACCTGAACCAGCAGCCTCTGATACCGCTATCCTGACAGAGGACCTCTATCTTGTCATCAATCTTGTATGTGACATTATACCAAGGTTGAGATTCAACTTCCTTCTGAGAAAACAATTTCCTATCTGTCCTAGAATTATTTACACCCTGAGAGTTTTTGTATACCATCATTTGCTGACTCCTAACTAACTTCCTAACTCCTTGTCGACCCATCAAAGACTGAGGAGTTCCCCTATCCCTTCTCTTGGCTCTGAGCTTTACATTTTCACCTGCACTCAACTCTTCATCTCCTCCTGCTAGGCTATTTCCCTTGAGGTTCAGCATAGAATCAAATTGCAAGCAAGAAAGAATTGGTTGATCATAGTAGCCACGCAGTTTACTCAAGTCAAAGGGCTTGACTTTGTTGCTCCTAAATTGCCTAAAGCACATATGTATTCTATCAGATGAAGTTGGGGAAAAGCAAGGCATGCATTTTTCATAATGTTCACGACTTAAGACCGCGGCAGGACCATCAATACACTCTGCACTAATGACTTGAGAATATGGTGTGATGAAAACTTCCCGAGGATGTGGATTTCGTATGGGAATCACACCCTTGACTTCCTGATTATGGTGAAACCACCTCGCTTTGACCTTTTTCTGCCCCCTCCTATCTTCATACATATCCTCTAAATAAGCAACATAATGATTCTCTCCCTTGCCCATGACAAAAACAAATGATTGAACCTGGAAACCAGAAAGGAGGCAATGATATATGTGATGTTATTAGCAAAGAGATATGTAATATTTTCCTCTATGCTAAACTCAAAGCACCAGATCCTTCTCTGTATAAATCTATAGAATAAAATATCAAAGGATGAGCAACAATACTTGAAACCTCAGTTCAAGTCCATTTTCCAATACTTTCATGTTTGTTTAGGAGGTGGATGGATGAGGAATACTTACAATTATTTTGATGCCATTCCTGCAAAAAGCATGATAATGTTTAAGCTGCTTGCCGCACGTCCACGCCACTCCAGACCAAACAATGTCAGACTTGGATAATTTGGAGTTTCGGGTTAGAAATCCCTGAGCAAGAGACGTGTGTATACATCAAAAATATTAATTACAACTGGAATTAAATGATATAAATAAAGGAAGACAAAGAAAAAGTAAACAAGAGGGATATACCTTGCCATTCTCTATTGGGGCAGGAAGACCAGTAATTTCATTGACACTACCATTTGTGGTATCATAAGCATGTCCTGAAGAATGACTAGGTGATCCTATGATATAAAAAAATATAAGTAAATATATATAAAAGAACAGAATATTAATAATCTTAAACGAGCTTTCACTATCAGTTTTACTATATGTGAGCATCAGCAGTTTTTGTTGAAGGGGTAAAACGAGTTTTATTAGAAAAAAAAGGAAATGGCACTGGTATAATGGTCTATTATCCTATACAACAGGAATAAGTAAGAACAAAACTATATTAGAGAAAAATGGCAGTGTTAAAAAGCTTTCAAAGTTCAGACTGCACATGATAGAGACTCCATATAACTCCAGATTAAATGACATAAAAAGCATTGAAGAATATAAAAACTATGAGAAAGATACATTTACATAGATACATGAATGAGTTTTATGCACTCATGCCACAAACAACAGCTCAAAGATTTGTATTGAAAGATATGCATCGAGTTGCCTTACACAAGAAAATATATATATATACATTAGTTCATGATTTTGATTGTAACGCAAAGTTGTAACATCCTTATTTTTCATTTTGCAGCTGCACACATACATTCAACCGACAACCACTAAAAAGCATCAAAATGATAGCAATAAGATGAAGTTATAGGCAATAAGTATCAATTTACCACTTCTATCTCCTTGAAGATGCTGCTTTGAAAGTGTTGACGTCAGCCAATCAACCACCTCTCTTCTAGATCTCCATTTGAAACCGGCAGGAACAGAACCTTCCTTCCCACAAATTTCCAAAAACTCATCGGCGACAACATAGAACATGTGTCTAACACTCCTCTCAGTGCCCACAACAGCAAGTATGGATTCCCCATCAGAATCCTTCAGGTAATAGTGGACCACACGGTTGCCACGCTCTTGGGAAACAAACTGCTCTTTCCATTCCACGAAACACCGGTCGGTTACAGCCATCTCGAAAGGAACTCCAAGAGGAGTGAGCTAATGCAAAAACCAGATTTGCACTTGAATTCAAAGCAATGGCAAGGGCTCCAAACCCTTTTGTTTAACTTGTCCAATAGGACAATCTTTCAGATCCAAACTCGTAAAGTAATAACCTTCTAGCATATTATCATCTAAACAAACCCAACACCAAAACAGCTTCAATCTCCTCACTCTACATAGCAAAAGATATCAAAGATAATTACTACAGAAAACAAATAACCTTTCAGAAACACTAATTAGAAAGATTTTCCCTTTCTAATGATATCCAACAAAAACAAGCAAAAACAAAAACAAAAAATCTTCTCTCATCAATCAAGAAGGGCTATGCAGTTAGAGAAAAACGAAACACCTTGTGAACTAAATTGACCCTTTTCTCTCAATACCAGAAAGCCTCATGAAGATGCATGATCCTCAGCTGAAACTGAAAGTTCTTTGAAACTTGACATGAGCCACAAAGCATATCAATCTAATGCATCTTCACAAACAGATCAGAGAGAAAAACCTTGAGAAAAACCGATCCAGGATCTGAAAACCCCAGGAAGCAAAAGGCTATTGGGTTTTTGGCTGCTCTAGAGCTTGTTGCATAAAAGGCAAAAGGGTGTCTGAAATTGCAGAAAGGATTGAAACTTCTTTTCTACAGAAGACAGTTATCAAAGACGTTGATGAGTGATCATGGGGTCACTAGAAAGAGGATCTTGGACTAAAAGAAGCTCAGAGAGAGCACGGAAGAGAAGAGAAGAGGGAATGAGGCTTGCGATACTGATGATGAAGAAGAAAGAGGATACCTTGAAATTGCCATAGACATGGAAAGTGAGAGAGTTGCAGAGCTGAGAGATTGTGCATCCAAAATGAAGCGGCAGGTTTTGGAAACCAGAAGAAAAAAGAGTGGGGAAGTGGTGGTTGGTTTTTGGAAGAATTAAGGTGAAAATAATCGGTTAGGTGTAAGATTTTGGTAGGGCAGTTAGATACAAGATGCTAAGTTAGATGTAACTATGTCAGAGTAAGACCAACCATTTTTTATTTTGTTTTATTTTATTTTTTACAGCATATATCGTCCATATGATATAAATTGTAAAGTAACCTTCTTAAGATGAGAATATTCAATTATTATAATGTGAAAAATTTACCATCTATAGGTAAAAGAAAACCAGCATATATCCGACTTTCATTGGTACAATTTTTAACTGTTTGGAAAGTTTTTTATTCTAGAAAAAAAATTCTATTCTGTTAATAAAATAATTTAATTTTTTAGTTTGAAATGCCTTTAATATATTCGTATAATTCTTTGATTTAGCATAACTTTTTAATGAGTTAAATTTTTTTCTTGTATAATTTTACGTTTGTTAAAGTCATTTTATAAATATTCACTTATAAATAAAATTATTTTTTACTATTTTAAATATTAAGTATAGTTAATGTAGGAATTGATTTGAAAATATTTTATTTGAAATAGTTGAATAGTACTTAAATAAATATTAGAAGTTTATATTTCGTCTTATATATGCAATAACTATTTTTATTTGTTCTAAAACATACAAAAAAAATCTCAAATGAATCAAAATCATTCATTTTTATTTGTTCTAAAACATAAAAAAAATTCAATTGAGCTGTTATTATAAATATACTTTAAATTTTGATATTTTTAAAATTTTTTAAAGTTTAGATGTTTTTTTTTTCTCATTTTAAGAAATTTTTTGTCTTCAGAATTCGATGGCATAAGTAATTCTAAAAGAATATTAAAAATGTAATAACCAGAAAAAAATAGATAAGACGTGGGACCACTCCTAAGTATATTTCTTCCTTCTCTAACCCTAGCCCCACACTCACTCACCTCTCACTGCCGCACACACCCTCACTCACCTCATACCCTCTTTCTCACAGCACACATACCCAGCAACAGAAAAAGAAAAAAAAAGGGAAAGAGAGAAGAGGGGAGACCGCGAGAAGAGAATGGAGGAGGAAGGAGGGAGGAGGGAGCTGTCCGTGCCGAGCCACCACGCGAGGAGAGAGAGAGCCACGCCTCGTCACCGCCGGCCTGGAGCTCGCCATTCGTGTCCCGTCGCGCCGCCGCCAACCGCGTCCAGCTCGCTGCCGTCGTGTCGCCATCAGAGGCCAAAACCGAGAGATGCGTCCGAGAGAGGGGACGAGCGCAAGAGAGGAGACGAGGAAGGACAGCCGCCGCGCCTTGTCTCCGTTGCTGCTGAGCTTCAACCGTCGCCATGCCAAGTCGCTGTCGCCATTGTTGAGATAGAAGAGAGAGCTCGAAGAGAGAGAAACAGAATGTGCGAGAGGAGCCATTGTGAATAGAGGGTTGTTTCGTCACCAATCGCCGTTCGAGTGAACCTTGGTTTCTAATGGAACTGTTGGTACCGCTGGAGCTGAACCGTTACTGTCAATAACCCAAACTATCGCAGCTCCACCTTGTCGCTACCCTACTCCAAATCCTACGCTCATTTGTTCCATTTTACTTCAATCCTCCTCACCTTGGATTTTGGCACTCCGGGTCGGTATCTTTGGTCCCTTGGGACCAAGTTGTAAGTAGACTTTACATTTATAATTGTTTGATTGTGCATCTATAATTATTTTGACTTATAGCTAGTATGATCTTTGAATTATACTCACTATATTTGTCTTGAATGATTTTAAATTGATTAGTATAATTGATAATTGATTTATTTAAATAATTTGTTTTTATGAAGTTTATGCTTTCGGAACTATACATGAGACTATATATATTTTTTTATGAAATTTTGTATTATTCTAAAATGTTTGATTTTACTTGAAAATCTGTTTTTGAAGCATTAAAGTAATTGTTAGTACTCACTTACTTTAAAGATTGTGAAATATGTTTGAAATTTCTTATAATTGAGAAGTATGATTGGAAAGATTTCTGATGAGAAAGTATAATATGATTTGATTTGATTCGATACCTTATATATTTGAAAGATCAAGGAATTGTTGTATTTGAAATTATATGTTTTGAATTGGTTTGGGAGGCTCGTATTAGAAAACCTTAGTTAACGGCGGTTATGACGTTAACTTAGATGCATCTAACTCAGACTCTAGCTAGCAGGGGTGTTGCTAGCCTAACGTGTAGACCACACGTTAGATCTGTTTTTCTGTTAGGACACACAAGAGGAAAGGGCTACCCATAGAGGTGAAGCCGCCCAAGTGTGGACTTTTGATTTGATTTCTGTATGAGAACTCCCTTATTGATTCACTTATTATTATCAACTATTATTTTCTAATTAAAATTATTTTGATATAATGTTTATATGGTCTCATGTCGATTATAGATGTATTGTCTAGTCACTGAGTTGCAAAACTCACCCCGTTTTTCTTAAAATATTTTTCAGGAACAATTACTTGTCTATGTGAGGCTTTCGATTCAAGATGTACGATCTGCAATGAGTACTTATTTGCTGACATTTTTTAGATGTATATATGCTCCATATGACATAGACAGGATCCAACTATTTTTAATTATCTTAATTTTGTTATAAGTGTATATTTATTTTAGAACTTGTATAATATTTGTAACTTTCTTATTCAACTTATATTTGAATCGGTTAGGCTTGCTAGGGGACTATTTCCCCGAGCGCCGGTCATGGTTCATTTTAGGTTGTGACAAAAAATGAAGACCAATCATTCTAAACATAACAAAATTCTAAAAAAATATTGAAAATAAAAATAATGAATCCCTTAGCTTTTTATAAAATGATCTTTTAGTAAGCTTTAAAATTGAATGCACCAAAAACTAATTAACAAAAGACTTATGTCAACTGCATGTACACTATTTTTTATCTCTAAGAAAAAAAACTTATATATTCTGAATTTAAAATGAAAATGAAATGGTGAATTTTCGCCACTTATCATTATCATTCAACCACAATCATGGTTATGGAAAAAAGTAGCTAAATTCTTTCTTATTATATAATAGTTGTTTCGAGGGTTATCCAATGCATGAAATCGACTCCGCAATATTCGCACAGATAGACCGACAAGTACATCGGATTGTCCAAATAATACCTCAGGTAAGTGAGGGTCGATCCCATAGAGATTGTTGGTTTGAACAAACAATGACTATCTTGTAGACCTTAATCAGGTGGATAAAAAATATAGTTTGTCACGAAAACGCATAAAAGCATAATAAAACAGAATTACTTAATTGTGTGAAATCAATGATGAGAGAACGGTTGAGGTTTCGAAGATGTTTCCTCCTTCTGGATCAACTTTTCTCATTGTCTACTCCAACTTCTGCTGATTCATTCCATGGCAGGCTGTAAATGACTAACTCTAGGTCAGTGGTCATTAATCTCCTCTGCTTCAGGTCAAACGCGGGGTCAGCGGTCATCCAATCTGAACGAGGGTGAAGCTCTAGCAGTCCATTCCCTTAGTGATCCTACTCAAACCGCCACAGACAAGGTCGGATCTTCTGGATCAGAAAACGCTGCTCCAATGATTCTAGCTTATACCATAAAGGCCTTAATCGCCCCATACTTCGGCTGCACTGATGTCTCCAAGTACCCAACGAAATTGTAGATTAGCTGTCTGATAGATGTATAATCAAGCTTGTGGTTCAGTATTATCCCGTTAAGGACTCGCAAGAACCCATGTAGAATAGGGATGACGGTCAAGTTACACTCCCAATTCATTAGGACGAAGAACGAAAATACATCTTAGAATAGAATCAAGCATATATTGAAATAGAATAGTGATATTATTAATCCATAGAAATCAGCAGAGCTCCTAACCTTAACCTAGGAGGTTTAGTTGCTCATAGCTTATAGAAAAGTAATGTAAAACGTGTAGAGTGGCCAGGAGCTAAAGGTAGAAGATCCTAAACATTGGTGACTTCTCCTATTATACTAATCTGATAACTAAGGATTACAGAAATAAGATAAACTAGTCTTGTAGTGCGAAAATCCACTTTTCGGGTCCACTTGGTGAGTGTTTGGGTTGAGGTTGAGTGAATCCATGAGTTGATACTCTCTTATGGGTGTTGAGCGCCAGCTTGGGACTCCTATTTGGGCGTTGGACGCCAGCTGCTCCCTTTTGGGCGTCCAACGCCTGGAAAGGGGTAAAGAACTGGCGTTGAAAGCCAGTTTTGAACCTTCATTTCCAGAGCAAAGTATAAACTATCATATATTTATGGAAAGCCCTGGATGTTAGCTTTCTATAGCCGTTGAGAGCGCACCATTTAGACTTTTGTAGCTCGAGAAATGCTCCTTCGAGTGTACGGAGGTCAGATCCTGACAGCATTTGCAATCTTTTCTCTGTCTCTGACTCAGAATTTTGCCAAAGCTCCTCAATTTCAGCCAGAAAATACTTGAAATCATCATAAAATACACAAACTCAAAGTACAATCCAAAAATATGAATTTTGCACTAAAACCTATTAAAATAGAATAAAATTTAAACGAAACATAATGAAAATTATATGAAAAAATGATGCCAAAAAGCGTATAAATTAAAATATCCGCACAGTATTACCTGAAACGTTGATTTGAGCCTTAATGTGATGTTTAGGTCCCTTTGTGTAGCAGCATCCGACTTGTTAGTGCCAAGGTGCCGCTTGTCCGAGTTCCTCGAGAGAAAGTGGGGGGGGGGTGGTACCTACAAGAGACTCTGATGCTTAAGTTAACAAGAGCTTTAAGCAGGTTTGAACGTAAATTATACCTGAGGGGTGTCAGTGTATTTATAGTAGAGTTGATAACCACCTTTGTTGGAATAGTTCCATCTTTCATGATGGATAACCATTCCCTTTACTCGGGGAGCTTGTTAGAATTTTTCTTTTAGGAAGATAAAGATAGTTGAAGAGATTTGGAGAGGCAGTTACTTATTCAGATAAGTACAAGCGGGCCCTTTCGCTGCGTCCAACCTCTTAAAGAGGTCGGGTATTCGGTAGATCAGAGGCCATCCTTTGGGGTGGGTCTTTTGTCTTTATTGGGCCTGGCTTTGTTTATTGGGCCAAGGTATGAACAGTGCCCCTGCTTGAGCCCTGATCTTTTGTAGGTCGGGCTCAAGTGTTCTGTGACTTCTGTTTAGATGTCGGGTGCCCCTTTCTATAGAGGTTGGGTGTTCGACCTGTCTAAAATTTTAAACGTTGCCTTTATTTAAATGAGGGGCTGAATTGGTGCGGTAGTTTTCTTGATCTACGTGCATGATTTAAAGAGGAGTTAATGCGCCCGTTACCATTTGTTTCCTATAAAAGCTTCGTGGCCTTTCTTCTTCTTCCTTTCTCCATTTCTGAAGTTCTTTCCATTTCTCTTTTCTTCGTGAAGAATTTTCTCCTTTCTTGATTTTTTATTTACTTTTGTTACCAAGGTTTTGTCGCCAGAAGGGGAACGTTTGTGTTTAACTGCAGCTTGACGTGCCCCTCTTTCTTTTGATATCTTCGTTAAGGTTAGTTTCCTTCTGTCTCCTTTATGGTACTTCTTGTATCATGAAGCTACTTTTAGTAATGGTGTGGATGTTGATATACTTTATATTGTTGATTCTTTGAGGTTACTTGCTGTCTTGTTTTTTTGCTAGAAAAAGCCTTTTCTTTTTCGTTTTTGGGGCTGGTGCAGAGCGCTTGGGTCTAAGAAAAGGCTTCCTTTGTTGGATGATTGGTATCATTCTTTTGTTGGTGTTGGGTCTTTTGGTTTTTCTAATCATTGTGGAACTTTATGAGTGTCACCATTTTGTCTGTTTATACCTGTGATGCCCCCTAATGGTGTCACTACGACGTGACAATGTCACATGGGAGGGATAGCTTTTGGTTTAGAACAATTTTGAAAAAATGGCTTTCTTTGATTTTTCTATTTTGCCCGACTTCTTTTGGGTGATGTCTGAATTCTTCTAGTAACGACTTCTTTACTTTGTATTTGTAGGTGTAGGTTTTATATCTCATTCTACCGTTCTAAGCATGTCGACTAAGGTTCATTCTAGTCTCTTGGCCTAGGTGGATACCCCTATTTTTTCTTCTGTTCCTGTAGTGGATAGGGAGTATTGCGAGGCTTACTGTAGATACCATAGGATCTGTGATAGTAGAGAGGATGAGAAAAACTATGAGTTGGTAGCGCCTGACCCTGAGGAGAGAATTTGTTTTCCTCCTTTAGATAGATCGGAGTGCCCTTTCTTTTATGCTTATGACTGCTTTTTTACTAAGCTGGGCATATCTCTTCCCTTTACTGATTTCGAGACAAACGTCTTCTGGTCCTGTAATGTAGCCCCCTCCTAGCTTCACTCTAACTCTTGGGCCTTTTTGAAGATTTTTTAGCTTCTATATTGAGAAGGCTTCATGATTTTTCTTCCGCGCTGTTCACGGTAGAAGGTGTTTTCCATTTTTTATGACTCTTTCCATGATTTTAAAAATTATTTCTTCAAGGTCTGGATTGTGGAGGGTGCCCAACCTTTCTTTTTGGATGAAAATAACAAGCCAACCTTTTTCCTTTTCTAGCAAGAACACCCTGTAGTGACCAAGTACACCATAAATAGTTTAAACGAACTTGAAAAAGCATTTGTAGACGTGTTGCAAGAGTGTTGGGCTCCTCACTTGGACGAAAAGAAGTTTTTAGGGACCCCAGTCAGCTCTGGTCCGAGTTAGGTAGTTTTCTGACCTTTAACTTTGTAATTCTTTTTTAGCTACTTTTTGGTGCTCCTAACGCGTTTTCTTCCTTTGTAAAAACAATGGCTTCCAAGACCTCATCTGTGAAGTATCTTCACAAGACCAAGAAAGAGGTGGTATCTCAGAGTCTTCAGGGCCAAGAGACTGATGGTGCTTCCTCCCGACCTTCTCCCCAGAAATCGGGTTCTGGCACTGTTACTTCGAGGAAGGTTATCCCTACTCTGGCTGTTCACTTAGTTTCTGCTGACTTGACCTTGGAGATTTTGGGTAATCTGTCGCCTTAGGGACTTCCTCCTAAAAAAAGAAGACCTCCGAGGAGCCAATTATTAACAACAAAGATTTTGACAGGTTTGCCTGGAGTGAAAAGAATATCCTCCTGGTGGACGAAATTGTGATCACATCAATGTAGTACTCTTTCTTATTGTATGGAATCATTATTATGGCTCTTTGCTATGTGTGGACACAACTCCGTTCAACTTAACTAGCAAGTGTACTGGGTCATCCAAGTAATACCTTACATGAGTAAGGGTCGATCCCACAGAGATTGTTGGTATGAAGTAAGCTATGGACACCTTGTATTTGTCAGTTAGGCAGATTAAATTGGTTTATGATGAGTTCGAAAATTAATAATAAACAGAAAATAAAATAGGATAGAAATACTTATGTAAATTAATGGTGGGAATTTCAGATAGGCGTGTGGAGATGCTAGAATCCTCTCGAATCTCTACTTTCTTATCACATTCATCCAATCCTTCTTACTCCTTTCCATGGCAAGCTGTATGTAGGGCATCACCGTCTTCAATGGCTACTTTTTATCCTCTCGGGAAAATGGTCCTATGCGCTATCACTGCATGGCTAATCGTCTGGAGGCATCACCCTTGTTGATGGCTACATCCCATCCTCTCAGTGAAAATGGTCCAAATGCTCTGTCACAGCACGGCTAATCATTTGTCGGTTCTCAATCAGGCTGGAATAGAATCCCTTGATTCTTTTGCGTCTGTCACTAACGCCCAGCCTTCAGGAGTTTGAAGCTCATCACAGTCATTCAATACCGGAATCCTACTCGAAATACCACAGACAAGGTTAGACTTTCCGGATCCCCATGAATGCCGCCATCTATCTAGCTTATACCACAAAGATTCTGTTGGGGAATCTCAGAGATATGCGCCTGGCCTAAGGTAGAACGGAAGTGGTTGTCAGTCACGCGCGTTCATAGGTGAGAATGATGATGAGTGTCACGGATCATCACATTCGTCAAGTTGAAGTGCAACGTATATCTTGGAATAAGAATAAAAGAGAATTGAATATAAAGTAATGGTAATTGTATTGAAACTTGAGGTACAGCAGAGCTCCACACCCTTAATCTATGGTGTGCAGAAACTCCACCGTTGAAAATACATAAGTGAAAGGTTCAGTCATGGCCGAATGGCCAGCCCCCTGAATGATCCAAAAGACCGAATGGTCAAAAGATAAGACGTCTAATACAATAGTAACTTATCCTATTTATACTAGACTAGCTACTAGGGTTTACATGAGTAAGTAATTGATGCATAAATCCACTTCCGGGTCCCACTTGGTGTATGCTTGGGCTGAGCTTGATCTATCCACGAGCTGAGACTTTTCTTGGAATTGAACGCCGAGTTATAGAGTGTTTCTGGCGTTCACCTCCGGGTTATGACGTGTTTCTGGCGTTTAACTCCAGACAACAGCATGTACTTGGCGTTGAGCGCCACTTTACGTCGTCAATTCCCGAATAAAGTATGGACTATTATATATTTCTGGAAAGCTCTAGATGTCTACTTTCCAACGCCGTTGAGAGCGCGCCATTTGGAGTTCTGTAGCTCCAGAAAATCCATTTTGAGTGAAGGGAGGTCAGAATCCAACAGCATCAGCAGTCCTTTTGTCAGCCTTTTTCAGAGTTTTGCTCAAGTCCCTCAATTTCAGCCAGAAATTACCTGAAATCACAGAAAAATACACAAACTCATAGTAAAGTCTAGAAATATGAATTTAACATAAAAACTAATGAAAATATCCCTAAAAGTAGCTTGAACTTACTAAAAACTACCTAAAAACAATGCCAAAAAGCGTATAAATTATCCGCTCATCACCTCCCTTACAGCCAGATAGCCATGAATGACGTGGCCATCCAGAGTCACCTCAACCATATGGCACGTAATTGTATCCGTATGGTGGGGGGTGAGTATTGCTCTGGCTAAGGAGCCGAAGAAGACTCACGTTCGTGCTATTCAAGCATTCCTTGATTCCGCCCGAGCTGAGGTCGAAAGGGTGGGTAGCCTGAAGTCGGAGTTGGAGGAGGAAAATGTCAAGCTAAAGTCTGACTTGGAGACGGCTCATGCCTGAGCTGTAAAAGCTAAGGCCATGGTGCTGATGGCAAAGAAGATGAAGAAGAAGGTTGAGGAGAGTTACTCCTGAACTTACGGGGAGTTGATTGGTATTCGGGAGAAGCTGAAGGCTGCCCGGGAATAGCCGGAATGACCATGCTGACCTCTAAGAGCATGTGGTCAGGGGAATGAACGAGATGTTCGAGAACTTGAAAGCTTAAGTTCAAGTTTTTGCCCCCGACCTAGATCTTTCTCTGTTCAGCATGAATAACATTGTCATTGAGGGGAAGATCATACCGGCTCCTGATGAGGATGAGGGGCCTCCTCTCAACCTGAAGACTTCTGCTCCTCCGGCCGGCTAAACTTTAGAGGTCTAGCCCAAGGTTCAACCTAAGGTCATTGTCGTGGAGACGCCCCCTGCACCTACTGTTATCCTAGCTGTGCCAGTTTCCATGCACCCTCCATCTTCACTTGTCGAAGGAAAATATGCTGCTACGAGCGAGAGATTCAACCCGCTCGTCGGTGAAAAATCTTAATTTCTTTTTCTGTATTGGAATGACCCGACCTGTGGGTCCTTATAACACTTAATTGTTTGTAATAGTTGGTAGCTTTCTTGAACACTTTTGCTTTTTATTTTTAGTTGTTTTCACAACTTTATAAAATAATGTTCAAAGTTATTCTCTTTATATCTCAAAGAACTTTTTCGGCATTTAGAATGAAGTTATGTCTTTGTAGTTGAACATGGTTTGCTTGATTTTTAGGTCTTAGCAACTTTGTTAGATTATGAGTTATTAGTTTCCTTCTATAGTTCCGACATCGAGTAGTCGGGCTTTATTAAGTTACTTTTATAGCTCATTTTTTGTCCGATCACGCTAAGGTTGCTTTATACAAGTTGTTTATATAAGTTCTTACATTAATTTGTACCTCGTCGCTTTATCTTGCCGACTATTTTTAGGTCGGGCAATGGTTTTTGTGGTTTGTCGAGTTTAATTAATGCGTTCTAAATTGAAAACTTTTGGAGAAATGGGAGTGAAAGAAATAGGAATTTTTAGTAGAAATTAAGAAATTATTTACAAAAATCTACGTGCTAGGGGCTTGAGTACCCCTAGCCCTTGTGCTGGTGCTTCATTAAAAATCCTAAAATCAGGGAAAAAGAGTACACCTCTACGCAAGGTTTACTGTCTAGCTGTAGTACCTTCTCAGGTTACATGCATGCCAGGACTTCGGGAGCTCTCATCCTTGGAGGTTGGACACTTTGTAGTAACCTTTGCCTAAGACCTCTACTATTTTGTAGGGTCCTTTCCAATTGGCAGCCAGCTTCCCTTCTCCCAATTTCTGTACCCTGATGTCATTTTGGATCAGAATGAGGTCGTTGGTGTCGAAACTCTTCTTGAGCACCTTTTGGTTGTATCTTAGGGCAATCCTTTATTTTAGAGCTTCTTCTTTAATTCAAGTTGTTTCTCGGACTTTTGGGAGGAGGTCAAGGTCTTCTTTTTGTGCTTGGACATTGGCTCCTTTATTGTAGAATATTACTCTAGGTGAATCTTTGGTTACTTCTATGGGGATCATGGTCTCCATTCTGTAAGCGAGTCGGAAGGGTGATTCCCCTATCGTGAAATGTGGGATGGTCCGATATGTCCACAAGACCTGAGGTAGCTCGTCAACCTAAGCCCTTTTGCGTCTTGTAATCGGCGTTTCAACCTAGCCAGAATGACTTTGTTGGTAGCTTCAGCCTGTCCGTTGGCCTGGGGGTGCTTTACCAATGTGAACTGGTGCTTTATTTTTAGGTCGGCTACCAAGTTCCTAAAGGTTGAGTCGGTGAATTGGGTTCCATTGTCGGTGGTGATGGAGTGGGGGACTCCAAACCTTGTGACAATGTTCTTGTACAAGAATTTCTGACTTCTTTGAGCAATAATAGTTGCTAAGGGTTCTGCCTCGATCTATTTAGTGGAGTAGTCAATCCCTACTATGAGGTATTTGACTTGTCCTAGTGCTTGTAGAAATGGTCCGAACAGATTGAGACCCCATTTTGCAAATGGCCATGGCGAGGTAATGTTGATGACCTCCTTGGGTGGCGCGACGTGGAAGTTGATGTGTTTCTGACACGGTGGGCACTTCTTAACGAACTTGGCTGCTTCCTTTTGTAAGGTCGGCCAAAAAAAGCCGGCTCGAATCACCTTTTGTGCCTATCAAGTGTTTGATAAATGGTCAGGGGAAGAAGTCTTATGTGTTTGATGTTGGAAAGGATATTGGTCAAAGGACTTGGACTAAATCTTGTGATGCTGAGGTTACGGTGGTAGTGAAGCATGATCGGATCAAAAGTGGTGACTTGATCAATGAGTTTGGTGCAGCTATGAGTGAAGGGTTTGTTCTTGATTGGAACAGAGCTGTGGATTGTGCTGAGTGCAAGCTTTCTGATGGGTATTGTGCATATAATGGAGCTACTAGGAAAACTATGTGCATATGCGAAGATAGCAGAATTATTGCCAAAAGTTGAAAAAAAGGTACGCTATTTTCAGATTAAATTTTTAATTACATCTTAAACCCCAATAATGTCTTGAACCACAAGATCATGCAAGTGTAGCAACAAAAGTACTTTTCAAGATGTTAAGATAAGCAATGATATGTTGAGAAAAATACTAGGTATTAATCTAAATTATTTTATTTGTGAAAATCATAGAAAACTGAAATCTCTAAATAAAGTTGCCACTGAAAGAAAGTACAAAGTAGCCTTCATTCCAGTGATATACATATATTTATGGACTTAGGAAGGCATTGTGTACTTTTGTGGACTAAAAGTATTGGTGTTTACATGTGCAAAATGTTTTGCTTTGAATCTTGGAACTATTGAACGACATTAATTCGCTCTTGGTCTCACTGTTACAACGACAGGTAATCACTGGACCAGACTAAAGAAAGTCATTATTGGTAATACATCCAAGGGTTTCCTTTCATATTTTTCTTTTATGGTAGTTTCGTATTATATTGGCCAGAATATTCAGAAATCATCAACTCTTCTCCACTAAGGAATAGTAAACAAGTGCTAAGGATTAAGAACATTTCTCTTATTTTCTCAAGTATGAAAAAATTTAAATTTTTATATCCTTTACAATACTTTTTTCTTAAATTGGAGATAACATTCAAAATCGCATATCAGTTGCTTTATGCATGGCAATGGACATGACTCTTTAGTAATCTGAACATTTGTATCTTACTCTTTTACTCTTTTACTATGGCATCTGTCCACGTCAACTAGTTTTTCAATTGTTCACATTAAAGGCGTAGACCATGAAATGGTTTCTTTTAGTTTCAAGCCAAATATCATAACTTTCTTAAAGGAAGATCCCAAAAGTATAACAGATTACACTTATTTATTTTGATTTTTCTTTCATAACAAAGTTTATACAATTAAAAGCATTAGATGTTCCTCTAATTCCTTATTTGCTAACTAACAGGTGCTACAGCAGCTGCAATAATTGCAGGATTGTTGAGTATTTGTTACTTTATATACAAGATACCAAGATGACAAGAAAGATACAGCTTTCTGACAAAAGGTAACTAAGATATTGAAACTTTCATAAAAAATCATGGTGTGTTAATTATAAAAAGATATAAATTCTTTGATGTGAAGAAAATGACCAACTCCTTCAAAGTTAAACTAGGACAAGGTGGTTTTGGTGTTGTATACAAGGGAAAGTTATTCAATGGTTTTAATGTGGCCGTCAAAATGTTGAATCCATCCAAAGAAAAGAGTAAAGAGTTTATCAATGAGGTAGATAGCATTAGTAGAACTTCTCATGTTAATGTTGTCACCCTTTTTGGATTCTGCTTTGAAGGCCGCAAGAAAGTTCTTATTTATGAAATTATATCAAATGTTCCCTTGACAAGTTTATTTACAGAAATAAAGAAGTTGAAACTACTACATTGTTGAGTTGGGATAAGCTGTATCGAATTGCCAAAGGGATAGCTAGGGGGTTAGAGTACTTACATAGAGGATACAACACTCAAAATTTACATTTTGACATAAAGCTGCATAATATTCTTTTGGATGAAAATTTTTGTCCTAAGATATCAGATTTTGGACTAGCAAAACTGTCCTAGGAAGGAAAGTCTTATTTCTATGTCGGATGCTAGAGGAACAATAGGGTATATAGCTCCAGAAGTATGGAATAGACATTTCGGCAAAACTTCTCATAAATCTGATGTTTATAATTACGGAATGATTCTTTTTGATATAGTGGGAGGAAAGAAGAACATTAATGTAGAAGGGAGTAAAAAAAGTGAGATATATTTCCTTGATTGGATATACAAAAGGCTTGAGTAAGGCACTCAATTAGGACCTAAAGATGGAGAGGTGGCAATAGAGAAAAATGAATTGGTTAAGAAAATGATGATTGTGGGTTTATGGTGTATTTAAACTTGAGTTGAAGTCATCACTACATCTAAGAATTTCAAATTAATCAAGCTTCTACCAATAGGAATTAAAAATTAAAGGTCTTTGACCAATAATAGATATTGCTTAATCATTAACACAAGCCTATAAATTACTACAAAATTAGACCTTATAAACTTTTAGACTTATAGATATGATTTATTTATAACTAATTTGTAGAAATAAAATTCTCAAAATAGCAAACCTTATGCTATATATTATTTGAAAAAAATTGAAGGGATCAGAGTACCTTACAATTGGTCGTCTAACACTTAGGGGTATTCGTGGTGTGATTTGAATCGGTTGTAAATAAAAAACTCATCCGGTCCGAACACTAATTTTACTTATAGTACGATTTGGATTGGATGATATTTTTTAAAGAATCTGATCAAATTCAATCCAATTTCAAGTGGTTTGGATTAGATTAGATTTGCGATTTTGTAAATAAAAAAAATCAAATATATAATTATATGTAGCAAGTCTCAACATCAAATTTTAAAGAACCAATAATGACATAACAAGTCTCAACAATATCTTGAAAAACTGCCAATAACATATCAATAGAAATAAAATTATGGGTTAGTTAAAATAAATAAATAAATCTCATTTTGAATCCAAAATATTTATTAGATAATAATAATAATAATAATAATAATAATAATAATAATATAAAATTATAACAAATTGAACATATTATAAGTAAAATTGTAAATATAACAATAAAACAACAAAACCATAGCACATTGTATGTTTTAGATTGGACTAGATCAATTTTGATGAGTAGATCTGAAATCCAATTCGATCCATGTGTTTTGCGAAAAATAGAATCTAATCAAATCCAAATTAGTGCGGTTTTAATCAATTTTCGATTTGGATTAGATTGGATAAACGATTTAATTTGGATCGGTTTGGATTTGAACACCTCCACTAACACCAGAAGAGACTTTAACATTCACATCATAATTAGAGTGATCTTTATCATCATTAGTTTCTTCTTGTTTCTCTTCCTTCTTGTTTTTCTTCTCTTTCGACTCCTCTTCTTCTTTAGAAAAGCGAGGAGATGGATTTGTAATGAAAGCACGTGATGACGATGCCTTCTCTTTGTTCTTTTTCTTGAGATTCTCAATAATTCTTGATTTTATGCTTCAAGAATACAAAACTCACTCAAGTTTATTTAATTAAATATGACTACTCACGTGAAGATATCTTCACGTAAAAAATCATTAAATAGTTACTCAATTAATATTTCTTAAATCACATGAATTGAAATATATTTGATATATACTAGCTTTTTTTACCATACCTGGCATCAAACTCATTAACGTAATCACGCACATGTTCGAGGCTCTCCAAAGTCTCCCAAGTGTTTGATACGTCCTCCCATCCAGTCCTGTTTATATTTCACCACATACATATATGAAATATCCATTTGATCATGTGAGTCACCAAAAGCAATAAACAATAACAATCTAAAAATAGAGAAAAAGAAAAATAGGTCCTTGACATTTTATCCTGCGAATATTTAAGTCCCTAAAGATTAAAAAATATATTTAAGTCCTTGACTTTCTCAAACTTGGACACCTAGATCCCTCCGTTCATCTGGATTTACGAAATGTAATAGAGGTGTCTGACGTGGATATTGTTCTGTAGAGGTAGTCGTCACGGTGACCCACGTGAATGGTATAAAAAGGTAACAGGACAAAAAAGCCCCCAATGCTCAAATGAGGTCGTTTGAGTCTCCACCTTCTCCGAAGCTCGTTCTATTGGTTCTCTGTATTCCCTATGAACTCTAAAGTATTACTATTTCAATAAGAGAAATCACAGCAAAAGGTAACAAAACCCCAAGAATTCTAATTAGAAACTCTCCCAAGATTCTCCTAAACGAGTTCCAAAAACCAAAGCAAGAACCAATTTTCCAACCTTAATTCAAAAATTGAGAAATTGAAAATCAAGAACAGGGTAGAAGGCACAACCATAACCCAGAAATGAATGCAGAATCAACTCTAATCCCTAACTACTAACACTAATGGAGCAACTATGGAATCTGCTGAAGACAAAGGTTAGATGGTGTCCCCATCGTTGTCAGTGCCTAAAAGGCGTCCTTGTCGAAGGAAGAAGGAGTAGACGAGGTGCAACTTGCCGTTTGTAGAAAGAGAAGATGTCTCCTTCATGGAGTCTTCAATAAAGTAGAGCCAATCGAGGCATCTTCTCATCGCAGTAGAGGCAGCGACAATGAGCTCAGAAGATGGCGGCGGCAATGTTGAGGGAGAATAGTGTGGGCTGCAGTTGAAAGAAAGATGATTGCGGCAATGTGAGGAACCACGGATTGAGAGGAGGAGTGAGTGATGAGAGTGTAGTATCGTCTAGGGGGTTAAGATGGACTTCAGAGTTTTTTGTTTGTTTTGATAAATGGGGGCAGTAAAGAAGAAGCTTGGGCATTTTTTTTAGGACGAAAGTGTGAGTTTGACTTTTGATCTTTCTTTAGTATTTTTGGAATTGTGTTCAAAGGTTTAAGGCTGTATAGAGAATATATATATATATATATATAATAACCAAAAGGACAAGTTTGGGGAGGGGATACTGAGTAAAACGACGCTGTTTGACAGTTTTAGTATCTAGGGACATTTTTGTCCCTAAACTTTTTTCCTAAACTGTCCACATCATACACCGTAATAGCCACGTCTGCAGAACGGCGTCCATGTTAGACTTTTCCATTACATTTCACAGCTCTAGATGGATAGCAGGATTCAGGTGTCTAAGTTTTGAAAAAGTTAGTGATTTAAATGTATTTTTCAATTTTTAAAGACTTAAATGTCTGCGAGACAAAAAGTTGGAGACTTATTTATCCTTTACTCATATAAGTATAATAAAATAAAATAAAAGAGCATTAATAATAATCATAAGCACTAACCATTTGAGCATGTACTGTAGCTTACCCTGTATATGACATTTCCATATTCAAAGATTTTGATTAGATCATGATAAATCAATAGATAATGATAACATACACCATAGTGATGAAGAATAATATATTAATATATAATAAATTAAAATAAAAGAATAAAAAACTGTATCCATATTCATCATCAGATTCATTATTCTCAAAAAGGTGACAAAGTCTCCAATCAGTCACACATAATATTTTTTTGTAAAAAAAATATTCAATGAACACAAAATTAAAATTAGCAAAAACAAAAAACCTTAATCAGTAATCTCATACACACAAATATATGATATTTCAAGTATTTTTTTTTTCACAGAATAGTTAACTTTTAAAATAATTAAACATTCAACAGTAGAATAAGTAAATCTGTTATGATAATATAATTAATTTATTTTACAATAATATATAACCAATTTGGTTCTATAAACATCAAATATATATTCTTATATGGCAGATAATTGATAAATAATTTTTTATATTTTCATATAACATATTTGATTTTCGATTATATATATATATACCCTATTAATAAGATGAAAAGAATATGCATATACCTTATGAATTCTCTTACGGCATATGGAGTGGATTTCATAAATGCGATCATCATTATTTTTTTTTGGTGGCATTGTTGATTGTTCTCACTCACTCTTAACTCTTTAGTATAACAACTCACCGATAATGTATGAAGACACCCTTTTAATGTGTGGATTTAGGCCTTAATAAGATTAACATCTAATGCATTTTCCAAATTTGGTAATATTTATGTATAAATAGTATTTTAATAAATGCGTATCTTTTCTCATTTGTCATTTGGCAATTTGTTTAAATGTATTTCTTTACCGTCTGAGTTGTAGATATGCATAGATGCTAAATATGGAAAGATATATTTTTTCTTATTAATTTACAAATATGTCAAAATAATTTATCAAATAATTCATCGCTTAATAGGAGAAAACGCGTCCGGATTTATTTTCATGTTATTATGTTTCATATGTAACCAGATCATCTCACAAGTGTTGAATATAATACTACAAGAAAAATGTTGATTACCATTAGATTTATCAGTGGAATAACAAAAATAATTTCACCAGTAAATTGGTTACCGTTAGATTTTGTGTGGATACAATCCAAGGTATAAACCTTGTTGGTAATTGATTACCGACGGATTTATTTTTTCGATAGTAATTGGTGGCGAAATTAGCATCAAAATATGATGTTAAGGTTACGAAAATCTGATGCCAGTTACTATCGAAAATTATCCGAGGTTAAATTTTACGTCAAACGATGTGACTTCGCCCGAGTAAATTTGGCAGTGGATTTAGTTTTTTATTACATTGGATGATCATTATCGTTGAATAATTCCGACGATAAATTCGATAATAGGTTTAATGTGTTTTTTGAACCTATAATGGACCCTAATAGTTAATAATTGATAATCAACTCCCAATTAATAAAGAATAAATTAGTAATTTGTTTGAAAACAATAATTTATATATGATGGAAAATATCACATATATAGAATAAAAAAACAAAGGAATAAGATGTTGTTAAACTAATCAAAACAAAGTCTTAATGACTATGGAGCCTGATAATCATTATTGTCGTAATTAAAACAAGGCATGCTCGTGACAGGTCAACCTGTTGTCATCCCTATCTGAAACAATGTAATTATATTACAATCTAATCAAAGTTTGATAAAGAAATACAAACGATAGAACTAAGGATAGCGTGCATTATAATTATATGATCTTATTAAATAAAGTTTAAAGATACAACAAGTAGTTATGTATATTTAGGTTAACATTATTCAAATTCATCATCATCTTCGTCCTCTGATTCATTATTTTTTTCTTCACAGATAATTTTCTGATTATCGAACTTGTCTTCTTCTTCGTCTCTATCGACCCCCTCTTCTTCTTGAACATCATCATCATCATCTTCCCAAGTTTGGCGCCATCTCCCTTACTTTAACCATTTCGTCCAACTCTTTTCAATTTTAAAAAAAATCTCTTTGATTCGTTCCCCACCCATCCCCTTGACAGTTTCCCTTCCCGAAATCCCTCCCCAATCCCATCTTAACTTCCTTTTACCTTCCCCAAACTCCTGTCACTCCCATCACACGTCCCTCTCTCCTACTCCCTTCTTTGACCAAACCCTTCCACCAACCCAAATCCCCAATCGTACCTCACTCCACTCTATATATATACCCCTCACCGCTCTACATCTCATACCCACACAATTTCCTCTTTCTCTTTCTATTCACAAGAAATGCCAAGCCCCTTTTCCCCTTCTTTTCTTTTCTATTTCTTTTACTTGCGTTACAATTTTATTATTATTTTCTTAACCTCCCCCTTACATAATCCATTCCCCATTGTTCCACCCCTCTTATATTTCTTTCTTCCTCCTTGTTTCTTTCTATTTTGCTCGAGGACGAGCACACATTCAAGTTTAGTGTTGTCGATTCGCTTGTTCTCTATTTGATTTCATGACACAAAAGAGCACTGAGACCTCAAGAAAGAGGAAAGGAAAGGAATCCACCACCAGTACTTATGATTCAAGAAGATTCCACTTCAGATTACATGAGGAGTATTTTTATAAGGTCACTTCCAAGAGGACTGTGATTCCGGAAGTGAAAATTGCACTTCAACTAGACGAGTATCCGGAATGCCAATTCCGGATTCGGAGGCGAAGATGGAAATTTTTATGCAACCCGCACACTAAGGTTGGATAATTAATGGTTCAAGAATTTTATGACAACCTTTGGATCACTTATAAGGATGTCGTCGAAGTTAATGAGAAGCCACCAAAGTTTTGTAAGAGGAAGAATCTGTGACTTTAGTCCAAGGAGCATCTGACAGGCCCTTCATTTTCCACCCCCTGATCATATGGCAGAATGCTACAGTGAGAGGGTGAACAAAGATCAGCAATTAGACCAAGTAGTTACTGAGATGTGCATTTCGGAGCCCAGTGGAGAATAGGTTCGGAAGGGAGACCGTACCAACTTAGGAGTAGTGACCTTTTTCCTTTGGCTAGGGGATGGCTAGACTTCATCTGGAAGTCCATCATGCCTACTAGCCACTAGGGGTGGCAAACGGGTCTAAACCTGCCGGGTTGGCCCGCGTAACCCGCCAAAAAGTCAGACTGAAAAATCGGGGCCGCCAAATAGTAAAAGTCCGCCTAACCCGCACCGCTTAAACCGCGGGCTTTGGTGGGGCGGGGCGGGCTTTCTCGCCGAGTTAAGATTTTTTTTAGTGAGGGAATATTTTTGTAATTTTTTTGTCAAAATCTAACTTCCTCGAACCTAACTTACAAGAGTATGAAGATAAAAATTGAATGTTTTGGATTATGTTTATATTATTTTGGAGACAATATTTATAATTATGTTTTGGATTATGTTTATTTTGCTTTGGAGAGAATATTTATACTTATATTTTGGATGAAAACTTAGTTTATAATTATATTTATTAGATATTTATAATTACGAAGACTTTAATGTTTATAAATATAAAAAATATAATTTTTATGCTATTAGAAATTATAAATTTATTAATATGGTTGTGAAATTATATATATTATTTGATGAGTTTGGAAAACTCCAAATTAGTATTTGTGATGAGCAAACATTATTAATTACAAAATTATTAATTTGAATTTCATTTAACATATGTTAATTAATAATTTTGTTTTACAGGATTTTAATATGGGCCGAAAATAAAAGAAAAATCATTGCAAGCCCAAGTATACTATAAGTACATTCAGCATTGATGCAAAAATGTTTTAGTTGATGTGGCTGAATTATTATTCTTGTTATTGGGCCAGATTGAGTTATTGTTACTACAAGCCCAAATGAAAGCTTTCCTATTTGTTCAATACTTGATCCAAAATACATCAGGAAAGCAAATATTACTAGTTGGGCCAAAAAGAAATCTATTACTACCAAGCCCAACATTAATGAATGTTTCCATGCTTTATCCGAATCCATGAAGCAAAGAAAAAGCCTCAATGCTTCCAACGGATTCCATTTCACTCTTTGGAAGGATTTGAAATTTAATTCACTAGCATGGGGAACATGAGAGAGAACTTGACTTTGATTTGATGGGAATCATTATGATTAATGCTACACGCTAAACCACTAGAGAAGTAAAAGAACCTTTTCACTTGAATTGATAAACTCATTTAATTACTTTCCTTTCAAGTTGTTTATTCTCTCTCATCTCTTTCTTCTTTCTTCGGTCCTTGTCCAGGAAGCTATGGACGCTATGTTCAGCTACCAAAAAGAAAAGAAGAAGTTGCATGCATCAAGGCCATCAAGTTAATGATGGCAAGAAAAAGAAAACCAAAAGTATGTTGTGGCTGAGATAATCACCAAATGTGGTAAGATTTGGTGAGGTAATCTCGGATCCTTCATACTCAAAAAGAAGGAAGAAGATTCGGCCAGCAAGGGAGATTCTTGAAGCATGGCTTGTCTTTGATTCTGCTCAACCACCACAGGAAGTAGCTAGAGTGGCGAAGTGATGGAAGAGGCAGAGTTTGAAGCAGATGAAGTCATCATCATCATGAAGCATCAAGGACTAGAAATCCATCTTGGAGAGGAAGCCAAGGATGGAGCGCTCGGATTGATGAAGAGTGATGATCAAGAAAGGACTAGAGGTAATTGCATGTTGGGTTTTGCATGGTTATCTCTTCTCTCTCTATGTGGCCAAACCGGTTCTGTTTCTTGAAGGAGGAAGAAGTTGGTTTGGGTGTTGGCTTCAAGTGTGGAGGCTTCCCTCTTCTTTAAAAAGAGAGAACAGCCAATGTTTGGAGCAAGGAGTAAGATTTGAGAGTGCAAGGCACAGAGTTCTCAGAGCTACCTGAGCCAACATATTTTTCTTCTCCTTCAATATTTTCTGTTTAATATTTTTCTGTTTAATTTTGTCATGTCTTGAGTCTCATGGAAAAAGGCAAACAGTGAGGTTTGTATGAAAAAGCCATAGAGCGAAAAAAGGCAAAGAGTGCAAAATTAAAAGAAAAAGCCATAGATGTCTTAGAGTTCCTTTGTACATCTGTGTTGTGTTTCATGATTCTGTGGGAATTCCCTTGTAAGTTGGGTTAGCACTTTATAATTTGTAATCTGGATGATTATAGTGAAATTCCATCATTGTTGTGATGGAGACTGAATGTAGGCTGCACTGCACTTAGCAGCTGAACCAGGATATATCTGGGTGTAATCTTCTCACTCTCTTCCTACTTCAATTCTGTTTTTACTGTTCAGATGAAAAATAAAAAATATCTCGTGGCTAGGGACGAGCTAAAAACAGAAAAGTTTCCTCTAAGTCCAGCAAGTGTTAGCAAGTGAAAAAGGGGGCTAAGATTCAACCCCCCTTCTCTTAGCCACTGAAACCATCATTATTTAGTAGTTAATAGTAAAAAAAAAGAGGAGTTTTGGCGGGTTTAGCCCGCCAGTCCGCCAGCCCGCAGTTAGGCGGGGCGGGGTGGGATTCTAGGACCACCTCACTAGGCGGGGCGGGGCGGGCTTCTGGCGGGGCAGGGCGGGCTTTCCCGCTTGCCACCCCTACTAGCAACCGGTCCGAATGTACCGTGGACTGTGCTATTATGATTCACTACATTATGAAGGGAGAGGAGGTGGAAGACATCATTGCTCAGCAAATCTATAGCATTGCCTCCAACTCCTCTACACATGCTAGACTGAACTTCCCACATCTCATTTACCACTTCTATGAAGCTGATGAGTGGATATTTTATATCATTTTTGGTACTATTTTCTTAGTGTTTTTAGTTATATCTTGTTAAGTTTTATTATGTTTTAGTAGGTTTTAGTGAAAAAATCACTTTTTGGATGCTACTTTGAGTTTTTGTGTTTTTATTATGATTTCAAGTGATTTTTGGGTGAATTTAGCAAGTTTTGACAAAGTTTGATTCAGAGACAAAGAAAGGACAACAGATGTTGTCAAATCCTGACCTCCATGCATTCCAACGAGCATAGATACAAAGGTCCAATTGACGCACTCTCAACGGTGTTGGAAAGCTAACTTTCAGGGCTTTCCAAAAATATATAATGGTTTATGCGTTTTTTTGGAGAAGACTACCCAAAACGGGCGTTGAACGCCCAACTTACCCCTTTTCTGGCGTTCAACGCCCAAATAGGACCAAAGCCAATGTTGAACGCCCAAACCCAGCGTTCAAGGCCACCAACGGAGCAAGGAAACAACGTGGACACTCCCTAGTGGGTGTTCAACGCCCACTCACCCAAGTTGGACGCCAAGCTCAACCTAAACACTCACCAAGTGAGCCCAAAAGTAGATTTTTTGCATCTTTAGCTTAGTCTATTTCATTTTTTGTAATTTCTAATTATTATTAATATCTTTTTAGGTCTAGTTATTAGTATAAATAGAAGGAAGATCACTCTTGTTAAGAAGGCTTCATCTTCATCTTCTTCCAACTTATCATACATTATTTCTGTAAAGCATGAGCGGCTAAACCTCCTAGGTTAAGGATAAGAGCTATGCTCATTCTTATGGATTAATATCATTACTTTTCTACTTTAATATATGTTTGATTCTATTCTATGATGAATTTTCGTTCTTCATCCTTATGAATTTGGGGTGAAACTGGCGTATGACCCCTTATTCTACATGAGTTCTTACGAGTCCCTGGCAGGATAGTATTGAGCTGCAGCTTGAGAATGCATCACATGATCCAACAAGTTATCTGGACTAATTGGAATAAGTTACATAAAATCTCGTTAGCCATGGGTAACTGAGGTTTTTGTGGCGCTAAGGCTAGAATCATAGAGCTTCATTCTCTGATCCGGAAGATCCGACCTTGTCTGTGGCGTTTTGAGTAGGATCACCAGAGATTGAATTGCGTGAATTTCACCCTCGTTCAGATTGAATGACCACTAGTCTTGGCTTAATCACTTACAGCCTTTCCATTGACCACTAGTCTTGGCTTAATCACTCATTGTTAAGGTAGTTAATAAGAAGTATTAATCCGAAAGAACAAGCATCTCCGAGGCCTTAACTGATTTCTTACTATTGTTTCTACGTCAATTCTTTATTGCTTTCGTTATTGTTTTGTTTATGCGCCTACAACAACAACGATCAACTTTCTATTTGCTTGACTAAGATCTGCAGGATAACCACTGATTGCTCAATCCAACAATCCTCGTGGGATTGATCCTCACTCACCTGAGGTATTACTTGGACGACCCGGTGCACTTACTGGTTCAGTTGTGCGAGTTCTAATTTTGCGCACCAGAAGCCACTAGGGTCCACAGAGGAGAGCAAGTTGAAGAGGAGGCTCAGCAAGACCAGCCTCCCCTGCCACAAGGACACTATTTTTTGCCTCAGAAGTACTGGCAGCAGCTCACAGCCTCTCTTGAGCAGATGAGGATGACATAGGATAGCCGCTGGGAGCAGCTTACTTCCTCCTTCGATCAGATGAGGGCAATACAGGAGGGTTTTTCAGTTTACTTACTCCCAGCACCATGAGCTTTTTCAACTGAGGCATGACTTTGGGCGCCTGAGAGGACCATATGGACCACAGCTTGAAAGAGAAACTAGAACTCAAAGAGTTCCCCAATTAAATGCATATGGTGTTTTTATGTTAAGTAAAGTTTGAGACAAAATATTTAAAGTCACGACTAGACTCAAGGTGCAAAGCACCAAAGAAAAGAAAAGAAAAGAAAAATGTTGTGTTTAATGATTAATCTGAAGTAAAACAGCTAGAGAATTCATAATATTATCCATATTCTAATTCCGAATGACATTGACATTCCTAAGATTCAAAGGATAGTGAGATGCCAACACTATTCAGGGTTCAGTGCTGTTAACCCTACTTTGAGACAGACAGGAGCTTCATTGCATACTCAACTCTCATGCAAATTTACATCTAAAGTTTATACTATTTTCGGTTGCTTGAGGACAAGTAACAATTCAAATTTGGTGTTGTGATGCGTGAGTATCTTTCTCATCTTTTTTTAGTGAATTTGTATTTGAATTTATTAAGTTTAATCAAGAATTATGTATTTTAAGCCAATATGAATGCTACTTTGAGTTGTGTGCAATTTGGTTTATTTCAGGTAGCATTCGAGCAAATTTGACAGAGTTCAGAAGGAAGAAACGAAGCCTTGGCAGCGCAAGAAGGTGGCGCCAAACTTGGCAATCTCCAAGTTTAGCGCCATGATCATCATAAGGCTTCCATTCATGCTGGCATGGTGGCACCGAACTTGGGAAGGATCAACTTATGGACATATATATATATATATATATATATATATATATATGAAATGAACATTATGAGTAGATTTTCTTTTCTTTTCTTTTCATTTTCTTTTCTGATAGTAAGTACATGCAGGCAAACTTAGAGATGGGTGTGAGATTATAATTGAAAGAGTATCATCCAATGACAAGAGGCAAATATTTCAGCAGTTCCTCAATGAAATTTTGGTTTCCAATATCCTGCATCACAAAAATCTCGTGACATTTCGCGGTTATGCCTTTCATCATGAGGAATTCCTGGTAGCACATGAATATCTCTCCAATGGCACTCTTGCTGCTTATCTTGAATGTGAAATCCAACATAATAAATGCACATTACCTTTGCTTACTCGAATGGAAATCGCCATCGATATTGCGAATGCATTGAGCTATCTTCACAAGCATGGCATCATCCACCCTAACATAAACTCCAGCTATATTCTGCTAGATAAAAACATGTGTGCTAAAGTTGCTGGCTTGTACTTATCAAGGAAACTTCCAGAGGATGTTTCTGTCAATGCCACCAGCGTTGTTTCAATTTCAAGTGATATAGCAAAAACTTGTGTTTACATTGACCCAGAGTATGTGTGTCTCAATGCAGAGTCAGCACCAAGAATGATGTTTATAGCTTCGGAGTAGTGTTGTGCGATTTGATATCATCCGATCTTGCTGAGTATTGGGAAGGTTGTGACCGAGAAAGTATTGCTGTCCTTTTAGGCAGAAATATTGAAAATCAAGCTTTGGACAAGGTATTGGATCCAAGAACTAGCTTCCAATCAGACCATAAGATCATGCAGGTGATGACTGCAATGGCGGAGCTTGCACTTAATTGCATGGGATTTCCACAAGAACTCAGGCCAAATATGGAACAGGTGCTAGATATCCTCAATGGCAAGAGACTAGAGAGATATAAAACAATAGAAGGTGCACAACCTTTTTGACTTTTGTCCCTTTTCCCCTTCAGTGGATTCCACCCATTATGTTGGTTTAGTGCACATATTAAGGTGTACTATAATCAATGAATAATGGTCTAAAACATTCTTAATCTTGTCAACGACATGTATTGTTGAACAAAGTCATGAATAAAAAGTGACTTGTATGCAATAGACATGCACCTAACTATTTTTTCCTTTCATTCATCTTTCCCAGCTTTCAGAATCTTTGACTATGCTGATCTCAGAAAAGCTACCATGCAATTTCGTTCAGATAGGATCCTTGGAAGGGAGGGTTCGGCTGCCTATTTTATGGTAACATGCTAACACTATAAATCCTTCCCGCATATATTTAGTTTCATATTTTTGTACAATTTTATACTTATAGTAGAGATGTTTGGTTGGGGATGAAATATGAGATGGAAATTTTATGATTGATTAAATGCATAAATTTAAACATATATATGGTTTTATGAAAGTTTATTTTAACTTTGTGTTTATCCTCACCGTTTCTACTATGTCAAACATACAATGCAACATGCCAACATTCTTACAACCTTATGCTTAATTTCTGTTGTATTTTTTACCAACCCACATTCAATTTCACTACTTATCAACTTACAATTGTAATAACTCTCATATTTTTATCACAATTCACACACAACATATGAGACTTAAGAACAATAGGTATGCTGTATGCATAATTTGTTCCTTTGGCTTGCCACTGATATTAGGAATACTTCAAGATGGACTTGAAGTTGCAATAAATTCCACAACATGCGGGAAAATTCTCTTAAGCAATTCATGAATAAAATCGAGATCTTAAGACTCTTGCACCATAGAAACCTGGTTTCACTCTACGGCCGCAGCTCCGGAATATTTCCAAACAGGCAGGGTTTCCTATAGAAGTGATGTATATAGCTTTGGAGTGGTCTTGTTTGAGTTCATATCATCTAAACCTGCATTTTGGAGGGAAGTCCCACACGGTGAGGCGGTTGGCTTTGCTAAGTTTGCAATAATCAAACTGTTAAATAACACATTGAAGGAGCTAGTAGATCCAGATATTGGGTATGATTCAGATAAAGATGTACCGGAAATGGTAACAGCAGTGGCAGAGTTGGCCTTTCAGTGCATTCAGTGTCCTAAAGAGCTTAGACCTTCCATGAAACAGGTGCTGGAGACCCTTGAGGGTATAAAGAAGGGAACATGGGGATTCAACCAGATAATTTAGTCTCAATTCTCTGCTACTGCATATTTATGTCTCCAGTTACCTGATTCTTATATATTCACACTTTCTTGACATTTTGAACTCATCCTATATAGCATAATTCTATTTCTTCTGTCAAGTTTATTGAAATGTAGCATATATTTATATATCTATTTGCAATATATAATTTTGCAGACACAAGCTATGGCATATCGTGGTGCTACTACTTTGAATTATGTTAGAGTACTACATCATTCTATTGCGTTAGTTGTTATTCTCTTCTTTAATATAATGATCATTCTTCTACAAAAGTCCTATTTGAAATTGAGTGTCATTAGAAATGTATTGAAGTACTTGCATACGTTCATGACCATGGTAATATACAGTAGCCATAAAATTGGACAAGATTTTGATGGCTCATTTGACTTAAAACATTTAAATTTCATCCATTCACGGTTGAATCTTGTTTCATTGACTTTCACTGAAGAAATTTCATCCATTGAAATTGCTTCATCTTTTTAAGAGTACCCAGCTCTGCTGGTTTTTGTTGAGTGACATGTAACTCTGATTGGTTTGTCCCTAGATCTGATGGGATTATTTCTTCCTGCATGCAAGAAAATTGTGAATTATAACCATCAAGTAACTGAATAGAACTTCATGAAATCTGAAACTAAGGCTATGTTATTTGGTTGAATCTCCATGTTCCCTTCTTTATTCCTTCTAGGGTCTCCAGCACCTGTTTCATAGAAGGTCTAAGATCTTTAGGACACTGCACACACTGAAATGCTAACTCTGCCACAGCTACTATCATTTCCATCAACTTTTGGTCTGAACCAAACCTGAAAATTGGATCCACCAGCTCCTCCATTGCATTGTTTAACATCTTAGTGATTCCGAACTTGGCTAGAGTAACACTCTCTCCATCATCCAACAAGCTAGGTGGTTTCGATGATATGAGCTCAAACAAGACCACGCCAAAGCTGTAGACATCGCTTCTATCACTGACTCTTCCAGATTCATAGTAATCTGGATCTATGTAAGCGTGAGTTCCCACTGGTATGGTTAAAACATGTGTTACAGAACTCGGAAGTGACCTTGAGAGTCCAAAGTCCGCAACCTTAACAGTCAAGTTTTCATCCAAGAGAATGTTGCTTCCTTTTACATCACGATGGATGATGCCTGAATCATGAAGATATACTAATGCGGTTGCAGTTTCAATGGCAATGTTCAATCTAGTAAGCCATGATAACTTTTCACTGGAAGGTCCTTGAAGATGTTTAGAAAGGGTGCCGTTGGAGATGTACTCATATACTAGAAGATGGTTCTTGCTGTGACGAGAGCTGCAGCCATAAAGTAACACCAAATTTTTATGCTGCAATAAACTTAAGATCTCTATTTCTTTCATGAATTGCTTGATGGACTTGTCTGTCTCGTTGTGGAAACGTTTTACTGCAATTTCGCGCCCATCCTTAAGTTTTCCTAATCACAAATGCACATCATTGAAACAGAAAACTTTACAAATCAACTTCATCTATGAAAATTTTACTCCATTTTTCACAAAGGTTATTGTCTAAAGTTTGAAACAATCTCTATGCAGAGATTGAGATTTGAAACTAGTCGGGATTTTTATACAACAGTCAATAAGGGAATAAGATCCCATTGGTACACTTTTTTTTTTCTTTAAATATATGTAGAAAAAATGTGTCATTTGTTAGCATCTTACCATAGTAGACAGTGGCAAACCCTCCCTTTCCAAGGCAAGTGTCAAAATGTTTAGTTGCTTCTTCAAGTTCAGCATGGTGGAAGATTTTAAAAGCTGAGACAGATGGATTCATAATAAAGTAGTTAATCCTTTGTTAATTATGCTAACACCAAAAAGACAATGTGAAAACCATGAAGGATTAAAAGGGACAAAGAAAATGGTCTCAAACCTTTATCTGACTTTGTTTCAAATCTCTCATGTTTTATATCATTGAGGATCTCTAGCACTTGTTCCATGTTTGGCCTTAGTTCTTGTGGAGATGTCATGCACTCAAGTGCAAGCTCTGCTACAGCAATTATCATCTGCTTGATTTTATGGTCTGATTGGAAGCCAAGTCTTGGATCCAACACCTTGTTCATATCTTGGTTTCCAATTTTTTTGCTTAAAATTGTAGCGATACTCTCTTCCTCGCAACCTTCCCAATACTTAGCGAGTTTGGATGATATAAGCTCACACAAAACCACTCCAAAGCTGTAAACATCAACTGTGGCACCAACCCTGCCATGTGATACATATTCTGGGTCTATGTAACCACATGTCCCTACTACATCACTTGTAACATAGGTATCATTGATTGAAACTCCTTCTGGAAATTTCCTTGACACATGTAAGCCACCAAGTTTAGCACAAAGGTTCTTGTCTAGCAGAATATTGCGGGATTTTACATTGCGATGGACGATGCCATGATAATGAAGATAGCTCAATGCATTTGCAGCATCAATTGCAATGTCTAATCTAGTGAGCCAATGTAGTGTGCTGCTGTGTGACATTCCAAGTTGAAGATAAGAAGCAAGAGTGCCATTTGAGAGGTATTCATGTGCTAGCAGGAACTCCTTATGATGAAAGGCACAGCCATGAAATGACACCAGATTCTTATGAGGTAAGATATTTGAGATCAAATCTTCATAGAGGAACTGCTGGAATATGTACATCTCATTATTGGAATATCTTTCAATTGCAACCTCACGCCCATTCTTTTTGCCTACAAGTGTATACCACCAGAAGAAAGTAAAACTATACCCTACATTCTTTTGTATGTGTCCTTTCCCACTAACTTGGATTGACTACATAGATCAAAGAAGTCATTGTGCCGTTTCTAAGTGTTGAGTTCATTGAATAACTAACAATCTTGATGATGACAAACATTTTATATAGTCCTTATTTACTTGTATGCATCAATATGTTATTCAAGTATTGCAAGTCACGAAAAGGAAAGATCTTCTAAGACCAATAATGTAGCAAGCAATATTTCAGGCATATCAGTATTCATGGAGGAAAATCTCCTATTACCGGATTGTGACTAACAATTCTAAGCTAGGTTGAGGTTTGAACTTTTGGATTGGTGTTCGTAATATATTTGATTATAGTAAAAATTTAACCATGGTTTGTGGTGGAGACTGGATGTAGGTCTCATTGCATATGAAGACTGAACCAGGATATATGGCTGTCTCAGCTTCTTCCCTCATCTTTGTTACTGTCATTTCGGTACGAGAGAAAAACGAAAATTATCTCCTGTTTTATTGATTTACTGCTCTAACAATTTTAAAGTATTATATTTCCTTTGATTTCTTGACTCAATCCCCTTCTTATGGCTTAGGGAAACCTTCACTAAGTATTGGGATGTGACAAAGTTTTATGTTGGTTGTCTTCAGCCTAATACAACCCTACATGGATTCAAAGACAGCCTTGCATCATGGCTATATTTTGGGATGCGACAAAGTTTTATCTAAGCTGTTGGAGGCCTAACACAACTCTACAAGGATCCAAAGACATGTCGAGTTTCTTTCGTACGTGTGATGTGTATGCTACATATTGAGTGTGAGACACTGAGATGACTAGTACCCTATTAATCATTCAATGAGATGTAGACTCAACTTATATTGTATTCACATCTCATCTGATAGTGAACAACGGAGAACTGAGAATGTAAAACCATGTAGGTGCATATAACAACTATTCCTTATTCTCTTACCATGGTAAACTTTCTCCAAGCCTATCTTTCCAAGCATATTAGATTGGTCAAAATTATTTGTAACTTTTGCAAGTTCCCGGTAGGATAAGATTGGCCACTTTATCTGAATTGAATCATCTGGAGATGTGCCAGAAGAAGTTCCAGGGAAGCAGCTTTGAAAGAGATCACTACACAACCTCATAAGGTCAGTACCAAGTGAAGTATGGCCACTTATTCTGCTTAAGGATAACCATGTCACATAATTAGAAAAATAAATAAATAAATAAAAATCATTTGAATTTTTACAGAAAAAGAGTGAATAATTGCTAGATAGAAAATATTTTTCTTGATCATTTTGATAAATAAATCCAAAAACAAATTCTAACCTTCTAACATTTTTCAGGAATTAGTAACTATGGATAAATTATCCCTGGTAGTGCAGAAATTAAAATAGGAAATAAAAAACTGTCAAAGAACACATAGTCAAGGGAAATGCACAATAACATTACAACAGGACAAGAAACTACTTTGAATCGGTCGTGTAACCAAAAGCAAAATGTAATTGAATATTTCAATATATCTTTGTGTTAATTCCTTCTTTGTAAGGTCCATGAAAATTTATTCATACAAATTTTAAATTTAAGAACAAAGAAAATTCACGTTTAGTTAGATGAAATAGCAGCACTGATACAAGGAAACATATCATACTTTTCAAACCACAAAACATCAAAGAAAGTATTAAGAACAGAACATACCTCTAAAAACGTTGAGGTTGCTTAATAAAATGGTAACAACAATGATCTTCCCAAAGGAATTAAGAGCAAATAACTAAAACAAAAAGAATGCTACTTAATCCTAAGATACAGTACCTCTAAGCGATTTTTAGCTCCATAAAAAGACAAAGCAAGACCAAGACCAAGTCAGCAGTCAACATATAGACACGCTATTGCAAGTTGTCCAGTGATAATTGTTGGGCAGTCGTGGGGAACTCTCGACCACCTGAAAGATTTCAGAAGACACCACATCCAACTCAAAACCTTAAAATAATAAGTTAATGGGTCTCTCACCTTATAAACTTCTCACTCTTCCTTGCTTTCTTTGAAGTAGGACTAACTTTATACACTCCTCACACTTGCAACATTAACAATAAGGGTCTCTAGCACCTGCTTCATAGATGGCCTTAGTTCCTTAGAACATTACAGGCACTGAATGGCAACCCTGCCACACCTGTTATGGCGTCTCCTATCTCATTGTCTGATTGAAAACCAAGGCATGGATCCACCAGCTCATGAAATTCTTGGTTTTGGATTTTGCTGATGATAACACTAGACAGTTTTAACTTCATGCTGATCTCTATTCAGATCCAAAGCTTTCATGGATGTTAAGATCTCAGACTAAAACCACCCCAAAAATTTTAAGTGTCACTTTTGTCACTAACCCTGTAATACTGGAAATACAGTGTGTCCATATAGCCATTAAATAGTAAGTAGTAACCTCTTGTGAAGAAGTTGAAACAACCAACAGAAGAGCGTGCGAAAGGCCAAGGTCTGTGACCTTAATGCAGAAGTTTTAATCCAAAAGAATGTTAGCAGATTTTACGTGCATGTTTTTCAAAGAAGAACTTGTAAGGCAAAACTTAAATTGTAAAAGAAAATTGCTAAACTAAGAATTTATTTATTTTTTTGTACAAGTCACTTTTTCATATCCTACTCACATCAATAGCAAGGCAAAATACTAGGGGAAGAAATATGGAATTTTCTCTTTCTTTCTTAATACTATGGTTCTCAAGGTGAGAATTTTCTCTTTCTTTCTTAATTGGTTTCTTACCATACTTAGATCACTTAATTAATTTGCTTAACAATTCTTTTCGGTTTTCCCTTGTAAGATTAAGGTATTTCTTTGCTAAATGTGTAACTTAGGGATTTGATTATATCGGAGGCAGTGATCACAGATCATAATTCATAGGAGTGTGTGTGAGTGATGCCAATTCTCTCATTTGTATCTCAGTGTTTCTTCTTCCCTAATGGCAGTGGAAGTAAACATCACGCTTCACATCCAATTATTGGTTCTGAGGTAAAGGGGGGAAGCAAATTGGTATCAGGGTATGACAGAAAAATTAGTTACCAATGGTTTGTGACATGGTATCAGGGTATGACAGAAAAATTTAGAATACTATTCTTGTTACTCTCATTCCTCTAAATAAAAGTATAATTTTAGCATCAGACAAAATAGAGACTTATGCATTATCCACACTTTAAGCCAACGAAAGAAAAGACTCTTATGTGTGAGGCTTGTTAAATATATAAAATCATTCATGATTCATATGCCTATGCCTAATGGTCTAACCTTTTAGAAGAGATGGTTTATGACAAGATGCAGTTACATTGTCACATGTACAGCGCTGCTAGTAAGCAATGGCAAGAATGTAGCCATGTATGGCTGAGCTTTTATTTTAGCTTGGTGTTGTAGTAATTGGAATCATGTTATTAACTCTATAACAAGATTTACTAGTTTTTGTTTATATGCAGGAATACTCAAAGATGGACGTCATGTGGCAAAAAAGCAGTTGCACAAAGACATGGTGAGGAGTTTAAGGTTGCATGACGAGAATTCCGAGAGCAATGATAGACTCACCAAGTTCTCAAACGAATTTGGCATCATGAAAATCTTGTCCAGCTATATGGCTGCACCTCTCCTCAGAGCCATGAAGTACTGCTTGTGCAAGAGTACATTCCCAATGGAACCGTTGCAGATCATCTTCTCAACAGGAGCTCTCCTCCGTGGTCTACGCGACTAAACATCGCCATACAGACTGCAGAAGCGTTGGCTTATCTACATAGTTCTAGCATCATCCACCACAATGTGAAAATTAGCAACATTCTGCTTGACATAAATCTGAATGCTAAAGTTGCAGACTTTGGATTATCGCGCGTTTTCCCATAAGGTGTTACTCATGTTTCCACTGATCCTGCTGCCTGCTGGGACTCCGGGTTATGTTGATCCAGAGTACTATGAGCATGGCCATCTTTCTGATAAGAGCGATGTGTATAGCTTCGGAGTAATATTGCTTGAGCTGATAAAGAGCCTTTTCTTTCCAACTTTGCCATGGTTAGAATCAGCTGTGGGAGACTCCAGATCCAGAGTATTGTTAACCGAGATCTTGGATTTGAGTCGGATGATTGGAATACTAAAACAATTACCGCAGTGGCAGAGTTGGCATGTAAGTGTCTTCAGAGCCAAAGTAAATTGAGACCTTCCATGGAAGAGGTGTTGAATAGCCTTGTGAGAATTGAAAGTTTAGAATGCTCTTATCTGGTGTTACAATAATGTCACGATTGTTCAAATTCTCTCATGCTAGCATGGTCATTTATTTTGAGAAGAAAATAAATAGCTTAACCAAAGTAAAATATCACTTTTATATCTTATACTTCCTCTGCTGACTATAAATAAATACCATGTCTTATATATATCTTATATACTTCCTACCATAACCATTCCTGTTTTCATTTGTAAAAGATATTGTGTATTGGGACACCGATTAGATAAAAAAAAACTTCCTTGATTATCCTTATCAATATTTTATAATGGTACTTTTACCCTTAACCAAAACCTTTGTTCTTCTCCGGCAAGAAACTCTAGTGGCAACATAGATTCTACCCCCCGTGGCACGGGAAGCAGCTATTGAATCCCTGCTTTGCACCTCAGCCTTCACCACTGTCCGCCATTGGACTGTTGGTTTTATAGATCTCAGATGTAAAAGGGGGTAGGGGGAAAAATGATAACGGCAAAATGGCACTAATTTTATCATATATTTAGTTTACTGTCAAACAAGATATAAAAATGGTAATTTGTGTCTATATCTCAATGTATATTTATGAGTTTCTCCAAACCAAATGTATATATTTGTTATGAAAATAAGTTAATCAGTCAATTTCTCCTGTTAAAATAGTTTTTAGAAAATAATGTTACTATAAGCATCCTCTGAATATCATAATCAATCAAGCTACTCCCCACAGCTCCAAGAAGGATTAAATTGCACCATAGCAAGAGAATTTGACAACATACACGATTAAAGATAAATAAACAAGTTGTAGGCCAGTTAGACTATCCCAAATTTTATGAACTCAAGATACTAAAATTGTAGTTGTGGGCTTGTTTAATTAACTTGCCCAGCCCAGAAAAAATAGCAGAATGGAGTCAAGCTTGATTGCGTACCCAAAAACAACTTAAATATTCAAATTTCTAACAAACTAATGACCAAAAAACAAAATTCTAACAAACTAGATTTCTTGATTTAAATCATAAATGTCTACTAATTCATTAATTTATTAAAACAATGTTACGTTCATAGGAAAAATGACATTGTTATAAAGAAATATTATTTATATATTGAGATAAAGAATATGAGATGGATGCCCATTAATAATATGGGCGGCTGAAGTTTTTAAGAGAGAGATTTGATATTATTACGAAGACCAACCTTTAATAAAGGTTGAATTTGTATAGCTATTACGTACAACACACAGCAATAAACAAATCAATTCTCTCTCTTTTTTTGCATTGTAATTTTACCAAATACTTCTCTCTCTTTTATATATATGGTGGATTCTATGGTGTAGAAGCCAAAATATTTTTACACATGTATAAATATACGTGTCATTCAATTGAAGGAGAATAAACTTAATGTGTGACCTAAAAAGAGACAATTCATGCATATTGAGTCCTATCAAGTCTATAGGAGTTAAAATTGAAGGCTAATTTTTTTGGTGACTTATTAACCCACTTGATTAAATCATGATATTAGCTACCAGTATTTGAAGAAAAATAAATAAATACTTTTTTAAATAAATAAATATTTTATTAAAACGAGACAAACAGTTGGACTATTACTCATTAGCACATCACAAAAAAATTATAAAATATGAAATTAAAATATAATATTCTATTTGTTGAAACAAATTAATTTTTATTTTTTAATATTTACCTTGTAATAAAGTCAGTTTATTATATTTATTTTTATTAATAAAATTTTGTTGTAAATGTCTCTTGAAATGATTTCAAATTTTATAATTTATTTAAAAGTGATTACAATCACTCCAAATTTGTGTATTCATTAAGTATATTAAGACTAGAAGTGAATCAAGTTAGACCAATTTCAAACTCGACTCACAAAAATTAAGCTTGATTAATGATGCATGAGCATCATTCGTATCTTTTTTTTATTAACTTATATGGTGAATTATTAAATTTTTATAGAAAATAATTATATATAAAAAATGGCTATAAAATTTTAAATAATTAAAAACATTAATATATATGTAAAATTATATATTATTTGAGCCAGTTTGTTGAACCGAATTTGAGCTCAAATAATATATAATTATATATATATATATATTAATGTTTTTAATTATTTAAAATTTTATAGTCATTTTTTATATATAATTAATTTCTCTAGAAATTTAATAATTTACTGTACAAATTAATAAAAAAAGATACAAATGATACTTATACATCATAAATTAAGATTAATTTTTGTGAGTCGAGTTTAAACTTAATCTAACTCGACTCATTTCTAACCCTAATATACTTAATGAATATACAAATTTAAAGTGATTATAATCATTTTAAATGAATTATAAAATTTGAAATTATTTCGAGAGACATTTACAACAAAATTTTATTAATAAAAATAAATACAATAAACTGATATTATTACAAGATAAATATTAAAAGATAAAAATTAATTTGTTTCAACAAATAGAATATTATTATGTTTTAATTTCACTTTTTATAATTTTCTTGTGATATGCTAATGAGTAATAGTCCAACCATTTATCTTATTTTATACTTTATTTTTTTTTTTAAATGCTGGTAGCTAATATCATGATTTAATCAAGTGGATTAATGAGAATTTTAATTACATGTGGGGCCTTCAATTCTAGCTCCTACAGGCTTGATGAGATCCAATATACAGGAATTGTCTCCTTTAAAGGTCACACTTTAAATTTATTTTCCTTAAATGAATGACACGTATATTTCTATATGTGTAGAAATATTTTGGCATCTACACCATAGAATCCACCTATATACATATATATATATATATATATATATATATATATATATATATATATTACAACATATAATATTAGTAAATATAAATATAAATTATTATTGAACTAATTATATTAATATTAGAGTCTTTTATTTATACATCTTTATTTTATATTTAGTATATCTTTTATTTATTTTACAACACATTATCAGCACGAGACTCTAACCAAATTTTAGAAGACTCCAGGTAACAAATTTTATTATGTCGAAACTCTCTCATCTTGAATTTAATGCTCTTGATATATCTGAAAATAATTATTTATTATGGATACTAGATGCTAAAGTTCATCTTGATTCAATGGATCTTGGAGATTCTATTAAAGCTGAAAATAATACATCTCAGAAGGATAAAGCCAAAGCTATGATTTTTCTTCGTCGTCATCTTGACGTATGATTGAAAAATTAATATCTCACATTAAAAGATCCTGCAGATCTGTAGAAAGACCTTGAAAAAAAGTACAATCATCAAAAGACGGTGATACTTTCTCAAGCCTGATATGTTAGAGAAAATTTTCTCAACCTTCCATGCCTCGAATGTGCTCCTGCAGAAGCAGTATCAAGAAAAAGGGTTTAAAAAATATTTTGAATTAATTTCTTGCCTTCTTTTTGCTGAACGCAACAATAAATTACTTTTAAAGAATTACGAAGCGCACCCAGCTGGCGCCGCCCCATTTTCTGAAGTAAATGCGGCAAATTATTATCTCATAAGAGATAAATGGTAAGATTTTGGTAACAAGAAAAATGGAAGAAAGAAGAATTATATTCATAATAAAGTATCTCACCAGAAGTGGGATAAAGAATGAAATAATAATGGGCAAAATAAATCAACAGAGGATAAGTGTTTCTGTTGTGGTGGAAAGGGCCATTGGTCGCGTACCTGTCATACACCAAGGCACCTAATCGATCTTTATCAAGCATCTTTGAAAAAGGACGACAAAGGAAAGGAAACGAATTTTGTTTCAAATGATGCTGAAAATTTCACCACTCATTATGATATATCTGATTTCTTTGAGGATCCTGAAGGAAATATTGGTCATTTAATCAATGATTGAATAGTTTAATATGTGTGTTTGTTAAGTATTCATGTGAATAATTATACTGTGCATGTACTTTTACTCATTTTATTATTATTATTATTTGTCTTTGAAGAAAAATGGCAAGGACATATAGTAAAGATATTTGCCTTATGGATAGTGCAAGTTTGCACACTATTCTTAAAAGTAATATATATATTTTACCCATCTTGTGCCAAAAGAAGAATATGTTAATACTATTATTGGCTCAGGCAATGTGATAGAAGGCTCCGGAAGAACTATAATTTTGTTTCCTGGAGGAACAAAATTCATAATAAATAATGCACTATTGTCTACTAAGCCTCTAAGAAACTTGTTGAGTTTCAAAGATATTCGCAGAAATGGATATCATATTGAGACAATGAATGAGAAAAATCATGAGTACTTGTATATCACAACCCATAATTTAAATAAAAATGTTATATTAGAAAAGTTACCCTCACTTTCATCTGGGTTATATTATACCAAAATTAGTGTAATTGAATCACATGCCATTGTAAACCAGAAGTTTACTAACCCAAATGAATTCATAACTTGGCATAATCGATTGGGTCATCCGGAAATAACCATGATGTGAAGAATTATTGAAAACTCCCATGGACATTCACTAAAGAACCAGAAGATTCTTAAATCTAGTGAATTTTGTTGTGATGCATGTTCTCAAGGGAAGTTAATTTTAAGGCCATCACCAGTAAAGATTAGATTTGAGTCCCCTGAATTCCTAGAAAGGATTTAAGGTGATATACGTGGACCTATTCATCTACCATGTGGATCTTTTAGATATTTTATAGTCCTAATAGACGCATCTTCGAGATGGTCACATGTGTGCTTATTGTCTTCTCGCAACCTGGCATTTGCGAGATTACTAGCTCAAATTATTCGATTAAAAGCACAATTTCGAGAAAATCCAATCAAAGCAATTTGTCTTGATAATGCTGGTGAATTTACTTCCCAACCTTTTGATGCTTATTGTATGGCTAATGGAATAAGTGTTGAACATCCAGTAGCTTATGTTCACACACAAAATGGGTTAGCAGAATCACTTATTAAACGTCTCAAATTAATTGCTAGACCCTTACTTATGAGAACAAATCTCCCAACCTTGGTTTGAGGGCATGCTATTTTATATGCCGCAGCACTTATTCGTTTGAGACCAACGAGTTACCATCAGTTTTCGCCTATGCAATTAGTTTTTGGCCAGCAGCCAAATATTTCCCATTTAAGAATATTTTGGTGTGCGATATATGTTCCTATTGCACTACCTAATCGCACCAAAATGGGACCCCCAAAAAAAATTGAGGATATATGTTGGATATGATTCTCCCTCTATAGTGAGGTATCTTAAGATACAAACTAGAGATGTATTTAAAGTCCGGTTTACGGATTGTCATTTTGATGAATCAAAATTTTCAACATTAGGGGGAGAGAATAAGCTTCCTGAAAAGGATCTTAATTGGAATGCATCATCATTGATGCATTTAGATTCTCGATAAGGGCAATGTGAACTAGAAGTTTAAAATATTATACATTTGCAAAGAATAGCAAATGAATTGCCTGATGCATTTTTCGATACAAAGAGGATAACCAAATCTTATATACCAATGGAAAATGTCCCAATTCGAATTGATGTCCCAGTAGGACAAGTAGCCACTGAAGCAAATACACGCCAAAAGCATGACAGGCCTGTCGGTTCCAAAGACAAAAATTTTCGAAAAAGAAAAGAGGTAAATACGATTCCTATTAAAAAAGACATAGTAAAGACACATGCAGTTGTCCAAAATTCTGATATAGTTTTAACGTTAGAAGATGTTCAGGTACTTGAAAATTGTGAAAATGACGAGATCTCGATAAATTATGTCTTTACTGAAGAGAAATGGGATCGAAATAAGACAATTGTCAATGAAATATTTGCATATAATGTGGCATTAAATATCATGCATGAAAATAAGGATCTTGAGCCAAGATCAGTCAAAGAATGTCGACAAAAAAATGATTGGCCAAAATTAGAAGAAGCCATGAAGGCTGAATTAGACTCACTTGCAAAACGTGAAGTCTTTGGACTTGTAGTCCGTACACTTGAAGATGTAAAACCTGTTGGATACCGATGAGTATTTGTGAGAAAAAGAAATGAGAAAAATGAAGTTGTGCGCTACAAAGCCCGACTTGTGGCACAAGGTTTTTCACAAAGGCCCAGTATAGATTATGAAGAAACGTATTTCCATGTAGTGGATGCGATAACATTGCGTTATTTGGTCAGTTTATCTGCATATCATAAACTGCATATGCATTTAATGGATGTGGTAACAGCCTATTTATATGGCTCATTAGATCGGAATATCTATATGAAAGTTCCTGAAGGACTAAAGATGTCTAAACCATCCAATGAATATTCACAAGGGTTATACTCAGTCAAATTGTAAAGATCTTTATATGGTCTAAAGCAATCTGGACGAATGTGGTATAATCGTCTTACTGAGTATCTGACCAAAAATGGATTCAAGAATGATGATATCTGCGCTTGTATTTTCATAAAGAAAACTGCATCTGGATTCATTATAATTGCTGTGTACGTTGATGATTTAAATATCATTGGAACTCCTGAAGAGATTCCAACAATTATAAAAACTCTAAAAGAAGAGTGAGATGAAAGATCTTGGAAGGACTAAATTTTGTCTCGGTCTGCATATCGAACATACAAAAAATGAGATCTTTATTCATCAAACAACATACACAGAGAAGATCTTGAAAAGATTTTATATGGATAAATCATATCCCTTGAGTACCCCAATGATCGTAAGATCTTTAGATGTGGAAAAAGATCAATTCCGTCCTAAAGAAGAAAATGAAGATATCATTGGTCCTAAAGTACCATATCTTAGTGCCATTGGAGCGCTAATGTATCTTGCTAATAATACACGACCCGATATATAATTTGCTGTGAATTTACTAGTAAGATATAGTTCATCTCCAACTAGAAGACATTGGAGTAGAATCAAACAAATCTTTCGATATCTTCATGGAACGGTTGATATGGGATTGTTTTATCTCTATGGATCCAAGTCACAATTAGTTGGCTATGCAGATGCAGGATATTTGTCTGATCCACATAAAAGGAGATCTCAAACAGGATACATATTCACATATAGTGGTACAGCTATATCATGGAGGTCCACGAAACAGACAATTGCAGTAACATCATCTAATCATGCTGAAATACTAGCGATTCACGAAGCAAGTTGCAATGTTTTTGGCTCAGGAGTTTGATTCAATATATTCTGTCATCATGTGAACTGATTAATCATAAGATAGCTCCAACTGTCCTGTTTGAAGATAATACAGCATGCATTGCTCAACTTAAAGGCGGATACATCAAAGGTGATAGAATAAAGCATATTTTTTCCAAATTCTTCTTCACTCGTGATCTTTAAAATCAGGGGACAATTGATATCCAACAAATCCGCTCAAGTGACAATCTGGCAGATTTATTCACAAAGTCACTCCCAAAATTCTCCTTTGAAAGATTGGTGCATGAGATTGTGATGCGCCGATTTCGAGATATTAAATGATGTCGACAAGAGGGGGAGACTGTACTCTTTTTTTTCTTGATCAGGTTTTTCTTTCCATTGGATTTTTCTTGACAAGGTTTTTAATGAGGCAGTCCCCATTACAAAGGGTTTTGTACTCTTTTTCCTTCATTAAAGTTTTTTTTTCCATTGGGTTTTCTTTAGTAAGGTTTTAACGAGGCAATAATTCTAAATAGTCATCCAAGAGGGAGTGTTGAGATAAGAATGTGAGATGTATGCCCGTTAATGATATGGACGGCTGAAGTTTTCAAGAGAGATATTTGAGATTATTACAAAAACTAACCTTTAATAAAGGTTGAATTTGTACAGCTATAAATAAGGTTTCATAGCCTTACATACAATACACAACAATAAACAAATCAATCCTCTCTCTTTCTTTACGTTGCAATTTTATCAAATACTTCTCTCTTTTATATATATATAGATTACGACATATAATATTAGTAAGTACATATATAAATTATTATTGAGCTAATTATATTAATATATAATCTTCTATTTACATATCTTTATTTTATATTTAATATATCTTTTATTTATTTTACAACATTATACACCGTCAGATTGTCTATTGCGGTTCTTTAATCAGCTAGAAATATGAAGGGGACCTTGCTCAAGATCACAAGCATACTTGGTGACATTAATATGTTTAAATTTTTATTTTTTACTTTTACTCTTAGAGAAAATAATGCTTTCTTTTTTTAAGATGATCAAATGATATCTTTTTTCTTTATTTGTCAAATATAAATTCTTTTGTCTTGTAAGATTAGAATAACGTATATTTTAGTCTATTTGACCAAAATACACTTTAATAATATATATTAATATAGGTATTAAAGCTTAATTTTTAAAAGAAAAAAAAAGACGGGATTCACGTGCAGTTTGTGAGAAATTTTCGTTAGATTATACCAATTTAGTTGAGCTTAGTTACCATTTTAAGATATTACCTGAAACTAAATGGTATTTTGGGCCTGGACATAAAAATGTGAATGTCTAGATTGAAGATTTTGATTTGTTTGTCAAGACTATAGTGAGAATATCTATGAATTTTGAAGTATTTATGAACAGAAAATCTAACTTAATCATATTTTTTAGTTTCTAAATTTTTTTAATTTATTTATTATTTTATTATAAAACGATTTTTTTTATTAAACTACAGTCAAACTAATTGAACTAGTTGTTTTATCAATTTTTTGCAAATCAAAAGTGGTTCGATATTTAGTGGTCTGGGAGCGAAATCTACTCTTCTTTATGAGTACCAGTTTTATCAAAGTGCATCAAAGGATCTTCCTATCGAGCAAAATAAAAGAAAATCTAAAAGATAAACAAAGCAAACTTTGAAAATAAATTAACTAAATTTAAAATGAATTGCATTAAATTTAAACAAAAGCTGGAAATTACTTTCAATAGGATCGAAGGACTTTGAAATTGAAAAATAAAGTGCTGAACTTTTAAAGGAAAACAAGGTAAATGTGTCTGAAAGATAAATTTGCAAAGAAAATAAAAATTACAGAAAATATAAATGAAAAGTAAAAATATGGAAGGAACTCTACAGAAAAATGACTCGAACGCAAACTCAGTAAGTTGTAAACTCAGTAAGTCGCAGGAGATATGAGTGTGCTTGAGTGTTTTTCTGAAGCAAAGTTCCAACTCTTTCTCCATCCATCTTTCATCTATTTATTGAAGTCCTTCACCAATCAAATTCAAAAGTAACTTCCGCGTGCGCTAACTTTTGAGTAACTGTTCGCGTTCTTTTTGTACAACTTGGGTAACTCCCAACAATCAACTTTAAATGATCTTATTCCTCGACTAAGTATATCGGCTGGCTTCTATCCCTTATTCTTCGACAAATCCTTTTCGATCCAAACTCTATTTCTCGAAATAAAAATTCATTGTACTTCGACTATGGTGTTTTTGAAATCAAATATTTTCGATCAACACTAGTAAATTAATAAATCATAACTAAAACAGTTCGATAAGTAATTCGATTTTCAGAATCTTGATTAATAGCGAATAAAAATTTATTTATTTTAGAGAGATAAAAAAGCTATGAGAACATAATACTTTGAATTTGGATCCTCTAAATTTTAAATTTCATTTTAAAGAATAAAATGTAATCTTTCACCGTTTATTTTATATATAAAAAAATAAATAAAAAAAATTATAAAAAATAAGAAATCACACTTTATCCAAAAATTTAAAGATGTCTATTCTAATATCTCACCCTCGTTAATATGGGGGAAAGCTCAAAGGAGATTATAATTACCAGTTAGCAACTTAGCATGCCATCTTCTGTAAGTAACAGAAAATGCCTATGATGCTCAATTTCTTCTCGACTATTCTGTTAAAGTATATAGAGAGGGAGAGTGTTTCTGATCAATTTGACAATTTCTTACACATATAATAATAATAATAATTATTATTATTATTATTATTATTATTATTCAACAAACAAACGTCCTCTTTGGAACAAACGAAACCCCTTTCTCTTTTCAATAAATCTCTCTGAAACCTTACTTTATCTTAAGTCTCTGTCTCTGTCCCTCTCCTATGATTCGCTGTCCGATTTTCCAACACCACAAACAGGTTTGTGTTTTACACTTTTATGTTTCGTTCAGTCCATTGCTCAGTGACATATATTAATTATTGTTTCATAGCTTGAGATTGAACCTTGTGTTCTTCACCATGCAGTTTCTTTTGTCATGTCTTGATTATTGCTTCTATTTGCATGTTTGACACAAAACTAAAAAATAAAAAGAAAAGAAAAACTTTTAAAATAATCTGCTTTTGAAAATACAATTTTGAATTCAATTGTGAAGATCATTACTTGAGCTGAAGAAATAGCCTCCATTTTTTTATCCCATCAGATCCAACGATTAGTTGTATATCGCTGTTTCTATGTCTAACGTGGTTCGTTACATTCCCCAAATCCAGTTGGAACTTTTTTGGCCCTTTAGTTTAAATAAAAATTATTTGTTTATTTTGCCTTTTCTTCTTGTAATAGCTCATTGACAACAACAAATACAGTAATTGTTTAGTTTTTCATAATTTTATTATTTTAGCATTTCGGCGAATTTTTTTATGCTACATATTTGTCTCTTTATGGCAACAAAAGTATAACACAAAGATGATGTAATAAATATCTTCCACTATTAACCAAGTTGGGTTGGTCTCGTGGGTAGCTCACTGGTCCACTTAAGTAAGTGTCAGGGATTCGAATCCCACCTTGTGCATGCAGCAAGCCATTGGTGAGCGGCAAACCTCTAAATGGAGCTCAGTCGAACTGGGAATACGGTGACAAACCAAAAAAAAACATATATATATCTTCCACTATTGGTACTCAATGAAACCTTATTTTTTTTTCTTTCTTTCTTTTTCAGTGATTCATGGAATCTAGAATGAATAAGCTGAAGAAAGGGTCCATAGAAATGGAGAAGAAATGGCTATACCCTTTGATTATGGGCTTTGCTATGTGCATATTCTTTGCAGGCACTTCCTTCAATATGGGGCTAGTTTCTTCTATTCATAATAACCTCAATTCAATATTCTTCTTTCTTCCTTCTCATGGAGCTGTAAACAGAACAACTCCAACTTTTGTGGAGAAAAAGATTTCCCCGGCTCCAGCTCCTTCTGCGTCGGCGACAACGATTCCCAGGATGGCTTATTTGATTTCTGGATCAAAGGGTGATTTGGATAAGCTATGGAGAACCCTCTTTGCTCTTTATCATCCATTGAACCAATATGTTCTTCACTTGGACCTCGAGTCGCCCCTTGAGGAGAGGCTGGAGCTTTCTTGGAGGGTTGAGAATCAACCTATATTCAAAGAGGTTGAAAACGTTTTTGTGATTCCGAAAGCTAACATGGTCACATATAGAGGACCAACTATGGTTGCTAATACACTTCATGCTTGTGCTATTCTACTCAAGAGAAGTAAAGATTGGGATTGGTTCATAAACCTCAGTGCTTCGGACTATCCTCTTGTGACACAGGATGGTTAGTCTTCTTACTTCGTTTAACAAAAACTCTAAGTGTACACCAAAATCAGCCACTAAAATAAGTCACCATGTATGTTTATATAAATACATGTGTTATTTAATTTATTTTAAATGTGTATTTTGTATTCTAACATGTATTTTATACTAGTAGTTAATTTTGGTGGCTGATATTGGTGTAAATTTTTTTTCCAAATTCCTTGGAGTTTTAAGTGTTTTTCACCAATGATTGTTTTCATTAATATGGTTGTGCAGACCTTTTATATATTTTTCGAGATTTGGATAGAAAGGTTAACTTCATTGAGCACACAAGCCATTTAGGATGGAAGGCGTAAGTCTCTCTGTTTGCCTCTCACCCTGTCATAATCAACCTTGGAGTATGTTCTTCTCTTTTTTTATGGATGCAACATTTGATTTAGGTGTAGTGATGAACTGAATTGAACCATATTTTGCAGGGACAAAAGAGCGATGCCTTTAATAGTTGATCCAGGGCTTTACATGTCTACCAAGAAAGATTTATTTTGGGCCGGTCCTAAGAGGACTTTGCCAACAGCATTTAAACTTTTTACTGGTTAGTTTGTTCCTACACTTGTTACATAAACAAGCTCCAAGAACACAACTTATTTAAGAACAATTATGAGTTATTACATGTTTATGTGTACTCTCAACTGTTTGGTTTTACGAATCAAGAGAAATGTGCCTGTTTAAGGAAAGATTCTTTTTTATGAAATATCAGAGCTTAAGCAATCTTAAGCCCCTGTTTTTTTAAAAAAGAATTAATTTTTTGAAGGAGCTTATGCAATTCTGTGGTTTAAGTCTTGTTTTTAAACTAGGCAAGATGAGAGAAAAATGATCCACATTGATGAACTGACACTGTTAAAGAGTTTGTATATGCACACAAGCTGTATAACCTAGTTCCGTGTCAGCATAACAGAATCAAAGGCTATCTATTATCTAACAGCTACTAACCATCACTAACTACCTTCAACTAGCACTTGCTTAATTTATCCCTACACAAAAGAACCTATTAGTGTAAGACATATCAAGAGTACCACAAAACCTAGTTTAAGGATTCACTGAAATTAACTAGAAAAACACTGGTTTTACTAATTGGCAATAGGTTGGATTTGAGAATTTCTCTCATTTACTTGTGTTATGGTAAATTCGCATATCATGTATTGCATACTGAATTATATCTAAAGAAAAAAGACTTGTAATTTTATGACAGAAGGTCGCAAATTACATACCCAAACATATTGTATGCCAGTACTGAGTCATTTATAAGTGTTGCATACCTAGTTACTTTTCAGTGAGATTGAATCCATTCTACAATAGTACTATTTTGATAGTTGGAATAGGTTGGATTTGAAAGTTTGTAACTTCACATTGGCCGCATAATGTGATCTTCGGTTTCTCTAATTTCTAATTTTGATAGTTGGAAGAGGTTGGATGCAAGAATTTCTAGTTTCTATTAGTATGGTTATCTCTTTTCTTTTTCTATTTTTTCCCCAAAGGTTTTTCAACTAAACATGGTGGCAGCATTGCAGGTTCGGCATGGATGGTTTTATCACGTGCATTCGTAGAATATGTTGTCTGGGGTTGGGACAATCTTCCAAGGACCCTTCTCATGTACTATGCCAATTTTGTCTCCTCTCCTGAAGGCTACTTTCAAACTGTTATATGCAATAATCCAGAACTAGCAAAAACGATCGTTAACAGCGACTTGCATTATATTTCCTGGGACATCCCTCCCAAACAGCACCCTCATGTTCTTTCCATCAACGACACGGAGAAAATGATAGCAAGCAATGCTGCATTTGCCAGGAAATTTAGGCAAGATGATCCAGTCTTGGATGTGATTGATAAGAAGCTACTGCACAGGAGAAAGGGACTATTCACACTTGGTGGTTGGTGTTCTGGCAAGCCCAAATGCACCAAGGTTGGGAACAAGTACAGGATCCTACCTGGTAAGGGATCTCATAGGCTGCGCCGCCTTATAAATAGGGAAACTTTGGTGGCTAGATTTGGTCAGAATCAGTGTACATAAAAATTCTGTTGGTAATATTCATGGATGGATTGGGGACGAGAGATGAGTCAGATACGTAGTTCTTTTTATGACAGGTATGTGATTGAGGCAGCATTTGGTAGTTAGGATACTGGAGTGTCTCAGTCTTTTATTCTTCGGAATGGCAAAATATAGAAAATTTTCTTCTTGGGACAGACTATCCTTTATATCTGTCTTCAGTTTCGAACATATTCTTGTACATCTTTGTCTCTATATTTGGTCCTGTCTTAACTTCCCAACACAATCTAAGATATTCAGAACCTCACTCGACGGGATATCAATGCCGGATATGATCTTAGCCATAGTTGCCATTTGACACCATATTAGAATCAAAGATGGCATGGGGGATTATCTTTCAATTTTGTAGCATCTGGACTTCAAATAAAATAGATTATGATTTTCTGTTTCTTTAGTTCATGTTTCCTTCATATATAAATACAAATTCCCATATATTTCAAATCTTTTATACAGGATGAGTCAATCTTAAAGTCTTTGCAAGACATTTCCAAATATTATCATCATCAAAAGTTTGAGTGGATAAATGAAAGTTATCAATATATGAGAATGATCAGACATGAACAACAATTTAGATAATCCTATTGATGAGCAGAAATTGAATGCTCTCGATACTGGCAAGTACACCAGATCGTATTAAGTAATACCACAGTGAGTGGATATGGTTCCCACAAGGATCAAGGGATTGAGCAAGCAAAAATCGTATTGAATCGCTAATTAAATCTATTAAACCTGGATTATTGAGGGTTGGAATTGTGTCTTTTGTGGAACTTTGAATGGTTCTGGGCTTTGAATGAATCTTGAATGCTTGAATGATTGTGGAAGTAGTATGAACGTGTATTTGATTGTGAGAGAGCAGTGATTGAAAATGTTAAAGATTTCAGATATGTTTATTTTCTAGAAAAATTAATCCGGGTGATTATCTATTTTAATGCATGCAAATATCTTTTTACGAAAAATCATATATAATTGAATTCCAATTCCTTGACAATTCAATTTCTTTCTAATTAACTAATTGCCAATTCTTCGGTCAAGCAATTAAGAAAAGAAGAATGGACTGACTAGGAATAACCAAAAATAAGGTTAAAATAGAATTAACTATTAACAAACTATAAATAACTCAAGAACACAAGAGTGTGTTGGGCCAACTCCCAGAGGCCCCAAAAATTGCAAGAACAAGGCGTGCCGTACGCCAGCAAGGGGGTATGCCACACACTTTCGACAAGCACTCCAGGTCCAAGCCAAGAGCATGGCGTGCAACACGACAGTGAAGGGCGTGCCACACGCCCAAGAAGCAACCTCCCAGAGGCCAAAATTGAAGGGTGTGCAACACGCCAATGAACCAAGTGCCACACGTCGAGATGGACACTCTCAGGGGGCAAAATTTTGGAGCGTGTCACACGTCCCCCCCCCCCCCCCCGCGAACAAAGGCGTGCCATAAGTTGAGCCAACCCAATAATGAGCTAGAAGTCTTGGCGTGCAATACGCCAAAGATGGGCGTGCCACACACCTAAGTTGACAAGATCAATTACCACTCCAATCCCATGATGCTGAAGAGTTGAATCACCAAGCTTTGAAACTGAATTACAAGGAAGATCACTAGTTAGTTAAGAGTCATTAAAAAAAGATTGGATTTGCTTTGATTAGATTTGATTCTATTTTTATTTAATTTGCATTTGAATTTTAGGTTTTAGTTTTAGTTTTTTAAAGAGGACTCTGTCCATGAACAGGGGACCACCCATTTTGACACCACACTTTAGAATTCTATTTTGATTCCACTATGAGCAACTAATATCCTTTTTAAGGTTATGAGCTCTGTTAATCTTTTTATGAATTATTAATCTAAGTATTTTACTTTATTTGAGATTTATGCTTTGATCTATTCCATGATTGCGTTTTCGTTCTTCATCTCTAAAGATTTAGAATTGTTGAAAAATATTCTAACTTCGTTTTGAATTCTAAATATTATTTTGGAAAAAGTAATATTAGAATTAGCCTGAAAACTCTTTCTCACGACATTTTGATTTAACTAGGAATAGTATTTCAAATAGTGTGCGATGCTTTATGATTTTCAATTGCTCTAATTTGAACATCTCTGAAACCTTAACATTCTCTCAATTATTGTATTCACTCACAGTTGGCTATTTTATTTGTCTTTGTTCACATTTAATTCCTTCATTCCTCTAATTTTGATTTGTCTAATTAGAATAATCAAGTAATTATTGTTGCTTAGTCTTTTAATCCTCGTGGAAACCATAACCCACTCACCGTGGTATTACTTGATATGATTCAGTGCACGTATTTGTTGGGTTGTGATTTTAAAAAAATTCCGCATCAAATTTTTGACGCCGTTATCAAGGATTAATTGAGATTAACAACTACCATTCATTGACTCTCTAAATTAGACCTTTTTATTTTCTTTTGCTACTCACCGGAACTCCCTCCATTGTGATGTTGAAAATTCCATCTTTTCTCTTTGTTGTTTTTCTTGTGTTTTTTTGCATGCAGAGAAATAAAGACAAAAAAGTCTCTTCAATTTGATCCAAAATAGAGAGAACCCTCAAGCAACTGAGAAAGAAATCAATAAATCAGAGGAAACTAGAAGAAATTGAGGAGCTTCAAGCTTGAGCCAGAAAGTATGACAAACATACAATAATGTCAATGTTAGGAGGACTCTTAGGTCTTTCACCAAAGCCACTTCTGAAAATTATGGAAGCAGCATTGTAGCACCTGCTGTGAGGTAAACAACTTTGACTTGAAGCCTTAACTCATCACCTTAGTGCAACAAAATTATCAATTTTGTGAAAGTCTTTAAGAAGATCCTAATCTACACATATCTAGCTTCCTACAAATATGTGACACAGTCAAATCCAATAACGTCTCTGTTGAAAATTATCGCTTGATGTTGTTCTCATTCTTTGCAAAGGACCAATCCAAGCAGTGGCTCAAAATTCAAGCAAAGGAAAGCATATCAACATAGCATGATTTGATCAATATGTTCTTAACCAAATTCTTTCTACTACAAAGGTTGGCAAAGCTGAGATATGATATTCAAACCTTTATACAAAAAGATGGAGAATCCATTTATGAAGCCTGCAAGAGGTATAAAGAAATATTAAGAAAGTGCCCTTTGGATATATTTGGTGACTGGGTACAACTCCAAATATTTTATACAAAAAGATGGAGAATCCCTTTATGAAGCATGTCAAAGGTATAAAGAAATATTGAGAAAGTTTCCTTCGGATATATTTGGTGACTGGGTACAACTCCAAATATTTTATGATGGAATTACTCCCACTTCAAGAAACTTATTGGACTTCTCAACTGGAGGTATTATGCACACGAAGACTACTAAAGAAGCCTTAGAATTAATTGAGATAGTGGCCTACAACCAGTATTTGTACTCCTCTGAAAGAGCAATAAAGAGAGGTGTGATGGAACTAGACACTTTAGACAATATTTTGGCACAGAATAAGGTGATGTATTAACAAATTGCTTCACTCACAAAACCAATAGGACACATACAAGTATCTATAGTGGAAACAAGTTGTTATCTGTAATTTGTGTGGAGGAGCTCACAAGGATAAAGAATGTGTATTGTTTCAAGGAGAACAAGCTACCATTGAGTAAGTAAATTATATGAAAATTTTTCAAAAATCACCACCCAATGATCCCTTCTCAAAAACTTATAATCCCAGATGGAAGAACCATCCAAATTTTAGTTAGGGCAATCAAGAACAAAAAAAACTTCACTACACCTCACCAACAACAATTCCAACTCATACAACCACAAATTTACCAAAGACTTTCTTTTCTAGAGGCCAACTTTTTTTTCTGGAAACCAAATTTTTCTCCTATAAAACCACCATTGAAAAACTATCCCAAGCCATCACCACAGTAGCCCAATCTACCTCCACATTTTTGCAACAAACTCAAACATTCATGGATTAGAAAGATCTAACTTCCAAAATCAAGGTGCATCCTTTAGAAACTTAGAAGTATAAATGGAACAAATTACCAAACAATTCACAAAGAGGCCACACAACATTTTTTCAAGTGATACAATTCCCAATCCAAAAGAAAAATGTAAGACTATTATTTTAAGAAGTGAAAAAGTGGTGGGAAAAGAAGCCACAAGCAACCTGAGAAAGCAATAGAAGATACCATTCAACAAGAGGAACAAGTCACTAACCCTTCAATTCAAGCTCCAAAAAAGAAAGCACCAGAGAAGGCAAAGTTGAAGAGTACAAACCTAGACTTCTATTTTCTCAAATGTTTCAGACGAAAATCAAGGACAAGATATTCTCCAAATTTTTAAAGGTGTTCAAGAAGCTTCGTATCAACATTTTATTTATAGAAACTTTAGAAAAAATTTCTCTTTATGCCAAATTCATGAAGGAGTTGCTATCTAGGAAGAAAACTTTGAAAGGAGTTAAAACCGTACTAATGACCAAGGAGTGTAGTGTCATAATTCAAAAAAATTTGTCAAGAAAAATACAAGATCTAGGGAGCTTCTGAATTCCATGCACCATTGGAAGTACAACTTTTGAAAAATTCTTATGTTATTTAAGCGCAAGCATCAATCTAATGTCCTTATTTGTGATGAAAAAGCTATAAATTCAAGAGATGAAACCAACAAGGATAGCTCTACAAATGACAGACAAATCAATAAAATATGCACATGGAATAGTTGAAATTGTCATGATTAAAGTGGAAAAAAAAAATTTTTCAGTAGATTTTGTGATTCTTGACACAAAAGAAGATGAGAATGTCTCTATTATTCTAGAGACACCATTCATAGCCACTAAAAAAGCTCTCATTGATGTGAAAATAGGTGAGTTAATATTGAGGGTGCATAATAAGCACTTAGTTTTTCATGTTTTTAAAATCATGCATCATTCAAGTGAGAAAGAAAATTATATGAAAGTTGAATCAATTGATTCAAGCCTTCAAAAATTTCCTGATGAAGTAACTTTGAAGGCTCCACTTCCATGCTTGAAAGGGAAAAAAAAAAAAAGAAAGAATGTGCAACAAATTGAAGACACAAAAGAGGCTAACAAGATTTTGTAACTCAAGCCTCCCTTTGAAATCAACAAAACTCTCCCTGACACCAAGCTTAAGTTTGGTGTAGGGTGTGCATCATCAAATAAGAAGGAAGTTCTTAAGAAGGTGCCCAGAGGATGAAAAAATAAGAAGATCTCTATAGAAGACTTTTTACCAGGGGAGAAAGTGATGTTAGTTCACCATCCCTTAAAGCCATATACATTGAACAAAATTCTTTCTCTTGAATACATTTAGCTCATAGATGAAGATACGGGATGGAAGTTCACAGTGAGAAGGGAGGAGTTGAAGCACCATGATCATTCTCCACCTTAGCAAGAACAAACTGTCAAACTAGTGACGTTAAAAGAACACTTGTTGGGAGGCAACCCAATCGTCGGTGACCTTTTATTTTTTCTTTAATTTTCGTTTGTTATCGTTTGTTATATGTGAATAAGCTTTTGCATCACTTATTTGCTTTCACTAGATAATCATGATTATTCATATTTCTATCACCACTGTTTTTTTTCTTTGTTGCTTGAGGATGAGCAACTACTCTAAGTTTGGTGTTAGAAGCTATGCTCTACATAGTCTAGAAAATGATAAAAAGGGAGATAACTCTATTTTTAAACTTTTATTTCTTAGATCTTGCATCTGTTTTGATAATCATAATTCATTATTCATTATTCTTTATTTTACCTTATCTTTGAAATTGCTTGTACCCAATATCTTTAAGCATGAAACAAAGAGCTTTTGAATAAAAAAAATTGAAGAATTTTTTTTAAATTTGGGGCAAATAAGATTAAGAAAAGTGGAGGTCTGATAGTGCGATTTTGTAATGAGGTTTCATATTTGTGAAAACTTGCATGGGGAGCTCTAAGACATGGAATGAAGTTTAGAGAAGTATTATAAATGTTCTAAAAAATCTATACAATCAAGAAGTAGTAAGAAAAGAAAAACAAAAACAAAAAACAAGGCCCAAGGAGAATTAAGTACTTGTGGTGTTGCTATGTCAAGGAGAGAGGCTTAAGCAAGTAAGTTCGAGTGGTGTTTTAACACCCGATACCTTGAACCAACTGGTTCAGGAGTGTCGATTGAAACTCATCTTAAAAAGCCGCCTTAAGATAGAATATTTAGAGTCAAAGCCACGTGAAAATAAACCCCCTGCCCCCTCCCCAGAAAAAGAGCTGAGAAAAGAAAATAAGTATACCCGAGAAGAGAAAATAATAACAAGAAGAGAAAGAAAGGAGAATGTTGTCTTCAAGGTAAAAATATATAAAGAGACCTCGATAATATCATTCGAATGAAATTCCTAAGTTGTAAGACTTTCAATTGTAAGGACTAGTAAGCACTGAAATCTATACAAGATCATACAATTCGGAGTTCACCCACTATTACTTGATCACTTCACTCACTGAGATATCACAAGCAATTCTTCAACCCACTTCAATAAGAAATTCCTTTGTGCATAATTCTTTTCTTGTTTGGGGACAAGTAAGATCTTACATTTGGTGTTGTGATACATGAGTATCTTTAGTTATTTTTCTAATTTGTTTCTTTAAATAAAGTTAGTGAATTCCTTGTTTTAATTAAAATTCTTATGCTTTATTCAATATTTTTTGGAGTTGCTTTGAACTTTGGTATGTATAGAAAATTATTGAAAGATTTTAGGTAAGAACAAAGAAGAAAAAAGACAACCAAAAAAGTCCTAGGAGAACTAAGAAAGGTGGCATGCAAAAAGAAGCAACCTCCGAGGGAACCAAAAATTGAAGACAAGTGCAAAGAGAATAGGTGAAAGTTGTCGCCCTGACCTCTTCATACTCCAACGAACATAACCGAGCTATAGCGGTCCAAATGAAGCAGTTCTAGTAGCATTAGAAAGTTAACATCTAGAGCTTTCCAACGATATATAATAGTCTATAGTAGACGTTGAGTCTGAGGGGTACAAATCACCATTCTTTGCTGCAGAACAAAAGCTGAGCGCAGAACCGATGTGTCACACGCCCAAAACTGGCATGCAACACACATTTGACTCTTCTTTTTAGTCAAATTGCACCCCTTAAGCACCATTGGCGTGCCACATGCCTAGCATGGTGTGCCACATGCCAACACTCTCCTTGCCACCTTTTAGCACGCTCAGGGAAGTCGAATAATGCATGGCATGCCACACGCTAACACAAGAGCGTGGCATGCTGGGCCAACTTTCTAGAGACCCCAAAAATCACAAGAACAATGCTTGCCATAGGCCTTCGATAAGTACTCCAGGTCCAAACCAAGAATATGGCGTGCAACACGCCAGTAAAGGGCGTGCCACACGCTCAAGAAGCAACCTCCTAGGGGTCAAAATTGAAGGGCGTGCAACACGCTAAGATGGACACTCGCAGCAGTGGCGGATTTAAGGGGCTAAAGTGGTCATGGTCCCCTAATTTTTTTAAAAAAAAATAGCACTATTAGTTTATTATTATTATATAATTAATATATATTATTATAAATTAAATATATTTTTGTATATTACACATAAAAAATTTACATGTTAGTAACTTAATATGTATAAATTATAATGTGTATTATAATATATTAGTAGTAATTAACAAATAAGTTTAAAAAATGATAAAAGTGTATAAATATATAAATAATTAAAAAATTATTGAAAATATAAGTTTGAATTAATGTAAAAGTAATAATTATAAAAAAAATGTTTGATTCTTTCTATGACAGCAGTAACAACTGAATATATTTTTTAAATAATAAAAATTATTAAAAGAATACTTTAAAATATGATAAAAGATGAACTTTTAGCAGATTATATGATTATATATGTTGAAAAAGAAAATATTTTAAAATTTATTTCAGATGATAAATTGATAATTTTAGTTATATGAAATATTGCAGACAAAATTCAAAAATATAAAAATCTTAAAGTATGTAGTTGAATGTTAATTTTTATATAATATAATTATTAATTTTGACTTATATACTATAAATTATATTTTATTGACTTTTTATTAGGCGAAAGCTAGTGCACTCCAAATAAAATAGAGAGTGCAGCACTTTTTAAAAGTTAACCTATTATCAAAAGTTATGAGATAAATTAAATTTATTTATTATTGTTATTATTTATTTTTTTGTCATGGGCGGAATAAACAAATTGACACTGACAAAAAAAACTAATCCCCTCGATTAACACAGGACGGCCTTTACACCACAAAAATACTCAAAAAAACTTGATCGAACTCTTCCATTACTCTGTTATTGTCAATGCGATGTCTTCAAGCATCTCACTGTTTTATTTACTGGTGGTGCTTCCACTATTGTTCTGGGCTAGCCACAGATTTTGACGCTTTTGAACCCACTCTCTTCCGCCTCTGTCATGAATGACCTTCAAAGTCCAAAAAATCGCTGTCATAGAAGAAGAAGCCTGTCTGTCGCCGCTGCTGGTTGGCAAACTCCAAACACAAAATCGATTATGTAAAAGAACTCGGTCTCCATACAGATTACGACGCAGTCAAAGCACAAAATACATGGCAGTTACAACAAGTCCGTTATCTTTTATTTCAAATTATCCTCAATGTGTACGTAATAGAATGAAAAATTAAAATACAATTATATTTAAACAATTATTGGTATTATTTTTTATTAATTTATTCAAAAAATAATTAAACTTTAAAGCTAATTGGTATAAAATATTACAGATATAAAACTAAGAAAAATTTTTATTTGTATAAGAATGAGCCTAATAAATAATTATTCTATTTAATATATAACAAAGAGTTTTTTTTGCCAACGACCTATAATTCAAATGACATAGTCTTTTCATACTCACCTAAAACTTTTTTGTCATAGTATTTGAACCAGAAAAAAGAAAATGTTATTTTAAGAAAAACTAATAATATATTTTTAATAATATTTTTAATACAAAATAATAAATTTTAAATATTCTTTTAAATAATATATATTAACTAAAATAATATAATTATTTCAAATAATATATTTTAAATATGGTAAAGTAACATAGTTCAATAAAAAAAATTGTTAATAAAAAATTATATAAATATTTTTTTATATGAATTTTTGTTTCGCACAAAATAAAATTATTATGTTTGTTTGCTTCTTACGTTGTATATATATATTTTAAATTAAATTTATATAATACAGAAATTTTTATCATTTACTTCATATTTAATGTTATAATTTTGTTTCACACAAAATAAAATTATATATATGTATTAATTAAATTTATATAACACAATTTTTTTTATTATTTTGTTTATATTTAATATTATAATTTTGTTTTATAAAAAACAAAATTTATTTAAATTTTAATATTATATACATAATATATATTTAATATTATTTTTTTAAGATTCTAATATATCTTTTTTCTGAATAAAGTACATGAATTTTTAACTTATTTTTTATATATTATTTATTTTAATTCAAAAGTCTAATAATTCTTGTTTTTAATATTTATTATTATTTTTTTTTGTTTTGAATTTCAACCTAATATCTAAAACTTATAAAAAAATCTAAAATTTATAAAAAAATAATTAACCTAATTAACAGGTTACTTTTTAAAATTCAGACTATTCAAATAAAAGTAATAAATAAAGAATTTAAATTTAACGAATTAATAAAAAATATAATACTTCATACTTAATAAAGAGCGATTAAGAATGAACAATTTTTATTATATTATATTTTAATTTATTTTGTATTTAATTTGACTGGCTGTTATAAAATTTCTGATAAGATGGGCGTACCACACGTCCAAGTTCTCAAGTCCAATTACCACTCCAATTCATAATTCTGAAAAATTGAATCACCAACCTTTGAATTTGAATTACAAAAAATCACTAGTTCGTTAAGAGTCATTAAAAAAATTTCCACCACCATGCATCCCTCATCGGAGTTCGCAATCGCACCTTTCTCGAGCTCCTCCATGGCCTTGAACGCAGCCTGGAACCGCGACTCCATCTCCGCTACGAACTCGTCGGTAAACCCGACCCGACTCACATCAAAGTACATTCCAACCTCCTTGTGTTGGTAAAGTCACTCCGCTTACCTCTTCCATAGCTCCCTCGGATCTTTCTCCAACGCTGTCTTCTTCTTGAACCCCTTCGCCGTCGGTATCGCGGCAGCCGCGCTGTCGTTGGTGACCAGAGATACCTCCCGAGCCATTGACATGATGCTTAGGGCCCAATTCGAACTGAGTTTTGGTCGGCTCAAGAACGCGGCCAGCTCTTGTCCGTTCCAGAATGGGTTGGTCAACGCCGGAGAATGGTTCCAATTTCAGAGCTTGAGTGCATAGGAAGATGAACAAATGCCGGAAATGGAAGCCATTGAAGTTGTTAGGCAAAAAATTATTATCACTTAGTGTTAGACAAAATATTATTTTCATAGGAAAATTATAAAAATAAATAATTAGTTGTTTGGTAATATTCTTATATATAATATTTATATCTATTTTAAATTAAGTTAGATCATTTGATAGTTAGTTATTTATTTAAAATTTGAAATTAACATCAAGCAAGAAGTGCGGAAAACAGCTACAAGAAATTCAAATTTACTGTAAGTGGTATACAAAGAGTAACTGTCCATTGAGATTAGGCTGGTCTATAAATAGAGCTTTAGGAATACGTTGTAATCAGTTCAGTAGTTTCTGCTCCTTGAATTAAGATTGTGAAACAAAACTCGAAAATTGTTGATTTATTTGTTGTTAACAATGGAACAAAAATTTGAGTAAAACAAATTGGCACGCCCGGTAGGACCTTATCAATAGATTGTAGTTTGTCAAAAGAAAAATCAAGAGTTTTAAATTTGCATGTGGTTGCGCAGTGGTAAGTTCGTGCATCCAGAGCCAAGGAAATCAGCGTCAGTTGACATGTCAAATACTTCTGCAGCATCTTCTTCTACTTCTAGTGATGAGATTAGAGGAAATGAATCCGAAAATTCTCATGTGATTTCAAACACAGAGCCTACCTTGATGTCAGTGAGGCATGATGGCGTTGGCCATTCCCATACAAGGTTAAATGCAACTCACATAAATACCGTGGGGTGGCCGCCATATGGCTTGCCACCGGGGTATGTCTCCTCCATGGTGACACAGGGATTACCTGTGCCTCTCTACTCAACTTTTCAAAATCCTATTTACCAAAATTCTTATGGCATGTCAAATGTACCTGTTTTTGGGGCATCAGGTTCACATGTATCACAACAAAATTTTTCACATTCTATTAATACAGAAAATAACAGTGCATCTAATTCTACTACATCCACGGTCACTAGGGTAGAAAATTCCAGACCTGTATTTTCTGACATGTCAAGAGCAATGCCTGTTAATCAACCTAGTCAAACTGTGGGATCTTTAGTAAATATTAGGCAACAGATGGATGAAAGCCACCATGATCTAGTAAACATGTTAACTCATCAAATGGTGACAGTTTTAAATCCTCTTTTAGAAAATACAAACACTAGAATTGAACAATTAAATAGGCAAGTCAATAGGATTGCTACTGTGCTAAATTTAGAAGAAAATGATAATCAGGGTTTAAGATTTGATAATGTCAATCAAAATGGTGGAGCAATTCCTAATTATGATGTCCATATGCCTAGACATGGTCAAAATGCTGATGATATGTTAGAAAGACTTAGGCAAAACACCTTAGGGGGCATTATAATCTAGCAAGAAATGTTGAACAAGTTTTAAATCGTTTGGGATTTAATGTTGGTTGCTTAAATAAGCCATATTTTGTGTCTGCTTTTCCTGAATGTGTCCAACAAGCAGAGCTCCCAAGGGGTTGGAAAATTCCAAAATCTCTTACAAAATTTTCTGGAGAAGAAAATGAGTATACAGTAGAGCATATTGCTCGATATACTGTTGAAATTGGGGAAGCAACTTCTAATGAATATCTCAAGATGAGATACTTTCCTTCTTCTTTAACAAAAAATGCATTTACATGGTTCTCCAATTTGAGACCAAATTCTATTCATTCTTGGGCGCAGTTAGAAAGAAATTTTCATGATCAATTTTTCCAAGATGAATTGAAAGTTAGTCTTACAGATTTATTCTCTGTCAAGCGTGCAGAAGGAGAATCCATTGACACTTATTTGGCACGGTTTAGAAACATGAGGAATAAATGTTTTACTCCAATTCCAGAATCTGAAGTTGTCAAAATGGCTACTAATGGGCTAGAATTTGAAGTTAGGAAAAAACTTGTTAATCAACATACTTTAGATCTTTCCCAATTAGCTGAGAGAGTAAGACAGATAGAACAAATTAAGAAAAAAAAGAAAATTTTAAAAAGGGTTCAAAAAAGGTTGCATATGTTGATTGTTTTTCCGATAGTAGTGATTCAGATTAGAAAGAGATTTATATTGCCGAATTACGTGGAGGTCCTCCGTATGTATGCAAATCTTTGAAGCCTGTTAAAGGAAAAAAAAAAGTTTCTTCTTATTCTAAAGTTGAAAATAAGACTTATTCTTTTGATATTTCTAAGGCAGATCAAATATTTGAGGTTTTATTAAAAGATAAGCAGCTTATTTTACCTGAAAGAAAAAAGATGCCTACAACTGATGAAATAAAGAATAAGAAATTTTGTAAGTTTCATCAGGTATTTTCGCATACCACTAACAATTGCGTCCGTTTCAGGGACTTGATGCAAAAGGCAATTGAGGAGGGAAGATTGAAGTTTAAGGATAAAATTACTATGAAGGTGGACACTGAACCATTTGCTGCTGACTCAAATTATGTCGAGCTATTCAATTTGTCAGTCAACATGGTAGAAGTTGATGCCACAATGGTTAGTGCTAAAGATGAAAATAAAGACCTGAGAGTCTTTGAGCAAGATAAGAAGTTAGTTTATCCTCGTCCTGGTGATGATCTGTTAGATTTTTTGTCGAGAATTAAAGAATCTGACAGCACCATCGCCATGTGCCCAAAGTGCAATGCTATTTTTGACAAGGAAGCTGCAAAAGAGTTTGAAAAGTACAAAGTTGAAGAGAAAGAAAAGGCTGAGTTGAGAAAGAAGATTGCTGAAAAAGAAAATGAAACTAACGAGCTACAGCGAAAGATAGCCGAGGGAAAACAAAAGTTGGGCGGTCAAACTCCTTTGAACAAGTGCGTCAACAACACTGGAGTACAACCCGTCAACCAGAAGATGAAGACTGTGGTCATGATTGATGGAAGACCTGATGGATTTTCTCAAAAGACAAGAGTTTCTCCCACCAAAATCTCAAACAATAAATGGGTCCAGAATGTGAGAAATGTGCAGAATCAGCCTACTACTTTTGCAAGAGGAAAAAACAAATGGGTGAAGCCTAAACCTTTTAAGCCTAGGTACTTTGAGTCTCAGTTATGGAACATGAATCATGCACAAGACGGAGGTAGTATATATATTCCAAAAAATGTGCCTGTTCCCTCAAAGCCAATTTATTCTTGTTATAATCCTAACATGCAGTAGGTTCCTAATTATTCTCCTTGGTCAAATTGTCAAAATATTCTAAAATATTCTCCTTTTACAACTTTTGAGCAGAAAAAGAATATGCCTGAGTATGTTCCTTTGGATCCATACAAGGGACACGGAGTAGATTTTCCTCCTTTGCCAACCATGGCCAAGTCTGTAGAAATAGGCAATTCTTCTAATCACCCTAAGTGCAATAAAAATGTCAAGAAGAATCTTGCTGGGAAGAAGGTGATGGTTGAAAACAAGGGAGAAAAGGATGAAGATTTAATTACTGATAATTTTGACAGTGGTTTTGATGACAGCTTAGAAGTAATATTTGGTGTTAAGCAACCTATAGCTGTGGTGTCAATACTGCCTGAGGAGTATAGTCAAGTCCAGAAAGTGGAGTCATTAGAAGATGATTATTATGATGTCTTTCCTGGAAGCGAATGCTTATTGCTAGACGACAATATGTGTGGTGAAGGATTATTTGAGAAGCCTACTAAAAATGATAAGGAACACTTGCGTCCATTGCATATCAAGGCTCGTGTTGACGGAAGGATAGTCAATAAGATTTTGGTTGGACTGAAAAAGATCTGATTAAAAGTAGCATTGGGGTGACAGATTTTAACGGAAAGACTTCTTCTGTTAGAGGTATGGTTCTGCTGTCAATTGAGGTTGGTTCTGTCAATAGGCCAACTCTATTTGTTGTGGTTCCTTCAAAGGCTGGTTTTAACTTGCTTTTGGGACGTGATTGGATTCATGGAATGGGTGCTATTCCATCTACTTTACATCAAAAATTAATTTTCTAGAATGAAGATGGAGGAGTGGAAGAAGTTCTTGCTGACAATAGTACCTGTTACTACGATGAGATGCATGTGGAGTTCAGGATGTATAATTCTGGAGTCAAGCCGCTGACAGTTGACACCAATGCATTTAATCCTGGAAATATTGAGATGTGCAAAATAGATATGAATGGTTTTATTTTGGTCCCTAAGGCCGGGGCAGATACGGCCTCAGAAGAAACTTAGATGAGCTTGACGAGCCAACTGGCTCGGCTGTCAGCCTATATGGCAGACAGAGAAGGGTGCATTGATAGTGTACCTTATGATTGTATATATGATTATGGTCCTTTAGGTTTTGAAAAAAAATAATACTGACACTGTAAAAAAGGTTGAAGTGCAGGATCCTTTGGAGGAAGTAGATATTGGTAACGGTGATTATCCTAGACCAACATATGTGAGCAAGATGTTGCCTGATGATTTCAAAAAAAAAGAAATGGTGGAGATTTTGAAGGAATATTGCGACTGTTTTGCATAGAATTATGCAGAGATGCCAGACTTGAGTTGTGAATTAGTAGAACATCAATTGCCATTGAAAGCCAATGTTAAACCTGTCAAGCAGCCACCAAGGAGATTTGCTCCTGAAGTCGTGCAGAAGATTAAATAAGAAATTGAAAGACTTCTTAAGGCTAAGTTTATAAGAACAGCAAGGTATGTCAACTGGATTTCTAATATTGTTCCTGTCATGAAAAAGAATGAAAATTAAGGGTTTGCATTGATTTTAGATATTTAAATTCTGCAACACCAAAAGATGAATATCCAATGCCTATAGCTGATACGTTGATAGATTCTATTGCTGGTCATGAAATGTTAAGTTTTATGGATGGATATTCAGGTTATAATCAAATATACATAGCTGAGGAAGATGTGTCAAAAACTGCATTTAAGTGTTCAGGTGCTTTAGGAATTTTTGAATGGGTTGTGATGCCATTTGGGCTCAAAAATGCTGGTGCAACTTATCAAAGAGCTATGAATAAAATTTTTCATGACTTTATTGGAAATTTTTATGGAAATTTATGTTGACGATGTGGTTGTCAAATCAAATGCTAAAAAGAGCATCTAGAAAATTAAAAAAAAAGCATTTGAAAGAATGAGAAAGCATGAATTGAAAATGAATCCCTTAAAATGTGCTTTTGGTGTGAATGCAGGAAATTTTTTTGGTTTTTTGGTGCAGAAAAAAGAGATTGAAATGGAAAAAAATAATCTCTCATTGACATTTGGGTATGTACTTCATAAATACAAAAGCCTAATTGACTTAGAAATTCTGTTGAGTCTATTAGCGCTTGGAGTCAAAATTATTAGAATGTTAGTGTGGAGATTTTATAGGATTAGAAATTTTATCAAATTTAATTGACACCTAGAGTTTAACATATGAAAGAAACGACTTCACGAAGTTAAGATTCTGTTACTTCTGAAGTTAGGAAAATTGTGTCAATTAAAACGATGAAAGTGTGTGTCAAAAAACTCTTAATTAAAATATTAAAGGTCAAAGCAAAGGTCAATTGATACACATTTAATGTGCCGAAATTAGAACAGATATCATTTGACACACTTAAAAAATTCATGTAAAAGAATAGACTCTGTTGACAGTTCAATTATTAATGTAAAAATCTTATAGACTTAGAAATTCTGTTAAGTCTATTACTAGTAGGCATTTAATCTGATAAGCGAATGTGTCTAAAATGTCAATGGACTTTCAATATCAAAAAATAAGAAAAATATCAATAAACAACTAAGTTTTCTCACTTTCAATCATTGCATATCTTCAAGTGAGAAATCTTGGGAGTATCTTGTTAGGCAAAAAATTATTATCACTTAGTGTTAGACAAAATATTATTTTCATAAAAAAATTATAAAAATAAATAATTAGTTGTTTGGTAATATTCTTATATATAATATTTATATCTATTTTAAATTAAGTTAGATAATTTGATAGTTAGTTATTTATTTAAATTTTGAAATTAACATCAAGCAAGAAGTGCGGGAAACAGCTACAAGAAATTCAAATTTCTTGCAAGTGGTGTACAAAGAGTAACTGCCCATTGAGATTAGGCTGGTCTATAAATAGAGCTTTAGGAATATGTTGTAATCAGTTCAGTTCTTCTTGAAAAACACTTGGAGACTCAAAAACGCACTCAACCTCTCTAGCATCACAGAGTAAAACTGGAAATCTTGAGTAATTCCTCTAAAGTCTGAACTCAAACTTGTACTTTATTTTCTATTTTTAATCAAAGTTCTTTACTTTTTATTTGTTCTTCTTCATCTTCTTCTTTCTTTCTCTTTTAATTTCTGCATTTTACTTTGTCTCCGGCACTTTGTATATTTTTTTTATCTTTAATTTTACTTTCGAAACTATAATTGAGACTTTGAGATACCCACAAAAAAAGTAATTTTCGCTCCTTAAATTAAAATTGTGAAACAAAACTCGAAAATTGTTGATTTATTTGTTGTTAACAATGAAACAAAAATTTAAGTAAAATAAAAATATAATTCGTGATTTCACGAGGTATAATTTTATCTGTGCATTTGATATTTTTTCCTTACGAAACACTAAGCAAGCGGTGACTAGTTAAGTTATTTAATTAACTTTTTTTTTGCAAATGGAAGAAATAACTATTTACTCCTAAATTAATTAGAGCAGAGAGGTTCTATGACAAATTTGATTTTTAATATCTTGATGTAAATATTAAAGATTAAAATATTTTTTTTAATAAAAATACTAGATAAACAAGTATTTTGTAACCAAATTCACAACTAAATATTATTATATTTTAATAAATATTTCTATATAACTCAATTCTCATCTTATTTAGAATGTTAATTCACACATATATTTTATCTAAGCAATTTTTGTTATGTCAATAAATGATTAGGCTAACTTAATTAAAATTAATTAAAAAAAATTGATCCTGTAGCTATCATCACTTTTTTTAATTATTATCAAGTAGAATCTTCATTCTTCTCCAATTTCTTTTTTATTTTCTTTCGGATTGGCTTGTCTTTGAAGTTGGCAGTAGCGTAAGTTCTCTTCTCCCTCGTTCTTTCTCTGACTCTCCTCTCTTTCGGACTGTCACAAACTCAAATCTAAACCTGTTCAAATTTCTGTTTCTGCTGGATTTTCAACATCTTAGACTCCTAAACCTCAAGTTGGACAAAGGTTAGGATTTTGGGGTTCTAGGGCTTCTTCTTACAAAGAGAGGTTCACGATGTGAACGGCCAATTTTTTCTTCTTTAATGAAATTTATATTGGGGTTCTTGGGCATGTTTGGTTAGCCGTAAAATGTCCCGGAAGAAATTTTTAGAGAGCAAATTTTCATGGGAGTATGTACTATTAGATAAAACTTTTCACTTTTCATCTTGTTTGTCATGTATATGAAATTATTCATATGTTTTCTTTTTACCATTAATTTTATTTGTCATCTCATTCTCATGTATATTGTCTCAGCATATTGGTTTATCTTTGAGATTTGGAAAATTTTTGGAACTGCAATGCAGTTTAGAACTTAGATGAATAGGTTTCTAACCCCATATGATTCTAAGATTCTCATTTGAGTTTAGCTTGTTATGCTTATTTGTGAGCAAGTGACAAATTTTGTCTAAACATTAAGGTTGCATTTGCTTTTTAGAACAACAAGACAGGACACTGAAAATAAGATATAAATGATAGAGACACAAAATTTATGTTCTTGTATTCTATTTGGTGATAAACTAGAATATAATACTTTTTCGTTTGTTTTTTTTTGTTTCCCCTTCTGTAGGCCAATTTAAGATAATGAGTGGTATGCAATTGCAAAGTGCTTCGTCTACCTTGAGCGCTCAAGGGTCTAAGCAGAATGAAGGTGTAGTTGCTGTGGCAACTGTTACAGAGTCAAAGCCAAAGAAGAAAATCTGCTGTGCATGCCCAGACACTAAAAAGCTGCGAGATGAATGCATAGTTGAGCATGGTGAAGCTTCTTGTGCGAAATGGATCGAGGCTCATAAACAGTGCCTTCGTTCTGAGGGATTCAATGTCTGAGACTGGTGAAAAAGAAAAGAGGTCACTCTACTATAATAACTGAGTTGATTGTCTGTGGTCAATCAAGATTTTGGATCAGTTTATTTTTTAAGCAAACTACATCAGGATGATAGTTGTAACTTCAAAAAAAAAAAAAGGACTTAGGGAAATTGATTGCTACATGCACTTCATAATTGATCAACTAAACTTAAACCTTTCTATGGAGATCCTCGTTTTCATTATATCTGGTATTATTACTCCTATATCACTTGCTGAGATTATATAATGAGTAGTTAGTGATTTTGTAATTTGTACACAAATCCATTTGTTGTCTAATAAATGTGATTAATCAACAAATCTTCCTTCCCATTTTTGCTTCCCTCTGTCCCTGTTGATCCTTCTTGACTAGGAGCAAGCAGTTATTTATAAAATTTAAATATACAGGAATCGTCAACAGTTCTTCTCATTGTTATCTTGATCTTCACTTGATATCTTTGTGATGATATTATTTTTATGTAGCATTACATTAAACCAATTTACTTGATGAAGAATAGAACATGCTTTTTGTTATTTGTGACTATAATGAGACTCCATTCTACCTTTGCTTGATGGATGTAATTGAAATCTCATATACTTTGCAAAATCTCAAATCGGTATTTGTACTAATTCAGCTTAACCTGAATTCTTCTTGTCGTGTGAATAATAATAGAGTGGAATGTGGAATCCCTAATTGACTGGACTAAAATATATTCTGGAAAACTATGGTCCTGTGTGGGTTTAGACTTTAACTTTAGATAGTAAACATACAACATAGGAGTTTGTTGGATTAGAACTTAGCAATATACTCCCTTTTTGCCAAATTATCTGTCACATTGGAAAATTTGGTACATTCAAAACTTCCGATGCAATTTGTATTTAGATGTATTAAGCCTTAAATGTACCATACTTTTTAAAGTGAAAAATAATTTGGAACGAGGTAGTTGGTCCAATTTATTGCAGTGTGTATCATTTACATATGATATCAATAAGCATAGTTATGCACGAGATGAACATATATCCTAAAACATTAATAATGTTTTGTTGTTGTTGTTGTTGTCCAGTTTTCTTCAAAGTTATGTGCCTATGCATCCTGTGTGCCGTTTCCCATTTTACATTGATTTCAAATGCATTCAAATAATTGATATCACTATTTTATTTTCAAATTTAAGGGAGCTGATTTTTGCATACAGTTATGTATGATACTATGATTGCTCTGTGTTTGATATAGAATTTGATGCTGACAACATAGACAGAGATATGCATATTTTTAGTCCATGTAACAATAAAGTGCCAAAGCCATAGCTTTTATATAACTATCACTGGAACCAAGCTCGATTCACAGTGCATTACTTATACAGATATGAAGTGCAACAAGCACACAAATTTATTTAGTAAAAGATTACTTATTAGGAAATCATTCCCAAACACATTTGGAAATTGTATTTAATGGCAGCAGCTGCAGTTGTTGCAGGTGCAGTTGGTGCAACTGCAGCTAGCGCCGCACTTGCATCCGTCGTTCTCAGCAGCTGAAGCGACAACGGTCTCCGTGAAGCTGCAAATGCACCAAAAAAAAAAGCAGCTTGAGTAGGGGTTCTTTTCTCTGTAATGGGTAGAGCTAAAAAAGCAGTTAAACTATGAAGGATATAAGAATTTCTCGTCAATTTTACCTCTTTTCAGTCTCCACGATTTGAACGACGTTGTTTCCCTTCCTGAAAAATTTGTACGAGTGAATTAGTAAAAGCAAAGTACTGAACATGCACAAATGGTATCGAGCGAACTATTTATAATGATTGAAAATGAAGTACAATTGAATGGTACAGAGCAAGTTTGTTAGGCTGCGGTTGTTTATAGAGACGGGATACTAAGACAGGAATTTAGAAACACAGAATCGTATTTGATAGAGGAAACATTAATAGAGATATTATGTTTAGAGACACTGAATATTTTTTATATTTTGTTCTTTATTCTCAGTCTTGTCTTATCTTAATCTCAGAAACAATGGCAGCCTTAGTGAACTTGCTCTCATAGCATAGAAGAATTTCTATTAAAATTGTATCAAAACTTTCAGAAGAGAAAACATAGGCAACTAATTTTTAGTTTGCTAACATTAGTCAACTCTTCTTTAGGATTTAGAATTAAGAATTTATAACTTAGGATTTAGAATTTAAAATAAACAAAATTCTATAAAAGTTGGCTGACTTTTGTGGAATACACGCAAGCAAAGAGAGGGCATTAAGCACTTACACACACTGGGTCTTGTCAGCGCAGTCGCAGTTGCCGCAGGTGCTAGACATGTTTGGTTTTATGGAAGGAAAGAGAAATCACAAAGGTATGAAGTAAGCTGTAGATTGCAAAGCTTTGTATGAATGGTGTTGTGGCTCCAAGAGTTGAAGCAGGAGGCAATATTTATAGTTGGAAAAAGAGGAAAATTATAGAGAGGAAGTGTGCATTGTTTGAATGATTGGAGGTCCTCTTTTGTTATGGACCTCACAAGGCATGTGGGGGGAATACGTTTCCCGGGCAAATTGTTATCTGAAGGAATCTAAATCATGGAGGTTTGGCTTTCTTTCCTCCTCTCGTGTCAATTTTGATTCGATTCTTGGGAGACTTGCGTGCTTATTATGTTATGATATTCCACGACTTCTTTGCGGTTGAATTGTTCCATTCCCTTTTCAAGTAAATACATAAAAAATGTATCACAGTGAGGACAATACCCATAATGAAAGGCCAGAAACCTAAGGTTCGATTTGGCATGCTTGAGTTTTTAAAAAAATAAGTTAATACAATTTAGGAAAATTATGTGGTGCTTACATCAAATATAAGCATAGTATGTTGTTATTACATATCAACAATAGCGAAAAACACAACGGAATCGGGAGTAGATCTTCTCCGATAGAAAAAAAAATTAGATGGTGTCCAGTGGAAGATCTCACCTTTTATTGTTCTCTTTCTTATTTAATTTTGATCCCACTTATAAAATTAAAGGTGAGAGATCACACTTTATTCTCTCAAGTATTAGAAAAAATGGAGAGGATCCATTTCCAACGAACCCGTTTTGCTTAAGAATTTCATTAGGGAGAATGGTTTGATAGTTTGGTTAAATAAACAAGTCATAGGAAGTGGGTTTAGTGGGTTGCTGTTACACAGACTTCTCTTGTTTGAGGATGAGTTGTATAATTTACTAGGAGGCCTAAAAGGAATGGATAATGCTATCCATAGACAAAAATATTCTATCCGAAAAAGGGGAAAGAAAAGTTATGTATGGATTTATTATATGAGTTTACGACATTGTTGAAATTATAATAGTCCAAAGTAATTGTAATACTTCTTATAATTATATCACTTTTGTGGTTAAGTTATTACAAATTAAGAGTTTGCAAGTGAATCATTACAGTAAAATTTATTAATGATCTATTTTATAGTTACTATTTTTCAACTAAAAATTGTTTAATAGTTTGATTTTAAATATTTTATAAATCACTGTATATATAGAACATATGATAGGAAAAAAAATATAGAGAATGAAAAAAAAAATGAACATTAGAATTTTAAGTTTGAAAAATAATAAAAAAAATAAATAATAAACTTAATTATCTTTTTAACCCTATAAAATGGATAGTTTTCACTTTTTTATGTCATTAATATATATTTATTTATTTTTATCATCACTTCTTTATCCTTATTTTACTCACATTCTATTTGATGCTAATGCTTATTTTTTTTTTAATATCACACACATACAAGTTGATATAGTTTATATTAAGTAAAATGAAAATATTTTACTTTTATTACTTACTATAAATGTATTTAAGAAAATGTGCGAAGCTTATATTTAATTTATCATATTATAAACATATTATAATATTTATATTGTCTATTATATAGAATTGTTGAGGTGAGAATTGTTCACACTTTACAGTCAATAAACAATATTCAATATGATTGTCAAATAAAAAAAATGTTAATATTAATATTCATGTAATTTGTACATAGATTTATGACATAAATAATTTTTATAGTGATATAATTCGATTCTATATTTATATCGAATAAATAAATTAAAATTTAAAAATTTAAAAATATAGCTTCTTGATTAATGAATATTTTGAGCCTAATTATATTAAAATAATTAATTTTTTTCTAACTGTACATCTTTGTTTTGGAAATTTTTCTTAACTGTATTATTATTAGTTTACTACCATTAGTACAATACTATTATTTCGTTTTTTTTTTCTTTCCAAAGTCCTTCTTTTCGTTATTTTTTTAATTTGAAAATTCATGCCATACCAACAATAAAAACTAATGTATTGGGTTCAAGCCCTAAATCCCACCATCTAGTCTCCCTTACCAGTCTACACACACAGTCAATCCAAAAACAGTGTCTTATGAGCCAACCGTATATGTGAACACATAGTATAAGCATCACATATTTACTTTCATGATCAGCACCAAAAAACTTTCCTACATTTTATTTGGTAAAACAAATTGTTCATGTTATACTTTTGAATTTCAAAATTTTAGGGTGATTTTTTAAAGTAAATATATAAATTTCAAAGCTAATTTATACTTTTTAAAATTAAAAAATTTAATATAATTTTATATATTAATACATATTTGAATTTATTTTGTGTAATATTTATGTATTTTGTAGTCATATAAATTTGAAAGGCAAGTTTTATCAAATGTTTTTGTAATGAGAAAGTCTAGAAGTCAACACTTTTATTAAAATTTGGTTAATACTTAATCAACAAAAAAAATGAATAATTTCACATTATTAAATATAATCTTATATCATTAAAAATATTAATAATGACTAATTAATAACTACAAATCACAAAATCTATTAATTCTCTAACACTCTTTGTTTGTAATTTGTTCATATTGAATTTATTTTATTTGATTTAACCGAATAGAGCGAGTTTAATTTTTGGAAAATATTTGTAAAATGACAAAAATAAATAAATAAACAACCTTTAGAATAGCAGCACACGTTTTACCAAAGTCATCTTAAGTATAATAAATGTAATTATACATAAATTTGAGACTTGTATGGATTAAAAATTATTAAAAAGTCACATGATAAAAGATTGAAACAATCATCTCGCTTTAGGTAATAATAATTTTGGCTATTCATAGGAGGATTAATTCTACATTTTATTTTCTCATTTTTATTATAAACTATAAAAGATTACCATGTGTTCAAGCAGTAAGAATAAAATAATTTTACTGATCTACTTTGTTTTAAAAATTTTATCCAAATAATATAAATTAGAGACAAATATTTGAGTATGCTAATAAAAATAATTTTTTTTATTTTTGATGGTATAAAAAGGTTATGTATATCTACAAGATTAATTATTGTTGTTAATTTCTTGACTAATAAACATCTATTTTAAATTGAAAATTTTTTTGTAATTTTTTGAACACCTACCATACAATTTTTTTAAAGAATTAGACTCACATATATTTATATATAGAGATAAAAAATAAAATTTTTATATTTTCTTTATTTTTGTTATACATATATATCGTATGAGTTGTTACTGACTTTATATTTTATTTTAAATAAGATTTTATTTTAAATTTGAATCTTATTTTATTTTTAATTAAAATTTTATGAATCAAATTATAACTCAATTTAAAATAGAATAAGTTAGAATCTTATCCTAAATTTACAAATCAAATTTAAAAATAGAATAACTAATTATTCTTAATTCTCATTTAATATTCCCAATTATCATATTATTGGTATTAGCAAAAAGATATATAATATTTTATGAATTAACATAATTCTTTATTTGATTAATTCAAAATAAAAATTAAATAATTCTTTAGTAAAAATTACTATATTAGAACATTTGTTAGTATGTGACGATTTTATGATCAGTTCAGTACTAAGCGGATAGTAAAATTTGCTAAATTTGCTAATCTAACAATACTCTTCAATGATCCAATAGTGTAAAATAATATTTTTTACTAAGAATTCGAGAAGAATAAAGTATAATTCATTCTATCTTTTCAATTGTTGGTCAACCCTTAGAGTATGATCTAATTATCAAACTTTAACTTGTTATCATTATTATAATAAAATCTCACACTACAACGGTGCATAATTTTTATTATGCATTTTTTTTTCTAAAGAAAATTCTTACCGAAGATAATTCTAATGTCTATCAGTTGATAATTCTAAGGATAATCCTATTATTTTTTATGATATATATCTTTTACTTGGTATTAACATACATGGATATAGAAAATCTAACTAACTATTAAATCTATCTCTATCAAATTATATCTTTATATACAAAAGCTACTTTTTCAAAGAAAATAATTTATTTTGACAATTAAACTTTTTATACTTTCAAAAATAGTATATCCAATGGTGAGTATTATATAATTCTAAGAAAGATAACTTAGCTCCCACTAAGATAATAGACTCGTAGTTTTTACCTGGACTCACTAAATTAGTTCAGAATCATAATTCGTTGTATCGTAAAACAGAACATAAGCGTAACTCATAATAAAATATAGAAAAAGTATAGGTGAACAATAACATTAGTAAACAATGTAAACAATGATGTTAAAAAAGTAAATTAATCCTAAATGTAATTAATGGTTTGATTAATTAAATTCTAATAATAATTATTTTTTTAAATTAAAAAAATCAGAATTTTTACATTGGTGAATTAATGCTCTGCAACTATCCTCTCATCTTATCTTCATCTCCCTTGATCCTTTTCTTTTTTGCACTCTCAACCCAGCCCCAACCCTCCGTCCGACACCACCGCCATCACCACCGGCGACTACCGTCTTCTACCGCCTCTCTCTTTTCTCTCTTCTCTTTTTCTTTCCTCTTTCTCCATTTCTCCTAAATCTCCTATACGCTACTCCCGGTCTCTGTGCAAAGTCCAACCCCGGCGAGAAACCCCAGTGCAACCCAGCAACGACTGAGCTCTGTGCCGCTGCAACACCGCCTCTGCTACCATTCTCTTTCCATTCTTCCCCTTTCACCAACGTAGGTTCCATGCTTCCTCCTGCCCGTATTCTTTCGTTTACTTATTTTAACTAATTTTTAATTATGCTTTTAGTGTTTAGATTAGACTTAGATTAATTGATTGATACTTTTTGGATTCCAAAATGTTTGATTGCTGATTTTTCTAGATTGATTGCTGCTTAAATTGAGTTTAAAATTCCTGTTTACATATTGTGTATACCATATGCTCGATGAAATGCCTGAGTGAAATTTTTTGTTTAATTCTTATGTTTGGCTAGCATTTGTCTTAAATTTTGTTATCTTTAGGCATTATAATTCAGAACTGTGTAATATTATGCTATTTTTAATGATGTTTAGATTGAGTTTTAACATGACACTTGATTATTGGTATTGTTTAAACATCAAATTGGTTTAAAATTTTAAATTTGGTCATTTGATTAGTGTAATTTAAGAAGTGCATATCATGTTTAGTTAAGTGAATTGAATGAAACTACCTATTCATGTATGTTTTAAACATTCCACATGGTTGCCATTATATTATTTTAAATTCCCATCCTTATGCTTCCATGCCATGCATGCACAAACAAATTTAGTCACAACTCACTTTACATATGAAAATATATGCTCTAAGTGGAGATGCTGTTCATTTTGGATGATCACTAAATGTGTTTTTTATTTTTGCATTCTTTTTTATTTTTTCATGCTATATAATATTGTCAAAAAATATATGTACAGTTGTGCATAACATATAATATAGTACTCAAAGGTTCCAAAATTTTAATTAGCAAGTCCACAATATATACAACACTGATTACTACTATATAAGAAAAATAAATTAATTAATAAACAAATAAGAAGAAGAAGAAATAAGAGAGGATTAGCAAGGAAGGAATTGAAGAAACAAAAATGGAGAATGGGAGTGTATCATTCACACCCAAGAAGAAATAATGAGCTTTTTGACTATTCAAAGCATAGAAATGGACTTGATTTTAAGTTGTGTAGGTGCGATTCAGTTGTGGCAGATCCATGCATGCTCTATATAAATACTTAATATAAGCATAACTAATTAGGTGAGATTTTTTATGAGTACACTTTTCATTGTTATTATTTCTTGTAAGTTATGTATAGTAATAAATTTTTAATGATATTTTTGGAAAAAATATTAATAAAATTCTTTTAGTTGAAACTTGTTTAATAGTACGGAATCTAATTAGTTTGTGTATGTTTGATTGTAGGTCATAGAATGTACAGACATTACTGGGAGTGATGACACGGATCTTGTTGATGAGGTTTGGTCTCTAGTATATTACTGTTTTTTTGTGAACCGCATATTTGAATCGACCAATAATTCTCATGTTCATCGAATGATGTCTATTTTGAACCGATTCGCAGTTACCAGATCATAGTTGCCTTGCCGAAGACGAAATACCAAGAGTTGGAATGCGGTTTGAGCATTTGAAGCTGGCTTAGGATTTTTATGCAACATATGCAAAGAAAGTCGATTTCGATTCAATAGCATAGTGGATGGTTATTTCTATTGGTACCCAAATGGTTATTTTGTAATAGCCTTCGTTTGGTGTGTATAATTAGTTACAATTATGTTATACTGGATATTCGATTTAATAGGATAGCGGATGTTTATTTCTATTGTTATCCAAATGGTTATTTTGAATAGTTTGGGTGTAGTGTATATGATTCGTTAAAAGTATTATAAACTGGATGTTTGATTTAATAGGAAAGCGAATGGTTATTTCTTTTGTTACCCAGATAGTTATTTCGAATAATCTGGGTGTAGTATGTGTGATCAGTTGCAAGTATTTTAATATGGATGTTCGATTCAATAGGATAGCGGATGGTTATTTTTACTGGTACCTAGAAGGTTATTCGTAATAGTCTTGGTGTAGAGTATGTGGTCAGTTACAAGTAATAAAGGCTGGATGTTAGATTCTATAGGCTAACAGATGGTTATCTCTATTGTCACCCAAATGGTTATTTAGAAGAGTCTTGGTGTAATGTGTAAATAATAACAAATAGTAGAGGCTGGATGTTCTATTCCATATGATAGTGGATGGGTTTTTTATTGGTATCCAAATAGTTATTTTTAACTAATAACTTTTACGCTTCGCTAATATCTTGAAACAGAATCAAAGTAGTTAGAGAACTAAAAATGTTATTCACCATGGAAATTTATCATTTCTGTTGTAACAATTCCACCATGAAAACACGTAAACAATGTGAAAAAAGTATTTGTGGTCTTAAGACTAAGGTCCAATTTGGGTTAACAACTTAAATAAGCTCTTTTGGAAAAAGAGCTTAAAGTAGAAGGACTTTAATTAATAGCAACTTATAAATAAGTTATTTTGTGTTGATTTTTAGTTATAAAAGTAGTTATCTTAAAGTTGTAGTGTTCGGATAAATAACTGAAAAAATACATTTTTTTTACACAAGAGAATGGATATTAAAATTCTAATTCACAATAATCTTGATGGCAATGTGGTGCACGAAATTGTGATCATCAACAATGGCGCCAAAAACTTGGTAGCGCTCTCAAACGTGAATCACACTTAGTCACAACTCCGCACAACTAACTAGCAAGTGCACTGGGTCGTCCAAGTAATACCTTACGTGAGTAAGAGTCGATCCCACGGAGATTGTTGGTATGAAGCAAGCTATGGTCATCTTGTAAATCTCAGTCATACGGATAATAAATGGTTATGGAGTTTTCGAATAATAATAATAAATAAACAGAAAATAAAGATAAAAATACTTATGTAGATCATCGATGGAAATTTCAGATAGGCGTATGAAAATGCTGTGCTCCTTCTGAATCTCTGCTTTCCTACTGCCTTCATCCAATCCTTCTTACTCCTTTCCATGGCAAGCTGTATGTAGGGCATCACTGTTGCCAATGGCTACATCCCATCCTCTCAGTGAAAAAGGTCCAAATGCTCTGTCACGGCACGGCTAATCATCTGTCGGTTCTCGATCATGTCAGAATAGAATCCCTTGATTCTTTTGCGTTTGTCATCACGCCCAACAATCGCGAGTTTGAAGCTCGTCACAGTCATTCAATCCCGGAATCTTACTCGGAATACCACAGACAAGGTTTAGACTTTCCGGATTCTCATGAATGCCGCCATCAATCTAGCTTATACCATGAAGATTCTGATTAAGGAATCCAAGAGATATGTGCCCGGTCTAAAGTAGAACGGAAGTGGTTGTTAGTCACGCGTTCATAGGTGAGAATGATGATGAGTGTCACGGATCATCACATTCATCATGTTGAAGTGCAACGAATATCTTAGAACAGGAATAAGCTGAATTGAATAGAAAATAGTAGTAATTGCATTAAAACTTGAGGTACAGCAGAGCTCCACACCCTTAATATATGGTGTGTAGAAACTCCACCGTTGAAAATACATAAGTGATGAAGGTTCAGGCATGGCCGAATGGCAAGCCCCCAAAATGTGATTACAGGATCAAAAATACAATCCAGGATCCAGGATCGGTCAAAAGACACTGAATACAATAGTAAAATGTTCTATTTATACTAAACTAGCTACTAGGGTTTACAGAAGTAAGTAATTGATGTAGAAATCCACTTCCAGGGTCCACTTGGTGTGTGCTTGGGCTGAGCTTGAACTTTACACGTGCAGAGGCTTCTTTTGGAGTTGAATGCCAAGTTGTAACGTGTTTTTGGCATTCAACTCTGGTTCGTGACGTGTTTCTGGTGTTTGACTCTAGAATGCAGCATAGAACTGGCGTTAAGCGCCAGTTTACATCGTCTAATCACGAATAAAGTATAAACTATTATATATTGCTGGAAAGCGCTGGATGTCTACTTTCCAACGCGGTTGAGAGCACGTCATTTGGAATTCTGTAGCTCCAGAAAATCTATTTTGAGTGCAAAAAGGTCAAAATCCAACAGCATCAGCAGTCCTTTGTCAGCCTTTTATCAGAGTTTTGCTCAGGTCCCTCAATTTCATCCAGAAACTACCTGAAATCACAGAAAAATACACAAACTCATAGTAAAGTTCATAAATGTGAATTTATCATAAAAACTAATGAAAACATCCCTAAAAGTAGCTAGATCCTACTAAAAACTACCTAAAAACAATGCCAAAAAGCGTATGAATTATCCGCTCATCACAATGCAAAAGAAATTATTGTATAGTTAGTATTTATTGTTTTATTATGCATGATATGGTAGGTGAAAATAAAAAATAAATATGAAATGTGTGTTAATGTATATTTTATTGCTGTTTTTTAGTTTTTTTATTGTGATTTTTCATAATTTAAAAGTAAAAAAAAAGTAGCATCTGCTACTTTCCAAACGGGTTCTTGGTACATCTATTGCTTTCTTTGATTCTGGTTCTTCCTCACAGGTTCATCAATAGTCCGCTCGCATTATTTAGAAAATTTCACACGCATAAAAAATATTATTTCTATATAACTATGTATTATTCTTAAAATTTTAACATGAGTCTTTACAACATCCATGATCGAAAATAATAAAGTCATAAATATGTAGACATCAAACATTATGCAACTATAGTATTTACAACCAATTTAACTCATATCTAGTTAAGCCACCACTAAAAGTCATCTCTTTTTTTGCATCCATCGTTTCTTACAAAATTGAATATATGTAATTCATAGAAATTAAAAGTCAATCACGTGAACCAGAAACAGATAAAGAAAAGAATTCTAAAATATCAAGCCAAAACTCCATCAAATTTCATACAGTTCGCTTTAATCCAAGCATCCATGAAACATGTGATATTACTATCTTTGCTGTAATTTCAAAAAAAAATATGAAAATCAATAGCAGAGCACCCACAGTTGTGCGCAGTATGAGTACACAGGCAGATAACAAAAAAAATAAAGTAAAACAAGGTCCTTGAAAGCGTAGCAGTCAAAATTGAATTTCTGATTACGAAAATCAGCAAAACAAGTCATAATATAATCAGCTTGATAGGCTCTAGAGATTAGTAATAATAGAAATTGCTTCCTAAATGCGGTAGATCATGTCACAATGCTCAACTTTAAACATTTTTCTAGTATAATTTTCCCGCTGCAAGTATTAAAAAATCAAACGGACCAATTAACTTGCAAATTCAAGGCAACGCACTATTTATTTCGATCTGGTGTGTCAAAAGGACTATTCATACTAACTTACTCACTGTTTTTAAAGTCTAAAGCGGGTTTATTTACAATGTTCCCAAATATTGATTGCGATGTTAGTCAAATATGCTGATCAACATGTGAATAGAGTCTTTACATGGTCAAACTCAATGCCAAAACTACTTTCATTTAGATCTTATCCAATCAAATGCATCAAATGCAAGTAGACATATGAGAAAAAAAATTAAAATACACTTTCAACTAAGACTAGAAAAATGTAAATTGATTCCAAATTATACTTACAATTTTTTTCCTTAAATAAACAAACAAGATACCAATTCAAACCTATCTCTTCAAAATCAAATATGCATAATCAGAGAATCAAACAGTTATTCAAATGTGACAACCTTTTAGGCTAGGTATTGGAAGGAAAAAAAGTTACCATCCTCAACCAAATTTCAAACAACTGTGCAAAAAATTCAACCATCCATTCATGTATAGAAATGACCATTCGACTTAGAGTGATTAAATAACTCATAAAGCAACAAATTTTAAGCACGTGTTTTACACCAATTGCTGACTCACTAATACCCAGAGACAAAACAAACCCAAATACAGTCAACCATTAAAAAACAAGACGCGAAAAACCGGATCCTCAACAACATGTACGGGTCATTATTCTTTTCAGTTTCCTTATGTTAACAAACACTTGAAGAAGTCAAACAGGCCCAGTAATTCCCACAAGCAGCAAAACCCTTCTATGCAACCATAACATAAAAATTACTATGAACATCTAAACCTTGAAAAAACGGCTATCGGGGGACTGGCCTTTAATAGGGGAAAGCAAACACACACCATGGTTGCTCTGGTTTTGTCCGAGGAAGACTCCAAGCGGTGCGGACATGCAGAGACTTCAACCTCTGGAGATGGCCATTAAAAGACAACGCGGGTGGCGGCTGGGTGAATTCCACACGACGGCGACATGGGGTTTCGCCTACTGCTGCTCGTCTTCACAATAGAGGCATGCCGAGAGATGGTCGGTTCGGTGAGGGGCAGGATGGATGACGGGATGCAGCAGAGAAGAAGCGCTGGATGTGGGAAGGTCTTCCTTTGTCAATGCCGTTTCAATTGGGGGTAGGGAAAGGCTACTACTTCCTGAATGCCGTTTGAATAATGGAGAAGGGGAAAATTTTTTATTGCTAGGTCAAATAAAGGGAGAGTGGGTGGGATGATTATGATGTTAGTGATTAAGATGATTAAAATTAGAATTTGGGAGAGGTGGTGTATACGGGTATACTGTGTTACTAATCTAACTGAGCTAATTTTTAGGGCCCGTTGTTCATATTGTTCAACAAAGTCATTATCTACCTAGCATTCCCCTAAAATATAAAAGTTATGAATAATTTGATAGCAAAAATCAATTTCACAATTAATGAAATAAATTTCAAATAATCAAATTATCCATATAGGACTATAGCTAATATATGGCATAACAAGTCAAAAGTCACAATTCATAACACAAATTCAGAACTCAACTTACAAATCAAAACACAAATTCACAACTCACAAATTTATACGACACTAAAATAAATTCAAGTAGCAAATAAACTAACCAAACTACTAGAATAAACAACTAATTAACTAAAGTCTAAACAATTCATTTAATAGTCATTCTATTCCTTATCAGTCATAAAATCTTCACGAGTTTCAAGATTTCCGCATTACCATCTTCATTGTTAAGAGCAAGAGGAGCAGGTCCTTGAAAAAGTTCTTCAAACTCATTATCATCAAGATAAGAAATTGTCAAAGAATCCTTAAAGGCACCAATAACTCTATTACCACTTGCTCCATCATTCAAATTAGGATATAGAATTAGAGCATTTACATCTTCTTCTTCTCCATCCTTATCAGCAACAATCCACTCTTTATTAGAGTCCAACTCATCAATAGTCATAATCAAGACTTCTTTTTTTTTTTTTTTGCCAATCTTGAGTTCGTCATCACAAACACAACATCATTCATGGTTTTAGCATTCAAACGGTAGAAACAGAAGAACTAACAACCAAATGTATAGAAATAAAATATAAATTATATTTAATTACTAAATATCTCAAAAGCACTCCAATTGTGTTAACATTCGGATGAGCTATACATGTCAAATTCAAGAAATGAATTGTAAATTGTTAGAGCTTTTGATGTTGATTTCCATAAGAATTCCACCATTGAGCCGGAGTTTTAGCAGAAATTACATTCTAAGCTACTTTACTACCAAAAAACTCTTTTTGAGTTTTAAAAATTTCAAGTTGAACATCCATCTTAGTGATTAGATTTGAATTTTCTGTCATCCTTTCCATGCAAGTATAAAACTACTTAAGCTCATAAGCAACTTTAAAATCAGAGCTATAATAAATTTGTGAATTTAAATAATAGTCTGCAGCATGCGCAATAACCTATAAAGTTGCTTGTTCCATCTTACATCAATAATATTCCATAAAAGTATGTAACTAAAACATTAAAAAAATAATAAATTAGTTAAAATATAAAGAGTATTAATTATTCATGTATTAATAAAATTAAAAAAATAATTAGACAATTTACCTTGTCCCAACTCTTTGAAATGCATCTCATATTTCTTCTTTGCACCCTTTATTTTTTTTCATAAACAAACCCTATAGCTGGCTTTTCTTTTGAATCCACCAGACGAAGCACATAAAGAAGAGGGTAGGTAGCTCTCAAAAAAATCACCACCTCTTTCTAAAATATCTTATCCAACACCACACTTGTAATTATCTCTTTATTTTTTTAATCTTTGCAAACTTACTAGAATTTTATTGATCAGAAAGAAGCATTCTTATTAAAGAATCTTTGTTGTTGTTGAGGCATCTCAAAGTAAGGTAAGAAGTTGCAAAACAAGTCATACCCAGTCTCACCAAATCTTTTCCCTTGGTTTGGATGTGTAGTAGTGAAATGAGAGCAGTCCTAGTGTAACACCTTACCATACAGAGCTTTACCCTTAAGTTCGTAAATCAGAATGGTGAGGTATTACGACCTCTAAAAGTAAAATAGTACACATATATGTATATATGAAGAATAGTTTAACTAGGAGCCTTGGACAAAAGTTGAGTAAAACAGAACTCGAAAGTCGCATCACACTTGAAACGTTTAAACGTAGAAGAGATAGATAACAACACACAGAAAGGATAATATACAACAAATATAGAGTTCCAAAAAGATACATATAGCAAGTTACAAACTCGACCTGCGAAGCAAATATCGGCCAAAAAATATATATACAACCAAAACTATACCAAAAGAAAAAATATAAATCCTGATTTTCTGAGTCAACCTCTAGGAGGAGAATAGAAGTTTATACAAAGTGGAAAATATATGTAAACTAAGAACACAAAATAACATTTCCCAAAACTAGATATTTGCTTGCCAAAGAGTCTAGAGCACACTCAGCGAGGTGCCTCACATCCTGTATTTGAAAAAAAATAATAGAACATGTATGGAATGAAAACCAGAGGTTCTCAGTATGGTAAAGGTACTCATATAGATAATACATAAGGTCTCGAAAAGCTAGAGACATTCCAAAACTCCAACAACCTATATCAAATCCTAGAGTTCCCACTAAACTAAAAATATGGTGACTATATCTAAGAATTCTAATTTACTCCTCATTTTTTGTTCTTTACAAACCTCCAAATCACCAAGTGAAATAACTCTTAGTATCTCATCTACCTGCATGAGGGATCTCTCAAAAACAACACAAGCAAGACAAATAGAAAAAACTCAAATATAGGAAGCAGATAGAACAAATAGATAAGGTAACAGTTAATTATAGTTAAGCAAATAGGAAAGCAAAAACAAATGCATACTCAAACAAAATATATAAGTGCATATGATGCATGTCTGTTCTATAGCCGATCATATTATCTATCGGTTATACAGCCAAGCCCGACATGTTCGGTAGCGAATCTCGGACAGTCTCTGCATGCGCAAATCCCCAAGAGTCTATGCATATATATGTAATGATTTATTTATCATCTCATTGGAAGAATCTGGAGAGTTAAAGTGTCCAGTCACATCTTGTAAGAAGGGTCAACAGAGTATCGAGTCTCAACTTGAAGCAAATGGTTGCAACCTAATGCATTTACCCAGGAAAACTCGTGTCTCAAATAATATAATGCATATGCTGGGTGGATCTTTTAGTCACATTTCATCAATATCATCATTACCCTTATTCATATCTCATCCAACATTATCCATGCATTATTAGTTCAATTATTCTCTTCACAATTCTTCCTCAATATCAAACTAACTCCCTCAATAGATTTGCTCTTCTTCTGAAGCTTAACACTAGCTATCGGACCTTAAAAAGGGGTTACAAAGGTTTGGAAAGCTAGAAGAATGGTTGAAAACACAAAAATATTACTTTGGCAAAATAGGATGCTCATGCGTAGGCATGCCGCCAGCGTACGCGAGACCATGTCCGTGTACACGATCTTATGAGGTAGGGAGCGATCCCCCATCGCGTGACACTACCGCGTACGTGAGATTGTGGATTTTACAGTGCCGTATACGCGAGATATCTGGGTAGATCCCAATACTCACGTCGCGTGACACTGTCGTGTATGTTAGCATGTCAGTTTTGCCAAAATGCTGTTAAGTTCAGAAAATCAGTTTTTCACACCAAACTTTAAATGCGCATAATTTTTTGTTGAAAATTATTTTCAATCCGTTCTTTGAACATTAATAAACTTGACGGACCCAATTTTTATTCAAGTTTCACAAGATTTGGTGGTCCGAAAGCCAAGTTATGGCTTGCCGAAGTTGGTCAAAAATAGGTTTTTACCAAGTTATAAATCCTCTAGTTTTCCAAAATTCTCAATATACACCAAAACACTCACAACCAAAATCAATCCCAAGCATTCACACACATCATCAAATATTAGTCCCCTACTTATCAATCACCCAAACACCTAAGTTATCAAATTTTCATTATATCAACTCATCATCATACTTATCATACGTCACGTATATACACATTTAATCCACCAAATCCCACAATTCCAACAATTCAAACATATCTTATGGCAACTAGCCTAAGTTTTCACGCAAAATTATATATTCACTACAAGAAGTTGAAACCATACCTTGGCCAATTTTTTTCCAAGCTCAAAATCCCCCTCTTCACAAGTTTTCAATCCAACTCAACAAGTTTTCAGCCACCAGAGTTCCAATTCAAGCACTCCACTTCACCAATTTGACTTTAATTTACATGGATTTAATATAATTTCATACAATTTCATACACAAATACCAATTTCAATACCTAAGCTTCATAAAATATAAGAATTCAAAGGGGATAAGAGTCCTCACCTTTACCCACTGAATACTTGGATAAAATCCAACTATATCTCGCACTAGAGTACCCTCATACCATAAAAAAAAAACACAAAATTCTTCAATACCCATGAACCAAATTTGTAACAACTCCGTTTTTTGAGTACGCAAGGTCTTTTCTGAAGGCATGAATTTCTCCGGAAGATCAGTAAAGGGAACACCTCTGCTGTATCATCAATAATCTCAATCCTCAATATAATTATTTCATCTTTAAGCTAGAACCTAGTTTTTGAACCATATCGGTTAGGAGTTTTGATTCTAGTTTCCATAAATAGTCTCTGTTTGACGAACCGGACTCGATTCATGAGAGAAGAGAGATAATAGTATAATATTATCATTATATTAGTATTATAAGCAACTTGAATGATATTATAAGGTTACCTGGTCTGTTTTAGTTAAAAACAAAAAATTGGTTTAATTGGGTTCACAGTTTACTGGTGCAGCTTAGCACCAGCACTCTCTGATGACTTTAGCAATGCTAATTTCTCATCATACATATTCTATTCTCATATTAAACATGTTACTAGTATCATTTATTCTAGTAGCTCAGAAAAGTATTTTTAGAGAAGTTTTTACGAGTGTTCCGATACATCTAGTTTTAGTAGTTATACACCTGAGATATTTTAATATTATTTTAATCCACCTCCAAGCCAACCAATCACAACTCACCTTACACCCCAAGACCTCCAAGGCTGTCTCATTTCTTCATTTTGGCCGAAATTATAAGAGAGAAAAGAGAGAAACTTTCATGACACTTAAATCTTCAAGGCTTGATTTCTTCTGAACTAAAACTCAAATCAAAACTCTGATTTCACCAAAATGATCCTCTCTTCTTCCTCTACATAACAATGTAACTTATCAAGGCTGGAAATAATGTGAGATGGATCTGCCTTTCCCTTTTGAAGTCGGTTTTCAATGAAACATGCTTAAACATGTGTTTTCTTGATGTTCTTCCTTAGGAATCATGCTTAACTTGACTTAGGGCCAAGAAACGTTAATTTCCAGCAAGTTTAAGGTGAGAAATATCTTCCCAACATGCTGAATAAGATTCAGTCAGTTGAGAGTTTTCGGATTTTAAGTTGTTCTTGATGTGATTTAGGAGGAAAAAGTGCTTAAGGACCACCTAAGAGCATAACCGAATTTGGAGCAGCGAAACAAAGTAGGGATTGATAAAATTAATCTTGATTAATTGTGTTTGAGTTATGTAATTATGATATGATTTGGTTATGCTTGAAATTGATTGTTTATATGAGTGATTCTTGTTGAAATTTTGGTAAAAATTTGATGAAATTTGATGATATTCAACCTTTGAATGCCTGTTCTTGTGGCTACTGGAATTTCGAAACCTAAACTTTAAATTCGGGTTGAATTTGTGTTGTAATCAAGGGACAAATATGGGGCTTTAGTGGCTGCAATTTTATTTTGAATTATGGTAAAAATTGATTACTGAAAAGATTGAAAAACGGGTGAAAATAAAGAAAGAATCTAAAAATTTACGAAGAACACGGAGAACACTTTGAGTGTGATGAATAACATTGAAGAACAACTTTTAGATCTTAAAAAGGGCATGGTTGTAATTATTTTGGTGTTTGAGGGGTTATTTTATGATTTCCAAAAGTTAGGGTGGTTAAAGTAGAAATATTAAAAGTTACGGGTGGTAAAAAATAAATTTTAAAGGTTAAAAGTTAAAAAGGGGTCATTTTCAAAAATTTAATAATAAAATAATAAATAATAATAAAATATTAAATAATAATATTTAACTAAAAATAATATTTTAAAAAAATAATAAAATAATACAAAAAAGACAGTTTTTCGTAAAAGTTTTAGAAAGACAACTTTAAACTCAAAATCTCGTAGTTACCTTCATAAGACACTTAGGGAGTGGTAATAACATATTAGTGAGGCAAAGATAAAGGAAAGATAAAAAGTTAAAGAAGATATGAAAATCGAAGAAAAAGTCTGTAAAGTTTTAATGGCAGAAACTAATAGAGATTAGTAAACGAACTAGGAGCAACATAGTTAGTTCTCAAGTTGCGCCTAGGGTTAGGTATAATATGAAAAGTTAAACTATTTCAGTATAGACTTAATGAACCTATACTTGGGACAGGATAACTATTCATACCAAAATTTATATAAGTTATAAATACCATACGTTAAACAGAGAAACCAGAGCAAAGTAAAGAGACAAAGAGAAAAGAGTAATAAGAGCAGAATAAAGAGAAAAAGAGAAAAGAGTAATATAACAAAGAGAATAGAGGAAAAGAGCATAAAAATAAAAAGTTGAGCCTTGTGGCATGATATTCTATTGTATATTCATCTGCTGCTTTTCCGTTGGCCTAGAGGTCCTGTAGGCCCAAGTTCACCTACAGTAAGTTATTATTCCTATAGGCCAAAGTTCACCTACAGTGAATATCAATTGTATGTGTAGCTCAGGGTATTACTTCTGTAGGCCGAAGTTCACCTACAGAGAGTTTCTATTCCTGTAAGCCAAAGTTCACTTACAGGGGCACCATTTCTGTAAGCCAAAGTTCACTTACAGGGGTGCCATTTCTATAGGCCGAAGTTCATCTACAGAAAATTTTTGTGTTGTGTTTAGACTATTCTTGTAAGCCAAAGTTCACTTACGGGAGTGCTATTTATGTAGGCCGAAGTTCACCTACAGAGAATAAGCCATATCTAGGACTAGTTCCTAGGTAATGTCGGGCTGCAGGGTATAAACTGACACGTGAGCTCATGGCCTGCATAGGACAGACATGCATCATACTTGTTTGTGCATTTCCTCTGTTATGATTACTGTATGAATGTATGTTTTCCTTGTTTGTATTTTATTCTCTGTGTCTGTGTTTTACTTTCTTGTATTCTTCTATTTGTGATCTGTTTTCTATTTTCTCTATTTATCTGTCTTCTATTTACTGCTTCTCTATATTCTGTTATTCGTCTGCCTAACAACATAGAATTAATGAAATTAACTAATAACCCCGACCCTACTAAGAACTCCCCAGTTCTTACCCTTTCTTTCTCCCTTCCCCCTCTAGATGGAAGCAAGAGTATCCTTCTGTAGTCCATTTATGATCGTCCTGCAAAAGGGTTCTGTTCTGGGTGGTCTACTGAGTCTAGAGTGAGATTCGTTTTCTATTTATACGTATATACTATGAGACCAACCGACATCTACACCCCGTTTATCTATGAACTTTAGCGTAAGTCCTTCGTACGATGTTACTATTTTGTGGCCACTCAATGAAGTACTAGAGAGATGCTCTTTGACGACGCATGGTTGTGCAAAGGAGTAGTAGACGATCTTCCACCTTTTGACGACTTTCCACCTGACTTGAGTTTTGAAGACCTAGAACGTACCTTCCCTCTTTTTAGTAGTTTAGAGGGACTAGGTGAGTATAGAGTCTAGGCTAGTCTAGGCGCCAGCTTAGGGACTTCTTGAATAAGTTAGGGCCTGGGATGTCATATGTGTATATATATATATATATGTATGTATATGGTTATTATCTAGTTATTTCTAGGTGTTCTAACTAAGATCTTTACTCTAATAAAGGTTAGATAACTGAATGTTGTTAACTACTTAAGATGTATGTAAGTGTGGTTGTTTATAACTGTTGTATCTGTTATCATTTGTGAATTGATTATGAATGACTCTATTTATTAATACAAATGTTTTCAAAACAAAAGTACCTCACAAAATAACCACGCTTTTAACAACGAATCAGACTCATATAATTAAATAATAGATAATAATTAGGAAGACAAGTTGGTGACGCTCAGTTTCCGGTATGATCTAGAAAAATTGAAAATTGGGTTGTTACAAATTCATGAAAATGAAAGGAGTAGAGAAATGGGTGAGAAATTCAAATTTCTTACCACTTTGTTCGGATGGATTTGAAGAACTCGATGAGGTGAACGCGTGGTTGTAAATGATGCGGCGATCGAAGGTACAGATCGAAAGATATAGGCAAATGAAATTTGAAGTGATTTGGGGTTAGGTTTGCTTCTTCTCTTCCTCTCCTCAGCGTGTTTCACTATGAATGAAGGCATATATGGGTTGGGCCTTAACTTGGGCCCAATATGGGTCTGGTTTAACTGGTTTGACTTGTTGGTCTGATTATGGGCCAAAATCTTTTAAATTAGTGTTTTAATTTATATTTTAAATATTTTAACTTTTTCAAATTATAAAATCTAATTTCTTAATTTTTTGGCACATAATTAATTTATTAGTTAATAATTTATTAATTTACAGAGTTTTACATCCTACCAACCTAATTAGGAATTTTGCCCCCAAAATTCAATTACATGAGAATAAATATGGATAGTTCTTCCTCATCTCTTATTCGAGCTCCCACGTATGTTCCTTTACTCCGGATCGGCTCTAAGCAACCTTTACTAACGAGACTTCCTTTCCTAGGAGTTTCTTAAAGCTGACATCATCAATCCTGACCGGAACCACTTGAAACATCAAATTCTCCCTCAACTAAACCGATTCAGGTTCTAAAACATGAGTTGCATCAGAAGTGTACTTCCAAAGTTGCGAAACGTGAAATACGTTGTGCAGGTTCGAAAGATGCGGTGGTAGAGCTATTCAATACGCCATCGGCCCAATTCTCTTCAGTACTTGAAAAGGACCGATATAACGGGGATTTAGTTTCTTTGTCTTTATCGCTCTTCCGATACCTGTAGTTGGAGTAACCCTCAGAAACACATGGTCACCCTCTTCAAACTCTAAAGGTTTCTGATGAGCGGATAATTTATACGCTTTTTGGCATTGTTTTTAGTATGTTTTTAGTACATTTTAGTTAGTTTTTAGTATGTTTTTATTAGTTTTTATTTAAAATTCACTTTTCTGGGCTTTACTATGAGTTTGTGTGTTGTTATGTGATTTCAGGTATTTTCTGGCTGAAATTGAGGGACCTGAGCAAAAATCTGATTCAGAGGCTGAAAAAGGACTGCAGATGTTGTTGGATTCTGACCTCCCTGCACTCGAAGTAGATTTTCTGGAGCTACAAAAGCCCAATTGGCGCGCTCTCAATTGCATTGGAAAGTAGACATCCTGGGCTTTCCAGAAATATATAATAGTTCATACTTTGCCCAAGAATTGATGGCCCAAACCGGCTTTTCAAATCAGCTTCAGAATTCTCGGCGTTTAACGCCAGGACTAGCACAAAAGTTGGAGTTAAATGCCCAAACTGGCACAAAAGCTGGCGTTTAACTCCAGGAAAAGTCTCTACACATGAAAGCTTCAATGCTCAGCCCAAGCACACACCAAGTGGACCCCGAAAGTGGATTTTTACGTCATTTACTCATTTCTGTTTATCCTAGGTTACTAGCTCACTATAAATAGAACCTTTTTGCCATTGTATCTTTACCTCATGACACTTTACACGTTTCATATTGTACCTTCTACGGCATGAGTCTCTAAACCCCATGATTGGGGGTGAGGAGCTCTGCTGTGTCTTGATGGATTAATGCAATTACTACTGTTTTTCATTCAATCACGCTTGCTTCCATTCTAAGATATCACTTGTTCCTCAACTTGATGAATGTGATGATCCGTGACACTCATCATCATTCTCACCTATGAACGTGTGCCTGACAACCATTTCCGTTCTACCTTAGATTGAGTGGATATCTCTTGGATTCTTTAATCAGAATCTTCGTGGTAAAAGCTAGAATATATTGGCGGCCATTCAAGAGAATCCGGAAGGTCTAAACCTTGTCTGTGGTATTCTGAGTAGGATTCAGGGATTGAATGACTGTGACAAGTTTCAAAACTCGCGATTGTGGGGCGTTAGTGACAGACGCAAAAGAATCACTGGATTCTATTCCGACATGATCGAGAACCAACAGATGAATAGCCGTGCTGTGATAGAGCGCGTTGAACATTTTCACTGAGAGGATGGGAGGTAGCCATTGACAATGGTGAAACCCTACATACAGCTTGCCATGGAAGGAGCCTTGCATGCATGAAGAAGAAGACAGTAGGAAAGCAGAGATTCAGAAGATAGAGCATCTCCAAAACCTCAACCTGTTCTCCATTACTGCAAAACAAGTACTTATTTCATGTTCTTTTACTTTTCACAATTAAACTTGATAATTATTGATATCCTGACTAAGAGTTACAAGATAACCATAGCTTGCTTCAAGCCGACAATCTCTGTGGGATCGACCCTTACTCACGTAAGGTATTACTTGGACGACCCAGTGCACTTGCTGGTTAGTTGTACGGGATTACAAAAGTGTGATTGCAATTTCGTGCACCATGTTTTTGGCGCCGTTGCCGGGGATTGTTCGAGTTTGGACAACTGACGGTTTATCTTGTTGCTTAGATTAGGAATATTTTATTTTTGTTGGTTTAGAGTCTTTTATTTGAGTTTAGTTTCATATTTTAAGTTTGGTGTCTTCTTTGTGTTTTCCTTTAAATTTTCGAAAATTTGTGTTTGATTTTCTAAAAATTTTAAGTTTGGTGTCTTTTGTGCTTTTATTCACTTAAAAATTAAAAAAAAAAATTGCTCTTGGTGTTCGTCTTGATTTTCAAAGTGTTCTTGGTGTTCATCTTGACATTCAAAGTTTTCTTGTTTGTTCTCTTTGTTTTGATCTAAAATTTCTAAGTTTAGTGTCTTTTTGTTGTTTTTCTCTTTCCTCATTGAAATTTAAAAATCAAAAAAATATCCTTTCCTTATTTTACTCATAATTTTCAAAATTTTGCATTAAATTAGTCAAAGATTTTCAAAATCATATCTTTTTTTTGTCAAGTCAAAAATTCTAATTTCAAAAATTGATCTTTTCAAATCTTTTTCAAAAATCAAATCTTTTTAATTTCTTCAATCATATCTTTTCAATCATTTTTTTTCAAAATAATTTTCAATCATATCTTTTTAATTGCTAATTCCAAAATCTTTTTAATTAATTAATTAATTTAGTCTTCAATTTGCTTTTATTGCATTTCCTTCTAATTTTTGAAAGTTTTATTTTATCTTCAATTTATTTTGTTTTATTTTTTTGGTTATTTTTAATTAAATAAAAAAATTAAAATATAATTTAATTGCAATTCATATCAATTCCCTTTTCTCCATCATGGACATAAGTGGAAATGAACAGTCCAGAAGGACCTGGGGTCATATGCTAACCCCATTACAACTGCATATGGGAGTAGCATCTGTATACCTCCCATTAAAGCAAGCAGCTTTGAGCTAAATCCTCAACTCATTATCATGGTGCAGCAAAATTGCCAGTATTTCGGTCTTCCACAGGAAGAACCTACTGAGTTTCTGGCACAGTTCTTACAAATTGCTGACACAGTACGTGATAAAGAAGTGGATCAGGATGTCTACAGATTATTACTTTTCCATTTGCTGTAAAAGATCAAGCTAAGAGGTAGTTAAATAACCAACCCACAGCAAGCATAAAAACATGGAGACAGTTATCAGACAAATTCCTGAATCAATTTTACCCTCCAAAAAGGATGACACAGCTGAGGCTGGACATCAAAGGCTTTAAACAAGAGGATAATGAATCCCTTTATAATGCCTGGGAGAGGTACAAAGGTATGCTAAGGAAATGCCCCTCTAAAATGTTTTCAGAGTGGGTACAGTTAGACATCTTCTACTATGGGCTTACAGAAAAAGCTCAGATGTCTTTAGACCACTCAGCTAGTGGATCTATACACATGAGAAAGACAATTGAAGAGGCTCAAGAAATCATAGATACTGTTGCTAGAAATCAACATTTGTACTCTAGCAGTGAGTCCTACATAAAGGAAGAGGCCAGGGCAGTAATTACTGATCCTAATCCTCAAGAACAGATTACTGAGCTTAATCAACAATTACTCCTTATGACAAAACAATTAGCAGAATTTAAAGAGATGCTCCAAGACACTAAAAATGCTATCAAGAATATGGAAGCACAATTGAATCAGACAAGACAGCAACTATCTAAACAGATAACAGAATAATGCCAAGCTGTTAAATTAAGGAGTGGGAAGACATTGAATGTATCAACTCAAAGCAGCAGAAAGCTAAGAAAGGAACAACTGACAGAGGATGACCAACCAACTACCCAGAATCCCTCTGAGGACAGTAAGAGCCCATAGAGGAATGATTCTGGCATTCAAACGCCAGAAAAGGGTAAGAAAGTGGCGTTAAACGCCCAATGGGTAGCCAATTCTGGCGTTCAAACGCCAGAAAAGGGTTGCAATCTGGCGTTAAACGCCCAAAAAGCACCCAATCTTGGCGTTCAAACGCCACAAAGGGGTCAGACACTTGCAAGTGCTGATAACAACCCCCTTAAGCAGGCTTCTCCAACCACTTCTGTAGGAAATAAACCTGCAGCAACTAAGGTTGAAGAGTATAAAGCCAAGATGCCTTATCCTCAGAAACTCCGCCAAGCGGAACAGGATAAACAATTTGCCCGCTTTGCAGATTATCTCAGAACTCTTGAGATAAAAATCCCGTTTGCAGAGGCACTTGAGCAAATACCCTCTTATGCTAAGTTCATGAAAGAGATCTTAAGTCATAAGAAGGATTGGAGAGAAACTGAAAAAGTTTTTCTCACTGAAGAATACAGTGCAGTCATTCTGAAAAGCTTACCAGAGAAGATTAAAGACCCTGGAAGCTTTATGATACCATGCACATTAGAGGGTACTTGTACCAAGAAAGCTCTATGTGATTGATGAGCGGATAATTTATACGCTTTTTGGCATTGTTTTTAGTATGTTTCTAGTAGGATTTAGTTAGTTTTTAGTATATTTTTATTATTTTTTAATTAAAATTCACTTTTCTGGACTTTACTATGAGTTTGTGTGTTTTTCTGTGATTTCAGGTATTTTCTGGCTGAAATTGAGGGACCTGAGCAAAAATCTGATTCAGAGACTGAAAAGGACTGCAGATGCTGTTGGATTCTGACCTCCCTGCACTCGAAGTGGATTTTCTGGAGATACAGAAGCCCAATTGGCGCGCTCTCAACGGCGTTGGAAAGTAGACATCCTGGGCTTTCCAGCAATATATGATAGTTCATACTTTGCCCAAGATTTGATGGCCCAAACTGGCGTTCAAAGTCACCCTCAGAATTCCCAGCGTTAAACGCCGGAACTGGCACCAAAGTGGGAGTTAAACGCCCAAACTGACACAAAAGCTGGCGTTTAACTCCAAGAAGAGTCTCTACACGAAAATGCTTCAATGCTCAGCCCAAGCACACACCAAGTGGGCCCGGAAGTGGATTTTTATGTCTTTTACTCATATTTGTAATTCTTAAGCTACTAGTTCCCTATAAATAGGACCCTTTACTATTGTATTTTTCATCTTGAGATCTTCGAATCTTTTGATCACTGGGGGCTGGCCTCACGGCCATGCCTAGACCTTGTTCTTATGTATTTTCAATGGTGGAGTTTTTACACACCATAGATTAAGGTGTGGAGCTCTGCTGTACCTCGAGTATTAATGCAATTACTATTGTTCTTCTATTCAATTCAGCTTGTTCTTATTCCAAGATATTCATTCGCACTCAAGAACTTGATGAATGTGATGATTATGTGACGCTCATCATCATTCTCACTTATGAACGCGTGACTAACAATCACTTCCGTTCTACAAGCAAACAAGGCTCTAATGTTTATCTCTTGGGTTCTTTAACCGGAATCTTCGTGGTATAAGCTAGAATTGATGGCGGCATTCAAGAGAATCCGGAAGGTCTAAACCTTGTCTGTGGTATTCTGAGTAGGATTCAATGAGTGAATGACTGTGACGAGCTTCAAACTCGCGATTGTGGGGCGTTAGTGACAGACGCAAAAGAATCACTGGATTCTATTCCGACATGATCGAGAACTGACAGCTGGATAGCCGTGCCATGACAGGGTGCGTTGAACATTTCCACTGAGAGGATGGGAGGTAGCCACTGACAACGGTGAAACCCTTGCATACAGCTTGCCATGGAAAGGAGTAAGAAGGATTGGATGAAGACAGTAGGAAAGCAGAGAGACGGAAGGGACAAAGCATCTTCATACGCTTATCTGAAATTCTCACCAATGAATTGCATAAGTATCTCTATCCTTATCTTTGTGTTTTATTCATAAATCATTCATAACCATTTGAGTCTGCCTGACTGAGATTTACAAGATGACCATAGCTTGCTTCATACCAACAATCTCCGTGGGATCGAACCTTACTCGCGTAAGGTTTATTACTTGGACGACCCAGTGCACTTGCTGGTTAGTTGTGTGAAGTTGTGTTTATGCCATGGTATTGAGCACCAAGTCTTTGGGGCCATTACTAGGGATTATTTGAGTTGTGAAAAGTAGTGATCACAATTTCGCATACCAGTGATCTTGGGGTAAGTATCAACCTAATACCTGCATCCACTATCAGAAAGCTTGGCTTGACTGAAGAAGTCAAACCAACCCGAATATGCCTCCAACTTGCTGATGGCTCCATTAAATATCCATCAGGCATAATTGAGGACATGATTGTCAAGGTTGGGCCATTTGCCTTTCCCACTGACTTTGTAGTGCTCGAAATGGAGGAGCACAAGAGTGCAACTCTCATTCTAGGAAGACCTTTCCTAGCAACTGGACGAACCCTCATTGACATCCAAAAAGGGGAATTAACCCTGAGAGTCAATGAGGATGAGTTCAAGTTGAATATTGTCAAAGCTATGCAGCATCCAGACACATCAAATGACTGCATGAGCGCTGATATTTTTGACTCTTTAGTGGAGGAGGTCAATATGACTGAAAGTCTCGAATCAGAGCTAGAGGACATCTTTAAAGATATTCAGCCTGATCTGGAGGAACTAAAGGAAATAAAAGAACCTCTGAAAATTCCTCAGGAAGAGGAGAAACCTCCTAAACCCGAGCTCAAACCACTACCACCATCCCTGAGATATGCATTTCTGGGAGAGGGTGACACTTTTCCAGTGATCATAAGCTCTGCTTTAAATCCACAGGAAGAGAAAGCACTAATTGAAGTGCTAAGGACATACAAGACAGCTCTTGGGTGGTCCATAGGTGATCTTAAGGGCATTAGCCCAACAAGATGCATGCACAAGATCCTATTGGAGGAAGATGCTAAGCCAGTGGTTCAACCACAGAGGCGGCTAAATCCAGCCATGAAGGGGGTGGTGCAGAAAGAGGTCACTAAGTTACTAGAGGCTGGGATTATTTATCCTATTTCTGATAGCCTCTGGGTGAGCCCTGTCCACGTTGTCCCCAAGAAGGGAGGCATGACAGTGGTTCATAATGAAAAGAATGAACTAGTTCCTATAAGAACAGTTACAGGGTGGCGTATTTGTATTGACTACAGAAGGCTCAATACAGCCACCAGGAAGGATCATTTTCCTTTACCATTCATAGACCAGATGCTAGAGAGACTAACAGGTCATGAATATTATTGCTTTTTGGATGGTTATTCAGGTTACAACCAAATTGCAGTAGATCCTCAGGACCAAGAGAAAACAGCATTCACATGTCCTTCTGGAGTGTTTGCCTACAGAAGGATGCCTTTTGGTCTGTGTAATGCACCTGTAACCTTTCAGAGGTGCATGCTCTCTATCTTCTAAGATATGGTAGAAAAATTTCTGGAAGTCTTCATGGATGACTTTTCAGTATTTGGAGACTCATTCAGCTCCTGCCTTAACCATCTAGCAATTGTTTTGAAAAGATGCCAAGAGACCAACCTAGTTTTAAACTGGAAAAAATGTCACTTTATGGTGACTGAAGGGATTGTCCTTGGGCATAAAATTTCAAACAAGGGAATAGAGGTGGATCAAGCTAAAGTTGAAGTAATTGAAAAATTACCACCACCTACCAATGTTAAGGCAATCAAAAGCTTTCTGGGGTATGCAGGATTCTACAGAAGGTTTATAAAGGATTTTTCAAAAATTGCAAAACCTCTGAGCAATCTGCTAGTTGCAGACACGCCATTTATCTTTGATAAGGAGTGTCTGCAGGCGTTTGACTTTCTGAAAGCTAAGCTGGTCACAGCACCAGTTATCTCTGCACCAGACTGGACACTGCCATTCAAACTAATGTGTGATGCCAGTGACCATGCCATTGATGCAGTATTGGGACAGAGGCACAACAAGCAACTACATGTTATTTATTATGGCAGCCGTATTCTAAATGATGCACAGAAGAACTACACAACCACAGAAAAGGAGTTACTTGCAGTGGTTTATGCTATTGACAAGTTTAGATCTTATTTAGTAGGATCAAAAGTGATTGTGTACACTGACCATGCTGCTCTTAAATATCTACTCACAAAGCAGGATTCAAAACCCAGGCTCATAAGATGGGTGTTGCTTCTGCAAGAGTTTGATATAGAAATAAGAGACAGAAAAGGGACAGAGAATCAAGTAGCTGATCACCTGTCCCAGATAGAACCAGTAGTAGGAGCATCCCTCCCCCTACTGAGATCTCTGAAACCTTTTCAGATGAGCAATTGTTTGTTATTTAGGAAGCTCCGTGGCTTGCAGACAGTGCAAACTATAAGACTCAAGGTTCTCCTTCTGTAATCATGGAGAGGAAGCATGAAAAGCTTCTCTCAATACAGAGTCAAACAAAATCCTCACAGTCAAACTCTAAGTTTGGTGTTGGGGGGGCACAACCAAACTCTAAGTTTGGGTTGAGAGGCCCCAACACTTCTCTGATTATCTGTGAGGCTCATTGAGAGCTCACTGTCAAGCTATTGACATTAAAGAAGTGCTTGTTGGGAAGCAACCCAATGTTATATTTATCTATTTTCCTTTGTTATTTTGTGTTTTTTATAGGTTGATGATCATGGGAAGTCACAAAAATCAATTGAAAAAGCAAAAACAGAATGAAAAACAGAAAGAAAAATAGCACACCTTGGAGAAAAACTTCCTGGCATTTAAACGCCAGTGAAGACAGCAAATGGGCGTTTAACGCCCAGTCCGGCACCATTCTGGGCGTTTAACGCCAGAAAGGGGCACCAGACTGGCGTTTAACGCTAGGAATGGGCAAGAAGCTGGCGTTAAACGCTAGAAATGGGCACCAGCCCGGCGTTTAACGCCAGGATTGGCAAAAAGAGCATTTTTGCTCGCCACTTGGTGCAGGGATAATTTATCCTTGACACCTCAGGATCTGTGGACCCCACAAGATCCCCACCTACCCCACCACTCTCTCTCTTCTTCACCCATTCACCAATCACCTCAAACCTCTTCCCCAAAAAACCCCTCACCTATCAAATCCTACCATTCTCTTCACCACTCACATCCATCCTTCATAAAACCCCAGACCTACCATTCAAATTTAAACCACTTTCCCTCCCAAACCCACCATAATGGCCGAACGCTACCCCCTCTCCACTCCTATATAAACCCATATTCACTTCTTCATTTTCACAACCTACACTACTTTTCTTGGCCGAAAAATCTCCTCTATTTCTTCTTCTTCTACTCTCTTCTTTCTTCTGTTGCTCGAGGACGAGCAAACCTTCTAAGTTTGGTGTAGTAAAAGCATTGCTTTTTGTTTTTTCATAACCATTTATGGCATCTAAGGCTGGAGAAACCTCTAGAAAGAGGAAAGGGAAGGCAAAAGCTTCCACCTCCGAGTCATGGGAGATGGAGAGATTCATCTCAAGGGTGCATCAAGACCACTTCGATGAAGTTGTGGCCATGAAGAAGGTGATCCCCGAGGTCCCTTTCAAACTCAAAAAGAGTGAATATCCGGAGATCCGACATGAGATCCGAAGAAGAGGTTGGGAAGTTCTTACCAACCCCATTCAACAAGTCGGAATCTTAATGGTTCAAGAGTTCTATGCCAATGCATGGATCACCAAGAACCATGATCAAAGTGTGAACCCGGACCCAAAGAATTGGCTTACAATGGTTCGGGGGAAATGCTTAGATTTTAGTCCGGAAAATGTAAGGTTCATTCAACTTGCCCATGATGCAAGGAGATGAACACCCTTACACTAGAAGGGTCAACTTTGATCAAAGGTTGGACCAAGTCCTCATAGACATTTGTGAAGAGGGCGCTCAATGGAAGAGAGATTCAAGAGGGAAGCCGGTTCAACTGAGAAGGCATGACCTCAAGCCCGTGGCTAGGGGATGGTTGGAGTTTATCCAACGCTCAATCATTTCCACTAGCAACCGGTCCGAAGTTACTATAGACCGGGCTATCTTGATTCATAGCATCATGATTGGAGAGGAAGTAGAAGTTCATGAGGTTATATCCCAAGATCTTTATAAGGTGGCAGACAAGTCCTCTACCTTGGCAAGGTTAGCCTTCTCTCATCTCATTTGTCACCTCTGTAATTCAGTTGGAGTTAACATAAAGGGAGACATCCTCATTGATGAGGACAAGCCCATCACTAAGAAAAGGATGGAGCAAACAAGAGATCTCACTCATCATGAAATCCCTGAGATGCCTCAAGGGATGCACTTTCCTCCACAAAACTATTGGGATCAAATCAACACCTCCCTAGGAGAATTGAGTTCCAACATGGGACAACTAAGGGTGGAGCACCAAGAACATTCTATCCTCCTCCATGAAATTAGAGAAGATTAAAGAATCATGAGAGAGGAGCAACAAAGGCAAGGAAGAGACATTGAGGAGCTCAAGCACTCCATAAGATCTTCAAGAGGAAGAACAAGCCGCCATCACTAAGGTGGACCCGTTCTTTAATTTCCTTGTTCTTTAATTTTTCTATTTTTCGAATTTTCATGCTTATGTTTATCTAAGTTTGTGTCTTATGATCATTAGTATCTTAGTGTCTATGCCTTAAAGTTATGAATGTCCTATGAATCCATCATCTTTCTTAAATGAAAAATGTTCTTAATTGAAAAAAAAAGAAGAATTGCATGAATTTTGAATTTTATAACAGATTAATTATTTTGATGTGGTGGCAATACTTTTGATTTCTGAATGTATGCTTGAACAGTGCATATGTCTTTTGAATTTGTTGTTCATGAATATTGGCTCTTGAAAGAATGATGAAAAAAGGAGACATGTTACTGAGGATCTGAAAAATCATAAAAATGATTCTTGAAAAAAGAAAAAGCAGTGAATACAATAAAAAAAGAGAGATTATGTGCGAAAATAATAATAATAATAATAAAGTCGTGATCCAAGGCAAAAAGAGTGTGCTTAAGAACCCTGGACACCTCTAATTGGGGACTCTAGCAAAGCTGAGTCACAATCTGAAAAGGTTCACCCAGTTATATGTCTGTGGCATGTATGTATCCGGTGGTAATACTGGAAGACAGAGTGCTTTGGGCCATGGCCAAGACTCATAAAGTAGCTGTGTTCAAGAATCATCATACTTAACTAGGAGAATCAATAACACTATCTGGATTCTGAGTTCCTATAGATGCCAATCATTATGAATTTCAAAGGATAGAGTGAGATGCCAAAACTGTTCAGAGGCAAAAAGCTAAAAGCCCCGCTCATCTAATTAATACTGATCTTCATAGATGTTTTTGGAATTCATTGCATATTCTCTTCTTTTTATCTTATTTGATTTTCAGTTGCTTGGGGACAAGCAACAATTTAAGTTTGGTGTTGTGATGAGCGGATAATTTATACGCTTTTTGGCATTGTTTTTAGTATGTTTTTAGTACATTTTAGTTATTTTTTAGTATGTTTTTAGTAGTTTTTATTTCAAATTTACTTTTCTGGGCTTTACTATGAGTTTGTGTGTTTTTCTGTGATTTCAGGTATTTTCTGGCTGAAATTGAGGGACCTGAGCAAAAATCTGATTCAGAGGCTGAAAAAGGACTGCAGATGCTGTTGGATTCTGACCTCCCTGAACTCGAAGTGGATTTTCTGGAGCTATAGAAGCCCAATTGGCGCGCTCTTAATTGCTTTGCAAAGTAGACATCCTGGGCTTTCCAGCAATATATAATAGTCCATACTTTGTCCAAGAATTGATGGCCCAAACCGGCGTTTCAAATCAGCTTCAGAATTCCCGGCGTTTAATGCCGGGACTGGCACAAAAGTTGGAGTTAAACGCCCAAACTGGCACAAAAGCTGGCGTTTAACTCCAAGAAAAGTCTCTACACATGAAAGCTTCAATGCTCAGCCCAAGAACACACCAAGTGAACCCCGGAAGTGGATTTTTATGTCATTTACTCATTTCTGTTTATCCTAGGTTACTAGCTCACTATAAATAGAACCTTTTTGCCATTGTATCTTTACCTCATGACACTTTACACGTTTCATATTGTACCTTCTACGGCATGAGTCTCTAAACCCCATGGTTGGGGGTGAAGAGCTCTGCTGTGTCTTGATGGATTAATGCAATTACTACTGTTTTTCATTCAATCACACTTGCTTCCATTTTAAGATATCACTTGTTCCTCAACTTGATGAATGTGATGATCCGTGACACTCATCATCATTCTCACCTATGAACGTGTGCCTGACAACCACCTCCGTTTTACCTTAGATTGAGTGGATATCTCTTGGATTCTTTAATCAGAATCTTCGTGGTAAAAAGCTAGAATATATTGGCGGCCATTCAAGAGAATCCGGAAGGTCTAAACCTTGTCTGTGGTATTCTGAGTAGGATTCAGGAATTGAATGACTGTGACGAGCTTCAAACTCGCGATTGTGGGGCGTTAGTGACAGACGCAAAAGAATCACTGGATTCTATTCCGACATGATCGAGAACCAACAGATGAATAGCCGTGCTGTGATAGAGCGCGTTGAACATTTTCACTGAGAGGATGGGAGGTAGCCATTGACAACGATGAAACCCTACATACAGCTTGCCATGGAAGGAGCCTTGCGTGCATGAAGAAGAAGACAGTAGAAAAGCAGAGATTCAGAAGATAGAGCATCTCCAAAACCTCAACCTGTTCTCCATTACTGCAAAACAAGTACTTATTTCATGTTCTTTTACTTTTCACAATTAAACCTGATAATTATTGATATCCTGACTAAGAGTTACAAGATAACCATAGCTTGCTTCAAGCTGACAATCTCCGTGGGATCGACCCTTACTCACGTAAGGTATTACTTGGATGACCCAGTGCACTTGCTGGTTAGTTGTGCGGGATTGCAAAAGTGTGATTGCAATTTCATTCACGAGTTTCCGTCTTTGATCAGCATAGCTTTTTTATGACTCTGAGCGGTAAGGATTCTAGATCGAATCTTCTTAATTTGTTCCGTCGTCTCTGTCACCAACTCAGGCCCCGACAAACTCGATTTTTCGGCCTCATACCAACATAGTAGAGATTGGCACTTTCTCCCATACAAATCCTCATATGGAGCCATACCGATACTCGCATGGTAACTGTTATTGTATGTAAACTCTACTAGTGGCATGTATCGGTCCCAACTTGTCAGTTGGTCCAACACACAAGCTCTTAGCATATCTTCCAGAGTTCGTATCTGATTGACCATTGATTTAAGGATAGAATGCAATACTTAGGCATAATCAAGTCCTGAACGCTTTCTGGAATGCTTCCCAAAACCTTGAAGTAAAGCGAGGATCTCTATCAGATACTATAGCTGTAGGCACACCATGCAGTCTTATAATCTTTTTAATGTATAAATGCGCCAACTCTTCCAAGATATAGCTCATACAAACAGGCAATAAATGAGCAAAGTTAGTCAAACAATCAACAATTACCCATATCGCATCAAATCCTTCTCTAGTTCTCGGCAAACCAGGCACGAAACCCATGGTGATACCTTTCCATTTCCACTGTAGAATCTCTAAAGGTTGTAGTATTCCGAACGGCTTCTGATGTTCAATCTTCACCTTCTGACAAGTCAAACATTTAGATACATGGACCGCTATATCTTTTTCATTCCTGGCCACCAAAATATCGCCTTCAGGTCATGATACATCTTAGTAGTCCCAAGATGAATTGAGAATCCACTCTTGTGAGCCTCTGTTAACACATCGTCTCAAGTCTCCCATATTCGGTACACAAATTCTTCCTTTGTACCCCCAAACTCCTTTTCTGTCTCGAGTAACCTCTCTTTGTTTCCTTTGTTCTATTCCTTGCAACATTTTCTGTAGCTTTTGATCATTTTGCTGAGCCTTCTGAATCTCAGGCTTGAAATTACTGGAGATATGCAACTGGTTCAGGCACATATTCCCGGCTATCTTTCTAACGCTCAAGTTAAGGTTCTCAAACTCTCTCAACAACTTCTCCTCTTTGATCATCATCTAAGCAATGTTTAAAGACTTCTGGCTCAGTGTATCCGCCACCATATTAGCTTTTTCCAAATGATGACTCAGCTCAAAATCATAATCCTTAGCAATTCCATCCATATCCTCTGATGCATATTAAGCTCCTTCTGATCAAAGAGGTATTTGATGAATCCATATTTGATGATATATTTTGGTTTGATTTGAGTGGGTTTCATCATATAAATCCACATTTATTCATTCAAATGGCATACTTTTTGTATTTTCTCCCTAAATTGAGCTTAATTGTGAAAATATGCTATTTTGTGCTTAATTTAATCTAATTTATCCCTCTTTCATCCCATTCGATGTCTTGATAGTTTTGATGAGTGATTTCAGGTGTAATAGGTTAGAATGGCTTGATAAGAGTGGAAGGAAAGCATGGAAAAGGGAGAAAACATGAAGAAATCAAAGGAGAAGAGCACTTTGGCGTGTGCATACACACAACCTACTATGCGTACGCACAAGAACCGCAAAGCCATGTGTGCGTATGCACAACTCCTTGTGTGTACTGATAGGCTGAATTCACTACCCTTCCCCAATAATATTGATGAATATGCTCTTGGCAAGCGCACCAAAATTATCGTCAAGTATTAACCCACAATGGAGTGGGATCGTATCCACAGAGATTGGTAGATTTGAACAATTTTAATCAATTGGTGAATTAGTCAAGCTCAACAGAATAAGTTGTGTGTGCAGAATTATAAATGGCAGAAACATAAATGGCAAAAGAAATAAAAGAAAGCAATAAAGTGCAGAAATGGAAATAACAAGAATGTAAAGGGAGCTAATACTCAAATTGGCTCCTGAAATTTGACCCCGACTCAATTTAGTCCTCAAGGTTTCAATTGACTCTAATTATACCCTGAAATTTTGTCACGTGCCTCGATTTGGCCCTTCCGTCATTTTTTGTCACCGGAGAGCTGATCTGACAATTTTAAATGACACCTGGCAGTCTCAAAACGACGCCGTTTTACTGTTGGCATCGAAATCTTTAGAAATGATATCGTTCACCTTAGAAAGGGATTAAATGAAAATCCAAACATTAACCACTTCAAAGATGAAACCCAGTTGACCCTTTCTCTTCTTCCTCTTTCCCTCGTTTTCTTTCCCGTCAGAGAAGCACCATGGATGTCGCAGTAATGGAGCTTTAAAGCTTTTCTTACTTGTTTCTACTCCCATTGTGAAGATTAATTACTTGGGAGTCATCTTTTAAAAAATAGGTTAGTAACAAAATCGATGCTCTCAACTATCATGCTCTGTTTTTCTCAAAATGTTGGTTGTGCGTTGTTTTTTTTTTTTCACTCTACTTCATCAGTAAAACTTTGGGAGAATGTGGTTGATTATGGTTGTTGATGATGATAGAGTTTTTGTATGTTAGGGTTTAATTTTTTTGCATGTGTGTGGTTGTGATCAACTGAATCGTTCAATTCTTTGTCCGTTTGAGCAGTCTTTGATTCTTCATATTCTATTTTAAAATAACAATTTTATTCCTTCATATCCCATTTTAATTTAATTGTTGATTGGGTAATTTCTTGTAAAAATAAAGTATTTTATGTGCTGAACATTGTCTACATCAATGAACACACATGACAATTTTGCTTTCATGTGTTTCTTTGTTCCTTCTTGTAATATTGTTTACAAGAGTGCTGATATAGTAGAAAGGGAGTACTGCATTATGTAATGATCATAAGAAGAATATAATTTTGATAAAAGAATCCTACTTTTATACATGAACTTTAAGGGTGTGATTACTAGTTAGAATCTGCGAGGGAAGGATTGACTTGATGATTAAAGTGGAGTCTATTTTATTTCTCAAGAATCTTTCCCTTAAATTTTCTTGTGTTTATCCTAGTATGTGCTTCATTAACATTAGTTGACTTCAACTATTTGCATATCAATTTGTAAAATGGAAGAATGTGCTCTTTTAGTAAAAATATTTGAAGAAGTTTGAGTAAATGGGGATTATACTGTATTTTTAACTTTCCTTTTTAATGTTCTAATTTGAATAGAGTTACCTGAGCTTTGACTGCTGCTTCCCAACATTCTTCTCACCTCTTGGAGACACTCTTCGATTTGGAAAAATTGGGACTTCTAGGTTTTATTTGAAATTTTTAGGGGTTAAATTGATGCCTTCAAATATTTTGCCACGTCATCTAACTGCTAGGGTGGCAGGTGTCTACCAAAATTGCCAGGTCAACTTTCCAGTGACGAAAAATGACGGAAGGGCCAAATTGAGGCTGGCAAAATTTTAGGGTACAATTAAATCCAATTGAAACCTTGAGGGCTAAATTGAGTCAGGGGTCAATTTTCAGGGGCCAATTTGAGTATTAACTCATGTAAAGGGGAATGGGATTTTGCAGAATATAAGTAAAGCTATAAAAGAATGGGAGAGATAAGAATGGGGAAATTCATTGAGATCAGGAGATATTGTCTCTTTGGATTAATTCCAGCTCATATCCTCTTCAATCATGCAACTCATTGACCTCTTGGCAATCATGATTGATTGGGCCCCAATCCCTTGGTGACTCAATCTCTCAGATCTTGATCAATAGCCAATTCCTTGGTCTAATTGCTCATGAAGAGAGATATGCTTGGTCCCTGATTATACCACACATCATCATAGGTACGGGTAGAGAGAGGATTGTATGTCACCGTATCCGAACACCAAAACCCAGATTCTACTCAAGTGTGAGAAGGGATTTCTAGCATGGTTTCATGTTTTCTTTTATAATGTTCCCATGAAACCCATTTTGCATTCAAGTACAATAGAGCTCCCTCTCTCAATGAGAGTGAATTTAGCTACTCATAACTTATAGAGAAAACTACAAAAGATGGAATAGATGAAGTGTGAAAACTAAAAGTGAAATCCCCCCCAAAACTAAACTTTATGACTTGCTAACCCCTTTTTCCAATACTTCCAAGGGTATTTATACTACTCCTAGATCTAGAAAATAAAAGAAAATTACAAAAGCGAAAAGAAAATTACATTTTGGAGGGAAAAGAAACTCAACAAACGTGATCTTCCAGCTGGCATGTCTCTGGCGTGTCACGCTCCTTCTGTTTTTGATTTGGCGTGCCACGCCTCTTCATTCAAGTGGCACGCCGTCCTCTGTTTCACCCCTGGCGTGCCACGCCTTCGAGCCTAAGTGGCACGCCCAGGATATTTAAAAGGGCAAAGTAGCCTGGCGTGCCACGCCTTCGAACCAAAGTGGCACGCCCAAGGTCACTTCCCTTATCTCTATGCTTCTGGAGATTTGTACCAGCGTGGCACGCCCAGGGTCTGGCGTGCCACGCCCTTCTTAAAGCTTCACCCCCTTGCCGGTGTGCCACGCCTCGTCATCCAAGTGGCACGCCTGAGTTCATTGGCTCCTCTTCTTCCTCTCTGGAAAATACTACCAGCGTGCCACACCATGAGACTGGCGTGTCACGCCCTTCATTTGCCATGGTCCCAGATGTTGGCGTGCCACGCCTAGATGTTCAAGTGGCACGCCAAAGTGAGATAATTAAGCTAGCGAGCCACGCCTTCGATTCCAAGTGGCACGCCCAACTTTATTTGGCCTCCTTAGGTGCTGGCGTGCCATGCCTCATTACTCAAGTGGCACGCCTTAGTGGGAGTTCTTGAGCTGGCATGTCATGCCTTCGATACCAAGTGACACGCCCAGCTTTTGCATTGTCTCCTTGTTCACTGGCGTGCCATGCCTTGTTGTTCAAGTTGCACGCCCATTCAATTGTGGGTCTTATAAGCTTGGCGTGCCACGCCTTGGTCCTCAAGTGGCACGACCAAGTGAACTCTGGGGCTGGCGTGCCACGCCTTTGACATAAAGTGGCATGCCATAGTGATGGCTCTTCTAGTAACGAGTTCGCGTGCCACGCCCCGCTCCTGGCGTGCCACGCCCCTTTGACGGTCTTCAATTTTGCTCACTGGAAAGTTGTACTAGCATGCCATGCCCAACTTCTAGCGTGCCACGCCAATACATTTTTGTGGTGTTTGTTCCAAGTGGCACGCCTGCTTCACACGCCCCTCTTGTTTGTTGTTTTCTTTCCCATTTTTGATGTCTTCTCCACCTGAAATCTAGCACGAACTCATTTCAAAGCAATGTACTATGATATTCATCAATTAAGGCATGAATTGCAATGATCAAATGAGATTATGCCTCTTTTATGGTCCTTTTTATGCAAAAAAAGGGTAGATGATGTAAGTCATCACGTACGCACAAGAAGAAAATCAGCATGTGTGCGTACGCACACACCTGTAGAATTAGGGTTCTTTAGTTTAATTTCTTGTAATTTCTACTTTTAATTCTTGTTTTTGTTTACTTTTTCTTCTCATTTATTGTTATTACATCTTTGTTCTTCTTCATTCCTCTTGTCATTTCCTTTATTTTGCTATTTTTATGTTCATGGATACTCTTGTTAACTTTAATTTTAATTACTGCAATTTATGTTTTCATGTCATTTATTGCTTTCTTTAGTTGTCATTGTCATTTTCTTGCTTTTGGTATTTTTGAATTTATTTTTAATATAATTTAATATTATTTTATTTTCATGCACACCAAGTATTTGATAAAATGCTTGGCTTAGTTTCTACTTAGTTTTTCTCCACTCTTGGCTTGAAATTGATGACTTTGGTGATCCTTGAGTCATTGATATCCATTCTTGTTTGATACATTAGAGTAGTTAGTTGATTTGGTTTTCATTGACTCTATGTGACCCTTAGTGTTGACAGAGGACTTATGGATTGAAATCAACTATGCCTATTTGACTTATCCTCGATGTTAGGGTTGACTAAGTAGGATTAACTCTTCATAATCATCATATGTTTGTGGTCAATGTCTAGGATAGGTAGCCTTAGCTCTCAATTACTTGTCAAGAGGTTTCTTGCACTTTAATTTTCCTTGCTTTGACTTTTATCGCTTTGACTTTTAATTCCTTGCATGTTTAGTTTTCACACTCTTGGTTGAGAAATTTGGTGTTTGGATGGAATTGAGTTGTGGATGTCCATTCCGCATTGTGTGAGAATGGCTAATTGGTTTGGTTTCCATTGACGCTAGTCTTTCGCTAAGTAATTAGTGAGTTGATTAGGACTTATGGATTGAGATCAATTATGCCCTTTTGACTAATTCTCAAGGAGGATTGACTAATTTGGATTGATCCCATACAATTGTCATGTTTGTGGTCCATAACTAGGATAGGAATCCCAAATTCCCCAATTCTCACCAAGGGCTCTTTTTAGTATTTAAATTCTCTTTTAATTCTTTTTACTTTCTTGCATGATCATTTACTTTCTTGCTATTTACATTACTTGCCTATCTTGCATTCCCAATCTCCCATGCTCTCTCATAGCCAATAAGTGTACACTTAATTGCAACTCCTAGGAAAGACGACCCGATGTTTAATTACTCTCGGTTATTTTGTATTAGATTTAATATTTGATTGATGTTCAATTGTTGGGTTTGGACTATACTTGCAACGAACAATCTCTAATTTTAGTTTGGAAATCCGAACATATGCTTTTGGGCATTGTCAGTATTTCAAGTTCTTATGATCAGAGAAGACTCAGAACTTCTCTTCATATAAGTGTCTCCATACCTTCAATGCAAACACAACCTCAGCAAGTTCTAGGTCATACATGCATACATTCGTACACGCATAGATACGGATTAAGACAAGTCTTTATCTTAAATACTTTCTCAAAGTCTTGATCTTACTCTCTTTTAATTCCTCGGTTTCACTTATGCTATTAAATTAAAATAAGTTAAAGTCAAAATAAGACTTTAATTTTCTTTCTTGAACATCCTAATATAATACACCGATCAAGACTTTAATTTACTATTGTTATTTTTTCATGATCACTCTCTCCATGATAATGATTGGATAGGAGATATGTTACCTTCTGTCTTAGACCTTTTTTTTTATTTCCTCAAATCTTCACTGTAGCTTTTAATTTAGATACAAATTTCTTGTTTTCACTTCGCTTGAATTTTTTTGTTATAGAAAAAGAATAATATTATAATTATGAGGATAAATATACATCAAATTTGAATTGAAATCATAATAAATTTGATACATGGTATAAGATAGGCAAGTACATTATTTAAAATTGATGTTATTATGCATGAGTGAATTTTCTACTGATTTAGTGTCTTGAGAGTGAGTCTGTTTACTGGTTTTACATTCTTCAACTTACTATAAAAAAGAAAAATAATGCTCAAAATATAGCATTATTTGATAGTTCTATAGAAGACACTAAAATAATGATAAGCATAAAATAACCGATAGAAAAAACATTATAGTAATATCGTTAATTCATCTTCTTCTATATTTGAGTATTCAGCATGTAAGTCCTCGTTGAAAAGTAACGAACATCTTCTAATGAAATGTCTTTTTGACTTACAATGTGCACATCTTTGCTTCTTTTGGCTTTTTGAAACTTTTCTTGAAGCACATTTTGACTTCACAACAACAAGATCACCTATTAGCATTGACGTGGGAGAAAGTATCACTTGTGCATCACTTCTTTTTTCTTTTTTATATCTTTGAAATTAGCTTCAATAACTCACTTGAGATTTTTCTATAGTTGGCTGAATTTTTTGAAAAAATATCACAAAGCATTAAACAAATTGATGCTATTGTACCGCATCTAAGTGTGTACACTATATCATCAATGGATTCTTGCTCTCCAATTGAGCATATTAAATCACTCTTTGCTTCCCTTGTCCACCTTTTTTGGATAAGGATCCAAGGATGCATTTTGCATTGCGATGTTTCAAGACTCTAAAGATGTGAGAGCACGATAATCCACGAGTCTCAAATAGTCTACACTCTCACGCAAATAGGTCCTTATCTTTATCGTAGGATACTTTAAATAGCCATTATTGATTAACATAGTCACTCGTGTTGTACTCAACAAAATCTCCATTATTTAGGCATTCAGTGACATTTAAGGCACCTGCTACTTCTATCTCATTTCTAACAAATTTAAAAATATTTCTAGTATAAATTTCAGCAACTTGTTTCTCAAAACTTTTCAAACACGTAGTCAAAATATGAAACTTATAAAAGGTACAAAAGTGAGCATTAAGATCGTTGTTTTGGTAATGCCTTAGTACTTCACTGAATTTATGCATGAATTCAAGGAGGATGGTTTCACTGTCAACATAGTTCTTCAATAATAAATGAATTCCTTCATATTGTAATGTAGTTCTCGTCAAAGAAGTGCTCCCTCAAATATGTAGTAGCCCACTTCGTTTTGTCAGCAAGTCCATATTTCAATATGACTTCACTCCATCTCTCTTCAAATACTTCTGTAGTAAATTGTGCATACAATAATACATTAAAGTCATCCCAAAAATTCTTGTTTTTTATATTTTGTACCGTATTAAGATGGAGATGCCATGCACAAAGACGGTGTGGTATACCAGGAAATACTTCTAAGATATCCTCTCTCATGGTGTGGTCCTCGTCTATCATAATGCCTCCGGGTAGTTTGCTTGACATGATTTCCGAAAATTCCTTCAATGCCCACTTAAAAGTTTCGACCCTTTCATCTGAAAGCAAGTCGCATCCAAAGATAGTTGTTTGGCCATGGTGGTTGATGAGCGGATAATTTATACGCTTTTTGGCATTGTTTTTAGATAGTTTTTAGTATAATCTAGCTATTTTTAGGGATTTTTTCATTAGTTTTTATGCTAAATTCACATTTCTGGACTTTACTATGAGTTTGTGTATTTTTCTGTGATTTCAGGTAATTTCTGGCTGAAATTAAGGGACCTGAGCAAAACTCTGATAAAGGACTGACAAAGGACTGCTGATGCTGTTGGATTCTGACCTCCCTGTACTCGAAATGGATTTTCTGGAGCTACAGAATTCCAAATGGTGCGATCTCAACGGCGTTGGAAAGTAGACATCCAGAGCTTTCCAGAAATATATAATAGTCTATACTTTATTCGTGATTAGATGACGTAAACTGGCGCTCAACACCAGTTCCATGCTGCATTCTGGAGTCAAACGCCAAAAACACGTCACGAACCAGAGTTGAACGCCAAAAACACGTTACAACTTGGCGTTCAACTCGAAAAGAAGTCTCAGCTCGTGTAAAGTTCAAGCTCAGCCCAAGCACACACCAAGTGGGTCCCGGAAGTGGATTTCTGCATCAATTACTTACTTCTATAAACCCTAGTAGCTAGTCTAGTATAAATAGGACTTTTTACTATTGTATTCAGTGTCTTTGACCATTCGGTCTTTTGACCATAGGTCCTTCTCCCTATTTTTGAATTCATATCATATTTTGGGGGCTGGCCATTCGGCCATGCCTGGACCTTCATTTATGTATTTTCACGGTGGAGTCTCTACACACCATAGATTAAGGGTGTGGAGTTCTGCTGTACCTCAAGTTTTAATGCAATTACTACTATTTTCTATTCAATTCGATTTATTCTTGTTCTAAGATACCATTCGTACTTCAACCTGATGGATGTGATGATCCGTGACACTCATCATCATCCGTCCCTATGAACGCGTGCCTGACAACCACTTCTGTTCTACAAGTGAAAGCTAGAGTGTGTATCTCTTGGATTCCTGATGCACGATGCATGGTTACCCTTGCCTGACAACCGAGCCTTCCATTCCGTGAGATCAGAGTCTTTGTGGTATAAGCTAGAATTGATGGCAGCATTCAGGAGAATCCGGAAAGTCTAAACCTTGTCTGTGGTATTCCGAGTAGGATTCCGAGATTGAATGACTGTGACGAGCTTCAAACTCGTGATTGTTGGGCGTGATGACAAACGCAAAAGAATCAAGGGATTCTATTCCGACATGATCGAGAACCGACAGATGATTAGCCGTGCCGTGACAGAGCATTTGGACCTTTTTCACTGAGAGGATGGGATGTAGCCATTGACAACGGTGATGCCCTACATACAGCTCGCCATGGAAAGGAGTAAGAAGGATTGGATGAAGACAGTAGGAAAGCAGAGATTCAGAAGGAGCAAAGCATCTTCGCACGCCTATCTGAAATTCCTGCCAATGATTTACATAAGTATTTCTATCTTTATTTTCAGTTTATTTATTATTATTATTCGAAAACTCCATAACCATTTATTATCCGCTTGACTGAGATTTACAAGATAACCATAGCTTGCTTCATACCAACAATCTATGTAGGATCGACCCTTACTCACGTAAGGTTTATTACTTGGACGACCCAGTACACTTGCTGGTTAGTTGAGCGAAGTTATGAAATTATGTTTAGACCATGGTATTGAGCACAAAGTTTTTGGGGCCATTACCTGGGACAATCAATTTCGAACAACAATTTAAGTATGAATCACAATTTCGTCCACCAAGTTTTTTGGCGCCGTTGCCGGGGATTGTTCGAGTATGGACAACTGACGGTTCATCTTGTTGCTCAGATTAGGTAATTTTCTTTTTTTATTTTCTTTTCAAAAATATTTTTCAAAGATTTTCTCCCTCTATTTTCGAAAAATCCTTCAGAGTTTTTAAGAATGAATTCTAGAGTTTCAAAATGGTATGCTGAAGCTTGGCTGGCCATCAAGCTTTAGACTAACCTGGTATGATTCCTGGGATTTTGATTGAGGACTTTGAATTCATTACTTCCTTTTTCCTATATGTTTTTCGAAAAATATAAAATAAAATCCAAAAAAATAATAAAATTATAAAAATCAAAAATATTTTTGTGTTTCTTGTTTGAGTCTTGTGTCATGTTTTAAGTTTGGTGTCAATTGGATATTCATATTGTTCTTGCAATTTTCGAAAATTCATGCATTCATAGTGTTCTTCATGATCTTCAAGTTGTTCTTGGTAAGTCTTCTTGTTTGATCTTGATGTTTTCTTGCTTTGTGTCTTTTATTGTTTTTCATGTGCATCTTTGCATTCATATTGTCTAAGCATTAAAGATTTCTAAGTTTGGTGTCCTGCATGTTTTCTTTGCATAAAAAATTTTCAAAAATATGTTCTTGATGTTCATCATGATCTTCAAAGTGTTCTTGGTGTTCATCTTGACATTCATAGTGTTCTTGCATGCATCATGTGTTTTGATTCATAATTTTCATGTTGTGAGTCATTTTTTTATGTTTTTCTCTCTCATAATTAAAAATTCAAAAATAAAAAAATATATTTTTCTTTTTTCTCTCAAAATTTCGAAAATTTGGGTTGACTTAGTCAAAAAAAATTTTAAAATTAGTTGTTTCTTGTAAGTTAAGTCAAAGTTTCAAATTTTAAAAATCTTATCTTTTTTTTCAAAGCTTTTTCAAAAATCAAATCTTTTACTTCTATTTTATGAATTTTGAAAATTTAAAACTATTTTTCAAAATCTTTTTCTTAATTTTATTTCAAATTTTCGAAAATTATGCTAACAATTAATATGATTGATTCAAAAATTTGAAGTTTGTTACTTTCTTGTTAAGAAAGGTTCAATCTTTAAATTCTAGAATCTTATCTTTTAGTTTCTTGTTAGTAAAGTAATCAATTTTAATTTTAATCATATCTTTTATATCATATCTTTTTCAAAATTTTATCTTTTTTAAAAATTTGATTTTAAAATATCTTTTCTAACTTCTTATCTTCTTATCTTTTCAAAATTAATTTTTAAATCTTTTTCAACTAACTATTTGACTTTTTGTTTGTTTCTTATCTTTTTCAAAACCACCTAACAACTTTTCTTTCTCTAATCTTTGAAAATACCTCCTTGTTTTTCAAAAAATTCTTTTTAATTAATTAATTATTTTAAATTTTAATTTTAATTTTTTATCTTAATTTTCGAAAATAATTAACTCCTTTTCAAAATTATTTTCGAAAACTTCTCTCTCATCTTACTCTATTTATTCATTCATTTACTAACACTTCTTTTCATCTCAAATCACTGCCCCTATTCTCACCCTTGTGTTTGGATTCTCCTTTCTTTATTCCCTTTCTTCTTCTACTAACAATAAGGAACCTCTTCACTGTGACATAGAAGATTCCTCTTCTTTTTCTGTTCTCTTCTCCTTCATATGAGCAGGAACAAGGAAAAAGGCATTCTTGTTGAAGCTGATCCAGAACTTGAAAGGACTCTGAAGAGGAGACTAAGAGAAGCTAAATTACAACAATCCAGAGACAACCTTGCTGAAATTTTCGAACAAGAAAAGGAGATGGCAGCCGAACCCAACAATAATAATGCAAGGAGGATGCTTGGTGATTATACTACACCTACATCCAAGTTTGATGGAAGAAGCATCTTAATTCCTGCCATTGGAGCAAACAATTTTGAGCTGAAACCTCAATTAGTTGCTCTAATGCAACATAACTGCAAGTTTCATGGACTTCCATCAGAAGATCCCTACCAGTTCTTAACTGAGTTCTTATAGATCTGTGAGACTGTTAAGACTAATGGAGTAGATCCTAAAGTCTACAGGCTCATGTTTTTCCTTTTTGCTGTAAGAGACAGAGCTAGAGCATGGTTGGACTCTCAACCTAAAGATAGCCTGGACTCTTGGGATAAGCTGGTCATGGCCTTCTTGGCTAAGTTCTTTCCTCCTCAAAAGCTGAGCAAGCTTAAAGTGGATGTTCAGACCTTCAAACAAAAAGATGGTGAATCCCTCTATGAAGCTTGGAAAAGATACAAGCAGATGACCAAAAGATGTCCTTCTGACATGTTTTCAGAATGGACCATGATAGATATATTCTATTATGGTCTATCTGAGTTCTCTAAGATGTCACTGGACCATTCTGCATGTGGATCCATTCACCTAAAGAAAATGCCTAAAGAGGCTCAAGAACTTATTGACATGGTTGCAAATAACCAGTTCATGTACACTTCTGAGAGAAATTTAGTGAATAATGGGACGCCTCAAAGGAAGGGAGTTCTTGAAATTGATACTCTGAATGCCATATTGGATCAGAAAAAAATGTTGACTCACAAGTCAACATAATTTCTCAAAGTCTGAATGGATGGCAAAATGCATCCAACAGTACTAAAGATGCATCTTCTGAAGAAGAAGCTTATGATCCTGAGAACCCTGCAATAGCAGAGGTAAATTATATGGGTGAACCTTATGGAAACACCTATAATTCATCATGGAGAAATCATCCAAATTTCTCATGGAATGATCAACAAAAGCCTCAATAAGGCTTTAATAATGGTGGAAGAAATAGGCTCAGCAATATCAAGCCTTATCCATCATCTTCTCAGCAACAGACAGAGAATTCTGAACAGAGCACCTCTAACTTAGCAAACTTAGTCTCTGATCTGTCTAAGGCCACTTTAAGTTTCATGAGTGAAACAAGGTCCTCCATTAGAAATCTGGAGGCACAAGTGGGCCAGCTGAGTAAGAAAATCACTGAAACTCCTCCTAGTACTCTCCCAAGCAATACTGAAGAGAATCCAAAAAGAGAGTGCAAGGCAATTGATATAATCAATATGGCCGAACCTAGAGAGGAAGGAGAGGACGTGAATCCCAATGACGAATACCTCATGGGACATCTCTCAAGCAAGAAGGAGTTTCCTATTGAAGACCCAAGGGAATCTGAGGCTCATATAGAGACCATAGAGATCTCATTAAACCTCCTTCTGCTATTCATGAGCTTTGAAGACTATTCTTCCTCTGAAGAGGATGAAGATGTAACTGGAGAGCAAGTTGCTCAATATCTAGGAGCCATCATGAAGCTGAATGCCAAGTTGTTTGGTAATAAGACTTGGGAAGGTGAACCTCCCGTGCTCATTAGTGAACTAGATACATGGGTTCAGCAAACTTTACCTCAAAAGAGACAAGATCCTGGCAAATTCTTAATACCTTGTACCATAGGCACCATGACCTTTGAGAAGGCTCTGTGTGACCTAGGGTCAGGCATAAATCTTATGCCACTCTCTGTAATGGAGAAGCTAGGAATCATTGAGGTACAGCCTGCCATATTCTCCTTACAAATAGCAGACAAGTCAGTAAGACAAGCTTATGGATTAGTAGAGGACGTGTTAGTAAAGGTTGAAGGCCTTTACATCCCTGCTGATTTCATAATCTTAGACACTAGGAAGGAGGAGGATGAATGCATCATCCTTGGAAGACCTTTCCTAGCCATAGCAGGAGCTGTGATAGATGTTAACAGAGGAGAATTAGTCCTTCAATTGAATGGGGACTACCTTGTGTTTAAGACCCAAGGGTATTCTTCTGCATACATGGAGAGGAAGCATGAAAAGCTTCTCTCAGTACAGAGTCAAACAAAGCCCCCACAATCAAACTCTAAGTTTGGTGTTGAGAGGCCACAGTCAAACTCTAAGTTTGGTGTTGAATCCCCACATCCAAACTCTAAGTTTGGTGTTTGAAGTCTACAACATTGACTTGATCACCTGTGTGGCTCCATGAGAGCCCACTGTCAAGCTATTGACATTAAAGAAGCGCTTATTGGGAGGCAACCCAATTTTTATTTATCTAATTTTATTTTTTATTTTATTGTTCTTTTATGTTTTATTAGGTTCATGATCATGTGGAGTCACGAAAAAAATATTAAAATTAAAAAAAGAATAAAAAACAGTAGAAGAAAAATCACACCCTAGAGGAAGGACTTACTAGCGTTTAAACGCCAGTAAGGAGCATCTGGCTGGCGTTCAACACCATAACAGAGCATGGATCTGGCGTTGAATGCCAGAAACATCCAGCATCCTGGCGTTTGAACACCAGGAATACACCCTAAGGAGAGCTGGCGCTGAATGCTAGAAACAAGCATGGAACTGGCGTGCAACGCCAGAAACATGCTGCAATTGGGCGTTGAACGCCCAAAACAAGCATCACTCTGGCATTTAAATGCCAGAATTATATGCAAAGGCGTTTTACATGCCTAATTGGTGCAGGGATGTAAATTCTTGACATCTCAGGATCTGTGGACCCCACAAGATCATCTCAGGATCTGTGGATCCCACAGGATCCCCACCTACCTCAACTCACCCTCCCTCCTCTTCTTCACATTCATCCTCTCTTCCCCATAAACACTCTTCCCCAAAAACCCTTCACCAATCACCTCAATCTCTCTTCCCAATTACCCACCTTCACCACTCGCATCCTTCCACTCTTCCCCATAAACCCCACCTACCTCCAAAATTCAAAATCAATTTCCCACCCAACCCACCCAATATAGCCGAACCTTAACCCCTCTCCCTCTACTATAAATACCCCTCCATTCTTCTTCATTTTCACACAACACAACCATCTCTTCTCCACCTTGGCCGAAACACAACCTTCTCTCCCTCTCCTCCATATCTTCTTCTTCTTCATCTATTTTTTCTTCTCTTGCTCGAGGGCGAGCAATATTTTAAGTTTGGTGTGGTAAAAGCATAGCTTTTTGTTTTTCCATAACCATTAATGGCACCTAAGGCCGGAGAAACCTCTAGAAAAGGGAAAGGGAAGACAAAAGCTTCCACCTCCGAGTCATGGGAGATGGAGAGATTCATCTCCAAAGCCCATCAAGACCACTTTATGATGTTGTGGCTAAAAAGAAGGTGATCTCTGAGGTCCCTTTCAAGCTCAAGAAAAATGAGTTTCGGAGATCCGACATGAGATCCAAAGAAGAAGTTGGGAAGTTCTGACCAACCCCATTCAACAAGTCAGAATCTTGATGGTTCAAGAGTTTTATGCCAATGCATGGATCACTAGGAACCATGATCAAAGTATGAACCCGAATCCAAAGAACTATCTTACAATGGTTCGGGGAAAATACTTAGATTTTAGTCCGGAAAATGTGAGGTTAGCATTCAACTTGCCCATGATGCAAGGAGATGCACACCCCTACACAAGAAGGGTCAACTTTGATCAAAGGTTGGACCAAGTCCTTATGGACATATGTGTTGAAGGAGCTCAATGGAAAAGAGACTCCAAAGGCAAGCCGGTTCAATTAAGAAGATTGGACCTCAAGCCTATGGCTAGAGGATGGTTGGAGTTCATCCAACGCTCCATCATCCCCACTAGCAACCGATCTGAAGTTACTGTGGATCGGGCCATCATGATTCATAGCATCATGAATGGAGAAGAAGTAGAAGTTCATGAAGTCATCTCCCTTGAATTCTACAAAATAGCCGAAAAGCCCTCTACCTTGACAAGGCTAGCTTTTCCTCATCTTATTTGCCATCTATGTTACTCAGCTGGAGTCATCATAGAAAGAGACATCCCCATTGAGGAGGACAAGCCCATCACTAAGAAAAGAATGGAGCAAACAAGAGAGCCCACTCATGGAACCTAAGAGACGCATGAGGAAGCTCATCACCAAGAAATCCCAGAGATGCCTCAAGGGATGCACTTTCCTCCCAACAACTATTGGGAACAACTAAACACTTCTCTAGAAGACTTGAGTTACAATATGGATCAATTAAGAGTGGAACATTAAGAATACTCCATCATTCTCCATGAAATTAGAGAAGATCAAAGAGTAATGAGGAAGGAGCAACAAAGGCAAGGAAGAGACATAGAAGAGCTCAAGGACATCATTGGTTCTTCAAGAAGAAAGCGCCACCATCACTAAGGTGGACTCATTCCTTGTTCTTATTTTTTCTATTTTTCGTTTTCTATGCTATATGTGTGTTTATATTTTGTGTCTCTACTTCATGATCATTAGTATGTAGTAACTATGTCTTAAGGCTATGAATAATTCCATAAATCCTTCACCTCTCTTAAATGAAAAATGTTTCTAATTCAAAAGAACAAGAAGTACATAAATTTCGAAATTATCCTTGAATTTAGTTTAATTATATTGATGTGGTGACAATACTTTTGTTTTCTGAATGAATGCTTGAACAGTGCATAATTTTGATCTTGTTGTTTATGAATGTTAAAATTGTTGGCTCTTGAAAGAATGATGAACAAAGAGAATGTTATTAACAATCTGAAAAATCATGAAAAATGATTCTTGAAGCAAGAAAAAGCAGTGAAAAAGCAAAAGCTTGCGACAAAAAAAATTTGGCGAAAAAAATTAGAAAGAAAAAGAAAAAGCAAGTAGAAAAAGCCAATAGCCCTTAAAACCAAAAGGCAAGGGTAAAAAGGATCCAAGGCATTGAGCATCAATGGATAGGAGGGCCCAAGAAAATAAAATCCAGGCCTAAGCGGCTAAATCAAGCTGTCCTTAACCATGTGCTTGTGGCATGCAGGTCCAAGTGAAAAAGCTTGAGACTGAGTGGTTAAAGTCGTGATCCAAAGCAAAAAGAGTGTGCTTAAGAACTCTGGACACCTCTAACTGGGGACTTTAGCAAAGCTGAGTCACAATCTGAAAAGGTTCACCCAGCTATGTGTCTGTGCCATTTATGTATCTGGTGGTAATACTGGAAAACAAAGTGCTTAGGGCCACGGCCAAGACTCATAAAAGTAGCTGTGTTTAAGAATCAACATACTTAACTAGGAGAATCAATAACACTATCTGAAATTCTAAGTTCCTATAGATACCAATCATTCTAAACTTCAAAGGAGAAACTGAGATGCCAAAACTGTTCAGAAACAAAAAGCTACAAGTCCCGCTCGTCTAATTAGAATTAATATTCATTGATATTTTGGGATTTATAGTATATTCTCTTATTTTTATCCTAATTAATTTTCAATTGCTTGGGGACAAGCAACAATTTAAGTTTGGTGTTGTGATGAGCGGATAATTTATACGCTTTTTGGCATTGTTTTTAGATATTTTTAGTATAATCTAGCTATTTTTAGAGATGTTTTCATTAGTTTTTATGCTAAATTCACATTTCTGGATTTTACTATGAGTTTGTGTGTTTTTATGTGATTTCAGGTAATTTCTGGCTGAAATTGAGGGACCTGAGCAAAACTCTGATAAAAGGCTGACAAAGGACTGCTGATGCTGTTGGATTCTAACCTCCCTGTACTCGAAATAGATTTTCTGGAGCTACAGAACTTCAAATGGCGCGATCTCTGGCGTTGAAAAGTAGACATCCAGAGCTTTCCAGCAATATATAATAGTCTATACTTTATTCGTGATTAGATGACGTAAACTGGCACTCAACACCAGTTCCATGCTGCATTCTGGAGTCAAACGCCAAAAACACGTCACGAACCAGAGTTGAACGCCAAAAACACGTTACAACTTGGCGTTCAACTAGAAAAGAAGCCTCAGCTCGTGTAAAGTTCAAGCTCAGCCCAAGCACAGACCAAGTGGGCCCCGGAAGTGGATTTCTGCATCAATTACTTACTTCTGTAAACCCTAGTAGCTAGTCTAGTATAAATAGGACTTTTTACTATTGTATTCAGTGTCTTTGACCATTCGGTCTTTTGACCATAGGTCCTTCTCCCTATTTTTGAATTCATATCATATTTTGGGGGCTGGCCATTCAGCCATGCCTGGACCTTCACTTATGTATTTTCAACGGTGGAGTCTCTACACACCATAGATTAAGGGTGTGGAGCTCTGCTGTACCTCAAGTTTTAATGCAATTACTACTATTTTCTATTCAATTCAATTTATTCTTGTTCTAAGATACCATTCGTACTTCAACCTGATGGATGTGATGATCCGTGACACTCTTCATCATCCGTCCCTATGAACGCGTGCCTGACAACCACTTCCGTTCTACAAGCGAAAGCTAGAGTGTGTATCTCTTGGATTCCTGATGCATGATGCATGGTTGCCCTCGCTTGACAACCGAGCCTTCCATTCCGTGAGATCAGAGTCTTTGTGGTATAAGCTAGAATTGATGGCGGCATTCATGAGAATCCGGAAAGTCTAAACCTTGTCTGTGGTATTTCGAGTAGGATTCCGGGATTGAATGATTGTGACGAGCTTCAAACTCGCGATTGTTGGGCGTGATGACAAACGCAAAAGAATCAAGGGATTCTATTCCGACATGATCGAGAACCGACAGATGATTAGCCGTGCCGTGACAGAGCATTTGGACCTTTTTCACTAAGAGGATGGGATGTAGCCATTGACAGCGGTGATGCCCTACATACAGCTTGCCATGGAAAGGAGTAAGAAGGATTGGATGAAGACAGTAGGAAAGCAGAGATTCAAAAGGAGCACAGCATCTTCATACGCCTATCTGAAATTCCTACTAATGATTTACATAAGTATTTCTATCTTTATTTTCAGTTTATTTATTATTATTATTCAAAAACTCCATAACCATTTATTATCCGCCTGACTGAGATTTACAAGATGACCATAGCTTGCTTCATACCAACAATCTCTGTTGGATCGACCCTTACTCACGTAAGGTTTATTATTTGGACGACCTAGTACACTTGCTGGTTAGTTGAGCGAAGTTGTGAAATTATATTTAGACCATGGTATTGAGCACCAAGTTTTTGGGGCCATTACCTGGGACAATCAATTTCGAACAACAATTTAAGTATGAATCACAATTTCGTCTACTAAGTATACGTAATACTAACCCGCCAATAAAAAAAAGAGGGTGTATCAACAGCTTATTCCTATTCTTTTTTTTTTCTGGTTCTTGATCTTTGTCTGATATATTTTTTTCCTTTACTCTGTTGTTATTTTCTAATTGAACAACCTACATTACTTTATGAGTAAGTATCTTTATGAATGGCTGTTATATGTTGAAAGGAACGAATTGTTAAAAATTGAACAACAGCAAATTCAAAACAAAATTGAACAAGAAAAATTAAATAGTTCATTTGAGAGGGTTCACAACAAAATAGAATACAAAAAATTCAACTAAAAGACTTCAAAAGTTTAACTAAGTTCAGTTCCGCAGAGAAGATTCAAAAGTCAATCCAATAACTAGTAGAATTATAAATTCATAATCATATTCAGAATAAAATAGAGGAATATGATAAATTAAAGTTTGAATATTGAACTAAAGTATTGAACAGAAGTTGGAAGAAACTATCAGAGGGAAAAAAGAGGAAGTTTGTAGATTACCTAAACCGACAGCGCTATGAAAGAGAAGAGAACAACAGTAATAGTGACACTAGCAACTTTCAACACAGCAACACCCACAGGCTCCAGCAGGGAGCGAGCATTGTGCGATACAACACCCATACAACAACATTTATAGACGACGCGACAATGTGAGGCAGGATGGCGACAGCACAGCAGTGCGAAACAGGACAGCGAAAGTAGGACAACGCGAGGCAGGAAAGCATGTAACGGAGACAGATAGAAAAGCACAAGAAAGGGCAAGCAAGGAGAGAGAGATAAGCATTGGTACAGTTTTGATATTTTTGCCTGGGTTAGGATTTGTTCATTATTTTTAGGACAACTTTGATATTGAGAGAAGAAGAACAAGCATAAATAATTTTTTTGATTAATTGATTTTGATTATTTATTTTTGTGTGGAAATGATTTGATGATTTATTTAATTTTAATTTTAATTATTATTGGAAAAGGATATTTTTGTTATAAAAATAAAAAGGATTATTTAGTCATTTAACAAAATTAATTACAAGAGTATATTTATTTTTTATAATTATTTATAAAAATATTTTTGTATATATAATAATTTAATATTTTAAAAAATAATTCATATGACAAATTTTTATTTGTTCACTTTTGGTATGATACCAATACAACAATAACAAAGCCTTGTCCCACTAAGTGGGGTCGGCTACATGAATCAAACGACGTCATTGTGCTCTGTCATGTATCATGTCTACAGAGAGACCTTTACATGTAGATCTCGTTTGACCACCTCACGGATGGTCTTCTTAGGTCTTTCTCTGCCTTTCTCTCTTTGTCCATCTTCCATCTCATCCATCCTCCTGACTGGATGTTCTATCGGTCTTCTTCCCACATGTCCAAACCACCTGAGACGCGATTCAACCATCTTTTCCACAATGGGTGCTACTCCAACTCTCTCCCATATATCTTCATTCCTTATTTTATCCAATCGCGTATAACCACTCATCCATCTCAACATATACATACATATAATTTAATGATGGTACTAAAACAATCACCTTATAATAAATACTTTATGAAATCACTAAGAGCTACAAAAGAATATTATATTTAGAAAGATTGGAATTAAACATGGGATTATACCATCATAGGGAGATCATGTGCATGATTAAGAGTTTATTATTACGTGAAAAGTTATCATTGATAATCAAATGCAACTTTATTTAAATTAAGTGTACAACACTACTGCTTCAACTATATATCAAAATTTGATCTCAGATCTGCTTGGACCACAATATTCTTTGAATAGTTTCATGTGGGTCTAACAATAAATCTTGTAAACAATTTTACTGCTACCAAAATTGTTGGATCAACTTATGAGATATATATGCATGAAAGACCTCAATAGAGACATGACACATAATAGAATAAATAGACAAAGATGCATATAAAAAAAATTTGAGATGGACAAAAGTATACACAACGATTTTTAAATATTAAAATATATTCTAAATATTGTTTTTTATTGACAAAAATGTCGTGTCATTGGTAACGATGAGTTCGTAAGGTTAGGGTGAACACGACTAGCGAGTAATTGATTTGGATAATGATTTTAGTGGTGCGAAATTCAAACCAATTTTTGAACCTGACCATATATTAGTTAAATAAAAAAATAAAAATTTAAAATATATATATATATATATATATATGCCTTTTAATAAAAGATTATGGGGTAAAGACTTTAAAATTATTCCTTTGAAAGATTATTTCTATTGCATTTTTATATTTAATTTTTAATGTGTTTGGTATTTAACATGTTTGAATTTTAATGTATTTAATATTTAACATGTTTAGATTTTAATGTGTTTAGTTTTTAATATATTTAGTGTTTAACATGTTTAGATTATTTCTATTGATTTTACATGTTTATTGTACTTACAGAATTTTTAAGAGAAATATTTTTTATTTTTTTAATATTTTTTTATGAATTTTTTTTTATCGGATACCCAATTATCCGAATGGAACCAATCTGTTTTTAATCGATTTGGTTTGATTTGGTTCGAGTACATACACACAAAAACGTAAATTTAAATCAAATCGAACTAATTATAATTCAATTAATTCGGTTCTATTTTCACTATAAAATTGAATCAATCCGACCCGTATTCACCCAAGAACTAGGGCATCATCGAAAATAATTTTTATAATGGGCTTTGATATTTACGAATTTTGATGTATATATATGTTTGTTTTTCTCAAACTCTTTTATGTATTCTTTTTATCTGTGTACTCTACATAATAAGACATATATAAAAGTGATGATGTTTGATTCATATGTAACTGATTTTATCTAATAAAATAAATCTTTTATTATGGTTGTTGGTGTTGGAGTTTACGTGTATACATAAAATTTGATGTTCATGATAATAACAGAGACAAGAAACTAAGGTACGAAGCAATTAGTAAGAGATATGCATATTATAGTCCATAAATGTAACCATAAAATGGCTGTTATATAGCTATCACTGTGAACGAAACTTGATTCAAATACGTAGAGTGCATTTTACTCACACAGATATGCAATACGACAACAGCACACAGTTTTATTTAGTAAAAGAGTATATATATATTATTGCCAAACAGATTTGGCAATTACATTATACTTAATGGCCACAAGTGCAGTTGGTGCAAGAGCAGTTGGCACCGCACTTGCACTTCCCATCGTTCTCACCAGCTGGAACTTCCATGACCACAGTCTCTACAACCCTGTAATAAAACATATATATTGCAATTTTAATAAGCTTTCCCGTGTAATTATTGTATTTAGTTTTCTGGATTTGCATCACGAGTAAGTGGATGATTAGATTGGAGATTTAAAAAATGAGAAAATCTAAAGGCCAACATTTTTATTGAAATTTGGCCATCACTTAATCATCAAAAGAAAAATGATTAATTTTATACTATTAGATATCATCTCACACCATTAAAATTATTGATGATGACTAATTGATGACTAAACATCATAAATTCTATTGCCTCCTAGTACTCTTCTAAAAAAATTATTGAAACCAAATATAATTGGTATTCTCAGAAATAGTAGGAAGTAAGAGTGTAATAAATAAATAAATAAAGTATTATTTTTGTCTTAACGTTTTGGGTAAGTTTTAAAATTGTTTCAAAATTAGTTTATGTTGTTCTTCTACTAAAAATCTGTTAACAGAATTGAGGGCGAGACAAAATTGAGAAGATTTTAATAATGTTTTAAAATTGTCTCAATTTGGTCCCATCGTAAATTCCGTTAATAGATCACTAATGACAGAATAACTTTGAGATAATTTTAAAACGTTAAAAATTTAAATAAGATGATTTCAATATTAGAGATAATTTTAAAACATATCTCAAATATTAAAGATAAAAATAATTATTTACTAAAAAAATTAGAGAATAGGTTCAGTATTTGTTTACAAATTAAAGAAAAATTACAAATTGCTCAAACGTAGAGTTTACCTTTTTTCAGTTTCCACGATGTCAACACCGTATTTGTTTCCCTTCCTGAACATAAATAATGAGAGAATGAGTTATCTTTGTAAATCCAAGTATCAAATATTATTATTAGGCATCTAGCACAAAATTAAACTATGATATTTATGAAATGATTTTAGTTCGAGATAATTATATTTTTTCAAAAAGCTATTTTTGAATTTATATTTTTAATAATAGAAAACTGTCTAGAATCAATTTTTTTTTTCTTCTGCGCACTCTATTTGCAAGGATACTACTCCAATTTAAACACACATAAGGTTCTTTGCGTCGAGAATCAAGTTAGTTAATAGGATATAAAATTTGATGTATTATAATTTAAATTTAAACATATTCTTCTCATCTTTAGGAATTTTATTATTCCAAATTTGTACAACGCATATTTGGATTTAACCAATATTTTTATGTAAAATGTCTTAGTAGCGTACTAGAATTTTCTATGGTTAACACCAAAATATTATATTTTATTAGAGTTTTGATCATATTAGATATTACCTTGGCTTCCAATACTACTCCGTATGCAAATAGTGTAGTTTGGTAAGAATTGGATTTTGCTACTGGAGTTCACAAGACATTTCAAGAAGACTACCACTATACATTCATGGAAGGAAACATGCGTGTGTTAATTTTTTTTTTTTTGTTAGCTATGTTATATAGACATTAAAATTAGTTACTAAAATCAGGCCACAGTATAAAATATATGTTGAAATATAAATATATATTAAAAATAAATTAAATTACACATATATTTATACACAAATATATTAGTGATTGATTTTAATGGCTGATTTTAATATATAAATAATATTTTTATTTTTTTTACCTTCATTCTTACTTTTGTATATTTTCCATTCTTCATCATACTTTTTTAAGAATAAATTATTAAAATAATATTTAAAAATTTATACCGCGCACAAAAATAAGTCAAAAAATGTTGGCAATAAATAAACTTTTGAAAAATTAAAAAATATAACAAAAAAATCAGATATTAAATATATATTTTAAAAAATAATTTTATAATTTAAATTTTGATATAATTTTTTATAAATATTATTTAAAAAATAAGATTTTTATCTTTAAAATTTGACAATTTTATGTCAAATGAATTTTTTTGAAAATTTGTTACGTGAATGATCAAATTTTTTTAGAGAATAAAAAAATTTTATCACATTTTTAAATCATTTAAAGACTTAAATCTTTTAGATATTAAATTAGTTGTTAATTTTTGTAATTATGTTTTTTTTTTATATCCTTCATTTAATTTTTTACTCCTCTTTTTCGGTTTCTTTATGCTTTCTTCTTATTTTGAAGAAAAGCAAATACTTGTACAAATTAATAAACATTTTTTTTTTATGGAAGATGGTGAATACAAAAGAATATATTTAATTTTATTCAAATTGAATACGTACAAAACAATTAAATTGGATTGGTCTGATGATTAATCATTAGTGCGTTTAAATAAGTGCTGACGAATCTCTCCTACAAAACATATATGTCCGAGACAAGCGTGGTTGAAAAAATTTGGCTTTTAACAAGTGTAATAATAATTTCTAGCCTAATAAGTCTTTCAGCAATAATTTTGGAAAATGTTGCATAAAGGAGTTATATTTTGAAGGAGATATGAAAAAGCATATTTGTAATGGAGAAGTAGATAGATGCAAATAGAAGTGAAGGACTTACACGCACTGGGTTTTGTCAGCGCAGTCGCAGTTTCCGCAGGTGTTCGACATTTTGATGACTTAATTAGCGAATGCAAATAAGTTAAAGCTATGTATGCTGCTATGCCTCCAAGGCTTCAAACATCATCCACTATTTATAGCCGTATAAACACCAATCCAGTAGTAGTATACCTCACAACCCATGTGGGTCGTATTCGTATCGTATACGTCTCCCATCATTTGAGAATTTTTTATCTGTAGGAATATTTGTTCTTTTATTTTTAAAACACTAATTTTACAATTTCATCATTTTTATATAATTGAAAAAAACAACTCAATTTCAGATTAAGGTGAAAAATCGGAAAGATTAAACTTATTTTAATAATTATATATTTATATAATTATATTTCTCTTTTTCATATATATATGTTCGGTTGTTCGGATACCGGACGGTTCGGGTGGAATAGGGAACGCTTTGGTCACGATCGTGCTTGGGTCTGGTCTGCCGGGCGGCCGAACTCTCGTTGTGGAAGGAGGGGGTGTCACCTGCAAAGACACTCCGACGCTCTAGTCAGTTAGTGCGCAGGTGAGAAAGTGGGTAAATAGGGTATGTCACGTACCTTTAGGGAAGGGTAAGTCCTTCCCTATTTATACCGTGTCAGAGGTGGGCCCTAAGTGGGCAGGCCCACTGTCCTCGAAGCTTCCTCAACTGTGTTGAGAGAATGGTGAGGACGCGTGTCCAGGCACCGTGGCGAGCGCTGAGGACTCGACGGCTCGGGTCGGGTTCTCGATGGGTCGGGCCAACCCGTTCGTGGTTTGGGCCAGACCGTGACAGTGCCCCCACGCGCCGGCAATCAACCGCGTGGGCTGTTGGTGGCGAGTTGCTTCTGTCTTCGTAGTCGCTAGGTCGGTCGTCCGTGTGGGAGACGCGCTACTCACATGCGTGCCCGTTCGTAATGCGGGGCGTTCATTCGTCGCCTCGTTTCTCGCGTGGGGCATTGAATGCTCATAAAGAGTGGAAAAACCTCATGTGTAAAGACTATTTTGCCCCCAGGCCTTTCGCGCTTCCCTACGACAGTTTTAAACAGTTTCGCATACTCTTCTTCCATTCTTGTTTCTCCTACCCATTTTCGCCTCTCTTTTTCTGGCATTCCCTATCGTCCAAGGGCTCTTCTCAGCATTCTCGCGTGTTTCGCTTCTTGCCAAATTTCCTCACTAATACAGGTAATTTCCTTCTTCCTTCTGCCTCGATGGTTTTCTGCATGCTTGTTATAGGTGTCTGTTGCTTTTTTATTTCCGTGGGTAGCAGCTTTTTGTTTTGAGTATGGTATGCCAAGGGGGTTACCATTCTAGACTTGGTTTTAACTGGTTTTCCCCTAGCTATGCTTAGTTTGGGTTGTAGGATAGGTGGTATGTGGGTTTTTCCGGGCTCCCGGCCTCATGGACTAATCGAGCGGTGCCCCCACTGTAGGTATGCCTCGTGTTGTCAGCCGGGCTTCCACTTCCGCTCCGGGTTACGACCCGTATGCCTGGGTTGTTTCCGACCTCAGGGACTCCCCCAACCAAATGGGTGAGGAGGAACTCACAGAATTCCGTCAGGCGGAGTACCTATGTGGGGGTACCGACGAGGAGGCTAATTACGACGTGTATGTTCCTGCTCCTCACGAGCGGTTGTATGAGATAAACTTCAACGCCCCCCGGGTTGCCGACTGGATATGGTTTTACAAGGCCATGTTCACCCAAGTAGGGGTCCGCATCCCTTTTTCTCCCTTCCAGATGGGCCTTCTTAACCGGATCTCGGTAGCGCTATCGCAATTGCATCCGAACAGTTGGGCTTCAATCCGCTGCTTCGAGATGGTGTGCGAGGACTTGGAGCTCCCGATCTCTGTCGACGTCTTCCTATACTTCTTTAGTCTTACGAACCCTTCAAAGGAAGGGAAACATAAAAAGGGGTTCATGTCCTTCCGGTCTGTCCAAGGTCGGAGGATTTTCGGCTTGTTTGAGGACTCTTATCATGGGTTCAAGGACAAGTATTTCAAAGTTCGGCCGGTTAAGGGTCGTCACCCCTTTTGGTTGTCATTGGAAAGGGAGCGCCTCATCCCGACGTACTGGAGTTTCGGGGCGGGGTCCAATCCCTTCATTAAGATTACCTACAAAGGGATGTCGGCTGTGGACCGCAAGGTAGCCGACATACTGTGGGCCGTTTTTGGGAGGAATAATGTGAATCCCCACCTTCTAATGGGTAGCCGCGAGGCCGCCCGAGGTTATATCCGTGAGTTGTCTTTGTCGTGTCGTCGTTTCCGTGATTGTTTATTCTTGCCATTGTACTAATTGCTAACTTGTTTATTCCTTGTTTGTAGTGGGACTTTCTGCCGAAGTGACCGGCATGGAGAACTTGTTTCAAACTTTCCTTCAGGAGGATGACGCCGAAGAGGCCGGGGGACAATCGGCGACGGTCCCTGAGGTCGAGGCGACCCAGACAGCACCCACACCTCCCGACGTTCCCGTGATCACGAGTGTTGCCACTCCGACGTCCGCGCCCCCAATTCCTCAGGAAATGGCCGTTCCAGGGCACTCGTCTTCTTCACGTCGGGAGGAGGAGGAGGAGCTGTCTGTTATTCCCACCCCCAAGAGACAGAGGTCGCAGTCTAGTCCCGATGGGGTCCTTACGGTTATGGAAAGGAACTTTGATGCTGGAGCGTTCATAGATGCTCAGTTGCTCCCTGGCACGGAGGAGCATTTCCATGGTACCGACCTCTCTGGGTAGGCACGATGGATGTACCGTACCCTCCTTCGCGGCGCGGCCATAGCCCGAAAGGCTGAGTTCGAGCTATCGGGTATGGCCTCGCTTCGTCGGAAGCTTGAGTCCTCGGTCGTTGCTAACAACAAGTATAAAACTCAAGTTGAAACACTCCAAGGGCAGCTAGTCGAGGCGGGGAATAAGCTGGAGGCCGCCGAGAAAAAGACTGCGTCGGCCGAGGAGAAGTTGAAGGCTGCCGATGCGTCTATGTCTCGTCTGACAGAGCAAGAGATGACCCTGAAGAGTCAGTTGAGCGCCGCGCAAAGTTGGATGGCCACTTTGGAAAAAGAAAGGAATGACGCGGTTGCGGCTGCTAAGACTGCTCGGGACGAGGCCGACGTGTTCAAGAAAAGGCATAAGGAGGTCAAGGAGCAGGGCAAGAATGTGATTTTCATGACTGAGGAGGCCCTCAAAGCTCAAGTGAAGATTATTGCTCCTGATTTCGATGTGTCGGCAATTGGCGTCTTCAAAACCATCAAGGATGGGAAGGTTGTCGACATGCCGAAGAAATGATATTTGTAATTTTGAACTTTTTTTGTTGAACCGTTGTTTGGATCGAAACTTTTTACGCCCGTTAGTGGGTTTGCTGATTTGTTTGCGCATATGTTTGATTTGCTTTTTATTTCGATGCGCGTTGGTTTGCTCGCGTTTGCCGTTAAGTCGGCACTTATTTGTGGTCGCGTTTTTTCCCGTTATGGCCGTTTATTATGTCCTTGGCCTAGGGGGCTCCCGGGGTGATCAGCCCCGAGGCCGTGTATCCTTGTTTGTACGATGGTCGCTTAAGAGAAAGTAAACATGAAATAACAAAAGTATAGACAAGCATAACGAAAGTATAGACAAGCATAGCAATCAAAGCAAATCTTATCACTGTAACAAAGGTATTGAGGTGTTGTTGCAAAGTAAGTGACTTAGGAGTAAAACCTTCTTAAGTTATCTGCATTCCATGTCCTCGGGATCTCTTTGCCATTGAGTTTTTCCAGCTTGTATGCGCCCTTGCCGATCACCTCTTTGACTCTGTAGGGTCCTTCCCAGTTTGCCCTCTCCCGGGGTCGGCAGGCCGACGTCGTTGCGCCTTAGGACGAGGTCGTTTGCCTCAAACTCTCTTTTGAATGCTTTGGCGTTGTAGCGCAGGGCCATTCTTTGCTTTAGCGCTGTTTCAGCTAAGTGGGCCATCTCCCTGGCTTCATCTATCAGATCCTTCTCTACAACTTCTTCTACTCCCTTCAGAAGTAGTCGAGGGCTCGGTTCCCCGATTTCCACAGGTATCACCGCATCTAGCCCATACGTTAGTCGAAAGGGGGTTTCCTTAGTGGAAGATTGCTCGGTTGTACGGTAGGACCAGAGGACCGAGGCGAGCTCGTCGGCCCAAGCACTCTTCTTATTGTCCAGCCGCTTCTTGAGTCCCAGCAGGATGATCTTGTTTGCGGACTCGACCTGCCCGTTTGTTTGGGGATGTTCTACCGAGGAGAACCTCTGTTTTATGCCCAGGCCGGTGAGAAATTCTACGAATTTCTTGTCGGTGAACTGTGTTCCGTTGTCCGAGATGACGGTTTCCGGGATACCGAACCGTGTTATCACCTGTCTCCACATGAATTTCCTGCAATTGGACGAGGCTATGCTGGCCAGCGGCTTGGCCTCTATCCATTTGGTGTAGTAGTCAATAGCGACTATAAGGTACTTGACTTGCCCGGGGCCAACTGGGAAGGGTCCTAAGAGGTCAACTCCCCATTGTGAGAATGGCCGGGAGGACGTTAGCAAGCTAAGCTCGGAGGCCGGTGCTCTGTGGAAGTTGGCGTTTTCTTGGCATTTGACACACTTCCTAACGAATTCTTTGGAGTCAGCCATCATTGACGGCCAATAATATCCGGCTCGGATTAATTTTCTTGCTAGGGCTTTGCCTCCTATATGATGACCGCAGCACCCTTCATGGACTTCCCTGAGGACGTAATCCGTCTGGTCGGGGTGCAAGCATTTCAGCAGGGGCTGGTTGAATCCTTTCCTGAACAATTGTCCCTGGATGATCGCGTACCTGGCTGCTTCCCTTCTCAGTTTCTTAGCATCCTTTTCGTTGTCGGGAAGTCTGCCGTTTTCTAAGAAGTCAGTGATGGGGTCCAACCACGAGGGGCTTAGCTTCGAGAGGTGCAGGGTGACTGCCGGTTCTTTTATCATTCCTTGGATTAGAGATCGGTTGCCTTCTCCTGGTTTTGTGCTAGCCAATTTCGATAGGAGGTCTGCTCGTGTATTCCTTTCTCTTGGAACGTGGTGGATCGTGACTTCCTCAAACTTTTGGCTCAAAACCTTGACTTTTTCCAAGTACTTTTGTAATAGTGAGTCCCTGGCTTGGTAGCTCCCGTTTACTTGGGAGGTGACGACATGTGAATCGCTGCATATCTCCAACCTTGTTGCCCCGACCTCCGCAGCTAGGGTTAAGCCTCCTATAAGGGCTTCATATTCCGCTTGGTTGTTCGAAACGGGGAATTCGAACTTGATCGACTGTTCGTACACGACCCCGACTGGGCTCTCTAGGATGATCCCGGCGCCCCCAGACGTCTGGTTGGAGGCCCCGTCCACATGGAGCCTCCACCGCGTGCCCGTTTCTTCGGTTGGTTCTCCCGTCACTTCTACCAGAAAATCCGCCATCGCTTGCGCCTTGATTGCTTGTCGAGGCTCGTACCGTATGTCGTATTGGGAGAGTTCGATGGACCATGTCATCATCCTTCCAGCCAAATCCGGTTTCTGGAGTACTTGCCGGATTCCTTGGTCCGTCCTTACGACGATCTGGTGACCTTGGAAGTACTGTTTTAGTCTCCTCGAGGTGGTCAAGAGTGCCAGAGCTAGCTTTTCCAGTTTGATGTACCTTAGTTTTGCCCCTTGTAGGGCTCTGCTCACGAAATAGACTGGCTGTTGAGCCCGTTCTTTCTCTCGTACTAGAACCGCGGCCAAGGCTTCCCCTGTTATGGCGAGGTATAGGTATAGCGGCTCTCCGTCCTTCGGCTTTCCGAGCACAGGGGGTGCTGCCAGGATCTCCTTGAAGTGTCTAAAGGCTTCCTCGCATGCGGGCGTCCACTCGAACGCTATCCCTTTCTTCATGAGGTTAAAGAAGGGTAGGGCCTTTGTCGCCGATGCTCCGAGAAATCGGGATAACGAGGTCAGCCGTCCTGCCAACCTTTAGACGTCTTTGATGCAACCTGGGCTCTTCATCTGGAGTATCGCTTGGCATTTCTCCGGGTTAGCTTCTACCCCTCTTTGGGTTATCATGAATCCTAGGAACTTTTCAGCTTCCATAGCGAAGGCACATTTGAGGGGATTGAGTCTCATGCCATGTTGTCGGAGAGAGGCGAATACATTTGTCAGGTCATTCAGGAGGTCATCAGGTCGCGTTGTCTTCGCGAGGATGTCGTCCACATAGACCTCTACAGTCTGCCTATGAGGTCGTGGAATATCTTGTTCATCAGCCTCTGGTATGTTGCTCCTACGTTTTTCATCCCGAAGGGCATCACCTTATAACAGAAGGTTCCTTCTGGCGTTATAAACGCTGTCTTATCCTCGTCAGGACGGTGCATCGGTATCTGGTTGTAGCCGGAGTAGGCATCCATGAAGCTCAAATAGCGGTAGCCTGCCGCAGCGTCGACGAGTGCATCTATGATGGGGAGGGGGAAACAATCTTTTGGGCATGCCTTGTTAAGGTCGGAGTAGTCTACGCACATTCTCCACTTGCCGCTGTGCTTTTTTACTAGAACTACATTCGAGAGCCATGTCGAGTAGTCTAGTTCTCGTATGAAACCTGCTTCTAGGAGGCTGGCCGTCTGCCTGGCCACCTCCTCTGCCCTCTCCCACGACATCTTTCGTCTCCGTTGGGCTACCGGGCGCGCATCCGACTTCACGGCCAGGTGATGCGACATAATTTTGTGGTCTATGCCCGGCATGTCGGCCGGTGTCCAGGCAAACAGATCCCCATTGGCCCTGATCATTTCTACCAAGGGCTCCTTCAATTCATGTGGGAGGTTCCTGTTGACGAACGTGAACTTTTCCTCCGTGTCGCCGACCCTGAACCTTTCCAAGTCCCCTTCTGGTTCCGGTCTGGGCTTGTCCTCTACCCTGGCGTCTAGGTCAGCTAGGAACACCCCCGACGCTTCCTTAGATTTCTTCCTTAAAGACAGGCTGGCATTGCCGCAAGCGACCGCCGCTTCCAGATCTCCCCTTATGGACCCTACGGACCCATCGTCGGTAACAAACTTCATGACTAGAAGCTTCGTGTTGATTATCGCTTCAACATCATTGATCGTCTTTCTCCCTAAGATGATGTTGTAGGCTGTGGAATCTCGAAGAACCACGAATTCGGCCATTGCCGATCTCCGGTCCTGTGCCTGTCCCACAGAGATCGGCAGAGATATTACTCCGTCTGGCTTGATGAAGTGGTCGCCTAATCCGATGACCCCGTGTTGGTGCGATGATAGGTCGGCGTCCCTTAATCCTAGAGCGTCGAACACATTGCGAAACATGATGTTCGAGTCTGCCCCCGTGTCAACAAGGATCCGTTTGACGAGGCCTGTTCCCACCCTGGCCGTGATGACCATAGGTGGGTTTTCGGGTGCCTCGTCGAACCATTGGTATTCGGGGCCAAAGGAGACGCATGGGGGCTTCTTAGAACTTCGCATTGGGGCGGAGGAGACCGCCAGGATTCTGGCGTCTTTCTTGTGAGCTGACCTAGACCTCGGCGCGGAATTTTTGGCGGTTACTACGTTTATCACCGTGAGACCGTGGTCTTTGTCTTCTGGCTCTTGTCGCCGCTTTGCCGCTCGGGTCTTGGCCTCTTCACTGTCTTGGTTGCGTTGCCGTCTCCTCGGCTCCCGTATGAGATGGGAGAATTCAGAGAGTTTTCCATCTCTTATTGCTTGCTCTAATGCATCCCTCAGGTCAAAGCAGTCTTGTGTTTGGTGTCCGTAGCCCTTGTGGTAGTCACAGTAGAGACTCTTGTTCCCCCCCTGTTCGATCCTTGAGTGGTCGGGGCTTCGACAAGATCCCTCTCTCGGCTATTTGCTGGTAAACTTCCACAATGGGAAGAGTGAGTGGAGTGTAGTTGGTGAACTTCCCGATCCGGGGAAATGATCTGTGTGCCTTGGTCGGCCCTCCCTCCTTGGCTTGTTCTTTGTGTCTCTCCCCGTTACCCTATTGCCTAGGTTGATTGTAGCCGGAGTGCCGTTTATTGGCGGCCATGACCTGGTTGACTTCCTCGTCATTTATGTATTTCTTAGCCACCGTTTGGATCTCGTGCATCGTCCAGACCGGTTTCGTGGTAAGGTGTTTTCGAAAGTCCTCGTTCAGGAGGCCGTTCGTCAGGCAAAGGCTGGCCACCGAGTCGGTTAGGCCGTCAATTTCCAAGCATTCGTCGTTAAAGCGATCTAGGTATTTTCTGGTCAGCTCCCCGGGTCTCTGGGTAATCCCCAGCAGGTTGATCGGGTGTTTTGCCTTTGCTATCCGCGTTGTGAACTGAGCCAAGAAGGCACGGCTGATGTCCAAAAATCCGTAGATGGACCCCTGAGGGAGGCCGTTAAACCATCGGATCGCGGGTCCGGCTAGGGTGACCGGGAAGGCCCGGCACCTCACCTCGTCCCCTACTCCCTCCAGATTCATTCTAGCCTCGAAAGCCGTGAGGTGTTCCAGAGGGTCTTGAGTTCCATCGTACCTCATGTCTGTCGGTTTGTCGAAGTGCTTCGGCAACCGGACTTCGAGGATGGATCGATGGAATGGGGTGGCGCCCATTATCACGGGTCGCCATGTCCTCTCAGACCTCTCTTCCTTGTCTTCGCGACCTTGCCCCGTGTAGCGTGTTTCCTTGCCTCGGGAGTAGATGATTGTGTCGTTTCGTCTTCTCGGGATGGGTGACTCTTCGCGAGTGCTCTCCGCTTCCGTTCGGGATGCGGAGGCGCGTCGTAGACGACTTCGGTGGGAGTCTCTCTCTTGGTTTTCAGGAGATGGGGAGTAGCTTGGATCAGCGGTTCGTCGGTCGTGTTCCTGGTCGGCCAGCTGCCGTTCCAGGTTCTGGACCCTGTGACGTAGCTCCTGCATTATTATGGCGCTGTCGCCGCCAGTTCCCCCAAAGGGTCGCGTCCTTGTGTGTGGTTCAGTGCGTTGTCGGGGGGACCTTCGCCGTCCTCTTAGCGAGGTGACGGAGGCTGCCCCTTCTGCTCCGACTCCCCGGCCTTGGTCTCCGGGGCCCGGCACGACGTCCATTTAAGCGGTCCCCACAGACGGCGCCAATGTTCGGTTGCTCGGATACCGGACGGTTCGGGTGGAATAGGAAACGCTTTGGTCACGATCGTGCTTGGGTCTGGTCTGCCGGGCTGCCGAGCTCTCGTTGTGGAAGGAGGGGTTGTCACCTGCAAAGACACTCCGACGCTCTAGTCAGTTAGTGCGTAGGTGAGAAAGTGGGTAAATAGGGTATGTGACGTACCTTTAGGGAAGGGTAAGTCCTTCCCTATTTATACCGTGTCAGAGGTGGGCCCTAAGTGGGCAGGCCCACTTTCCTCGAAGCTTCCTCAACTGTGTTGAGAGAATGGCGAGGACGCGTGTCTAGGCACCGTGGCGAGCGCTGAGGATTCGACCGCTCGGGTCGGGTTCTCGATGGGTCGGGCCAACCCGTTCATGATTTGGGCCAGACCGTGACAATATATGTATTAAAATTAATCTATATTTTGACAGTTCGATAAAAAAAATTCTAAAGATAAATACTCTAAAAACACAAAAAATCACTCATAAAAATTTAGTAATTGAATATTTATATATATATTTATACATATTATTTTATATTTTTAATAAAAAATTAATTATTAAAATAATCAAACGTTTTATAACAAAATAATCAAATCTCCTGTAGTGATTACTTTATTTAGATTATATATATATATATATAAAAGTCTTTTTTGTACGGTAAAATTATTAATTAAAATATAGTAGAGAGAGAGAGAGAGAGAGAGAGAGAGAGAGAGAGAGAGAGAGAGAGAGAGAGAGAGAGAGAGAGAGAGAGAGAGAGAGAGAGTTTCCAATTATAATCATAAACTAAAAGATTGTTTATGTTTATAAATTTTTTTTGGTTTTCTCAGACAAATTTAAATTTTATTTAAAAGTTTATTATTAACTAATATATTATCGTATATTAAAAATAAAATTTAAATTTTAATATTTATTAAGTAAACTAATAAACTAACGTGTGCTACTAATTTTAAGCTAATTTCACTTTTTCAGCTTGAGATGATTAGATTTAGATCATCATAATCTATCTTTAGTCTTTTACTGCCGAAACTCAATTATATATGCTTTTCAAAACAGGTATTCTATTTTATTGTTATTTTGTCAATATGATCACTTTATTTAGATTTTTGAAAAGAAAAAAAATTTATAAAAATTTGTAAAAAGTAACTTGACTTATCTCTGATCTATTGTAAAATACTCAATTTTAAATTTTTAAAGAAGTATTGAAAGAAAAACGTACCATTAATCATGCTTTGCATTCTTTGCTCCTCTCATGTCAATTTTATTCTTGGGAGGAGTGGCAGTCACGTCCTGAAATTCTGATATTCCAGTTCTTTTTTAGTTAGGTATTTTTCCCCCAAATATATGATAATTAATTGTTCTTCCTTCTATATCTTTTTCTACGTTTCTCAATGTCTCCGCTTGTTTGAAAGTTATGGGTTCTTGCCTTTGGATTAAAGTTTTAGATATGTAGGAATTTTATGTCCCTGTCAATATATTCGAACATATATAGTTGGCGTCTATTGTCCATTAACATATTTGACAATCATTTTTTATCAGTACGTTTTTAATTTACAATGAATTAACTAAATACACGAACATCTATAAGTATTAATATGAAATAAAAAAAAAACAATACCACGATATATAATTATCAAAACAGAACAAAACTAACAAACTTACTACGCGCATGAAAAAACTACTACCAATATAAAATCTATGTTAAAATAAGAAATATACATTGAAAATGAATTAAATAACATTTTATTTAAACAAAATCCATGCAAGTCGCAAATAAAACCAGTGAACGACTAGAACTAAACAGCTAATGGAAATCATTCAAGCTATGGTCGTCTTATTTTTCATGTACAATTCACTGTTGGAGTATAGGCCTAACTACTCATCTAGATTATAATCATGCATAATTAGACCTTTTATTACTCGATAAGTACAACCATACATATTTAAGAGGGGTGAATTGAGTATAAAGAACAAATACAAATTTTTGTTTAAAGACGATGTACTTCTATTTTTATGAATTTATAAGCGAACTTCAAAACGTTTAAGTGATGTATGTGCTAAATATTTTTCATACTACTTGGATTTGATAACTTAAATTAAAGAGAAAATAGTAACACACTAATATTTTTTTTAAGGGTTTGTGAGTGAAGTACAACTATTAACAAGGAAGTAAGGGTGGTAAACGGGTCTAAATTCGTCGGACTTGTCTGTATAACCCGCTAAAAAAGGCAGACTGGACTGAAAAATTGGGACTGCCTAATCTACACCGTAAGTTTTGGCGGGGCGGGGCGGATCGGACTTTCCCGTTGGACTTAGTTTTTTTGGCAAGGAGATATTTTTGTAATTTTTTTTTTTTGCCAAAATTCAACTTCTCCCGACCCAACTTAAAAGAGAATGATGAAAATTGAGTGTTTTGAATTATATTTATTTTACTTTGGAGACAATCTTTATAATTATATTTTGGATTATGTTTTTTTTTTAGACAATATTTATAATTATGTTTTGTATGAAAATTTGGTTTATAATTATGTTTATTAAATATTTATAATTACAAAGACTTTAATGTTTGTGAATATTAAAATAATTGTAAAATTATATATATTATTTAATAGTTAATAGTAAAAAAAAGAAGAGATTTGGCGGGTTTAGCCTGCTAACCAGCCAACCTGCAATTAGACGGGGCGTGGTAGGATTTTAGGACCGCCTCACTAGGCGAGATGGGGTGGGCTAGCCCGCTATAAGGTAGGCTTTCGGCGGGACGGGGCAAGCTTCCCCGCTTGCCACCCCTACAAGGAACCATATTTTTTAAACCACTTTTAATATAAAATAACGATCAAATATAAAGGGAGTTTAGGAAAGAGAGAAAACTAACTAAAATTTTTTTTTCTAGTTTGATATATATAACCTTTTTATTATGTCCAGTTTTCTCTATTAAGATGGCAGATATTTTTTACTGTCTGTAAAATTTATAAAGTGCTTGATAAACCACTACACACAAGAGCACTTTTATACACCTTACAAAATTTCTCACTATTTCTATATTAATTATGTCGAACTCAGCTTAGAAACGTCGACTTTAAGAACATGAAGCAATTATAACTTTAAGTATTTTTTTCGTTAAGAACTTATTATATCTCGCAATATCCTCCAAATAAACTATAATAATGTATAAAAGTCTCACCACTTAAATAATCATACCCTAAGTAAACCTTGAAGCAATTCCAACCTCAACAACATAATCAAGAAAGTGCTACATGATGAACTAAAATTAAAGCTTACGGATACCGACAAGTGCATCGAATCGTTTAAGTAATACCACGGTGAGTGGATATCGTTCCTATGAGAATTAACGGATTGAGGCAAACAACGTCTAGTTAAGGGATTCTTAAGCCACACAACCTTCAAAAACTATCACTAACCGAATTATATGTCACGTATTCGAACTAGTCCTAGATAAGGGAAGATTATGATATGAGTTTTAAGCTAATTCCGAAATTAATTTTTTCAAATATAAAATCAGAATCCAAGATAGATATAGAATATATTTCAATAGTTATAAGCCTCATTGATGAAGAACAAAACTCAATCTTGAAAACGTAAAGAAGGATAAATTAAAATAAAGAAAGCACTTACATTATTAATCCTAAAACCAAACTAAGCTACTAACCTTCAACGAGGAGGTTTAGTGACTCATGAGCATCTTTTAGTGATTTCCTATTTAATTATCTTAATAAAGTTAGTGATTCTCTCTAAATTTATTGTACTTTGGTCAATATATGTTGAATGCCTTGTGTTTTATATTTTGCAAGAGATTATTGGAGAACAAAGAATAAGCAAGCTAAAAGAAGAAGGAAAAAACAGAGAAAAAGAAATAATAGATAGGAAAGAAGCAAGTAGAGGCATGGCGTGTCACTTGCCTTATGCCATGCATGCCCCCAACAATCTTCCATAGAGGGCGTGACTGCTTCATGCCACCTCACACGCTGGGCCAAAGTCCACAGAGGTAGCAAGGTTAGTGCATCGATGGCGTGGCACTTTCCTCGCTTGCCTCAAGGCAGCCCTTTCTCCACCGTTGAAAGTGTGCCATGCCACACAGCCATCTCTTCTCCATCTTCGAAGGCCTGGCACATCTCTCACTTGCTTCACGCTAGCCCTTTCTCCACCATCGAAGGCGTATCACGCTACGCATGCTAGCTCTTCTCCATCTTCGAAAGTGTGGAACGTGCCTCACTTGCCTTATGCTAGTCCCATGCAACCTTCGAAGATGTCCCACGCCTATCACGCCAGGCACGCCAATTAGCACCATGAAGACGTGGTACATCTTTCACACCTACTCTCCTCCATCTCAAAGATGTGCCATGCCACTCATGCCTTCACTCCCTTCTACCAAGGAGCGTGTCACATCTCTCATGCCTACTCACACACTGGGTTTTACTCCAGGCCAAGGGATATCCAAGTGGGTGCATCAAGGGCGTGCCACTTATTTCACTTGCCATACGCCTAAGACAAGCCATTAGGTGAACGTGCCATGCCCCTCACGCCCTTCACACACCAAAGACTCCCTGGGAGGTGTACAATAAGGGCTGCTAAGCTAACTCTCAAACCCAAGATTAAGTGCAAGCCCATGATTTTTAAAGAAGTAATTCACCAAGGCTTAAGCTCTAATCACAAGGAGAATCACTTTTAGTTTGAGATTCATTAGGAAAGATACAATTTAATTTTGTTTTGATTTAATTTGAATTTGAAATTTAGGCTTTGTTCAGGTTAGAGTATAAAGGGTCCAGAGAACTCTGGAACGTGGACTTTTAGTTAGTTTTGCATTATTTTGAATCCTTGTTTTTGCTCTGCACTATGAGTCACTAATCTTTTTAGTTAAGGTTATGACCTAGGTTTTTTTTTATAGACTAATGTTATTACTTTTCTACTTTGGATTAATGCATTTTGATGTTTTCTCAAAAGAAGCAAGTTTTCCTTTTTTATTACAAGGGTTTGAATGTAATAGAAAATAATTCTAATCTGAATTGAATTTTATTATCATCTTGAAAAAATTGGTTATTGGAATGAACTTGAAAACTTCTTCTCATAATTCTTTAAGGTTTTATAACTAATTTTGATAAGTGATATAAAATCAACTAGGTTTAGTTCTTAAGGATTGTGTGGTTTTGAATCAGTAAACGTGCATCATATCTTATTATAACAAATTGATCAAGGAATTGACATTTTATTAGATTAAGAAAAACTGAATCACCAATGGATTGGGATTTAGTTAATTATGATTTTTCATGGATAAATCTCTGCATGATCAAAGTAGATAGTGTAAAGTATTTCTCCTAAAGTCTAAACATTTCCAAAGCCTTAATGTTTTTAATCATATCACTTTCTTTACTCAATTACTGTTGCTTTTATTTAATTTGTTGTTTTGATATTTAATTCATCTCGATTCAAGTTTTTAATTGTCTAACTAGAATAATCAGTTAATCTTGCTTGTTTAGTCCATTAACCCTCATGGGAACGATAACCCACTCCCATGGTATTACTTGATACGATTCGATGCACTTGCCGAGTTTTAGAAAATCTCCATCAAATTTTTGGCGACATTGTCAAGGATTAATTGAAATGAACAACAAACCAGATAATTGATTATCTAAATTAGACCCTTCACTCTAACGTAGGAAACCCCAATTTTTCTTGTTATTTGTGTGTTTATGCAGGGTAATAAGGATAAAGAGCCTTTCCACTTCGATCCAGAGATTGAAAGAATATTATTCTGAATAAGGAAGATATCAAAATATCAAAGAGAAAAAGTTGAAGTAGTGGAAGAAGTAAAAGAGTCTGAAGAGCTAGGCACAATGGCACACAACAACAACAACAACAACAATCCTAACAGCAACAATGCCAATGCCAGAAGGACTCTTGGATCTTTCACCAACCCCACTCTTAAAAATTGTGGAAGTAGCATAGTAGCACCTAATGTGGAGGTAAATAACTTTGAATTGAAGTCTCAAGTCATCTTCTTAGTGCAACAAAGTCAATTTAGTGGGAGCCCTCAAGAGTATCCGAATATGCACATATCCATCTTCCTACAAATTTGTGACACAATCAAGACCAATGGAGTCTTTTTCGAAGCCTATCAATTGAAATTATTCTCATTTTCTATGAGGGACCAAGCCAAGTAGTGGCTCTAAACCCAACCGCTGGATAATATATCAACATAGGATGATTTGGTCATTAAGTTTCTAACCAAATTTTGTTCACCATAGAAGTTGACAACGCTGAGACATGATATTTAAACTTTCACACAAAAGATGGATAATCTTTTTATGAATCGTGAGAGAAATACAAGGAAATACTAAGAAAGTGCACCCTTATGTTTACTGATTGGGTATAACTTCAAATCTTTTATGATAGAATTACTCATGCTTCTAGAAATTTACTAGACTCATCAGCTAGAGGATCTCTGCACATGAAGACAACTGAATAAGCATTAGAGTTAATTGAGATCGTGGTCAACAATCAGTACCTATACTCTTTTGAAAGAATAATAAAGAGAGGAGTGATGGAATTGGACAGATTGGATACTATTCTGGCGCATAACAAGGCTATGTCTCAACAAATCAATGCACTCAAAGTGGGAACACAAGGTATCACCTATGACATAGGTGGAGGAGCCCCTCAGAGTGAAGGTTGTAAGCCACTCAATCGTGACCAATCCTCTGTTGAACAAGTGAATTACATGGGTTTGTCTAGGCTACTGCACAATGATCCATATCCCAAAACTTATATTCCTGGATGGAGAAACCACCCTAACTTTGGATGGAGAAATCAAGGACAAAGAAACTTCAACAACTTTAACACTACCAACAACAAACACCTCCTACACAACCATTCCAAAATCCTTAAAAGCCCTCAACTCTTTAAATTGCCATGAAAAAATTCTCTCAAATCACATCCACATTTTTCCAACAAACTTCAAGCTTTATGCAAAAAAATAAAGCCAACTCCAAGAACTAAGAATCTTACATAAGAAACTTAGAAATGCAAGTAGGTCAACTTGCCAAGCACTTAGCTGAGAAACCCACAAATGCCTTCTAAAGTGATACTATTCCAAATCCAAGAGAAGAATACAAAGCCATCAATTTAAGAGGTGGAAGAATGATGGGTAAAGAAGCCACAAGCAAAGAGGAACAACTTCAAGAAGCTCTTGTGGAAGGCAAAAAGCAAGAAGATAAAGCTCCTGCACCCTCCTCTCTAGCTCCAAGAGAAAAAGCAAAAACACAGGCATATGTATCCAAGATTTTATTCCTTCAAAGGTTACAAAAGGAGACCAAGGACAAGCAATTTTTTAAGTTTTATAAGTCTTCAGGAAGTTACAAATTAATATTTCTTTTACTAAAGCCTTGGAACAAATCCACTTTATGCCAAGTTTATGAAAGAGCTAATGTCCAAGAAGAGAACTTTGAAGGAAGATGAGATAGATCCTTGCTAAACAACGCAGTGCTATTGGTGCATGAAATTGTGATCGTCAACAATGGCGCCAAAAACTTGGTAGCGCTCTCAAACGTGAATCACACTTTGTCACAACTCTGCACAACTAACCAGCAAGTGCACTAGGTCGTCCAAGTAATACCTTACGTGAGTAAGGGTCGATCCCACGGAGATTGTTGGTATGAAGCAAGCTATGGTCATCTTGTAAATCTCAGTTAGGCGGATTCAAATGGTTATAATGGTTTTCAAAAATAATAATAAATAAAACATAAAATAAAGATAGAGATACTTATGTAAATCATTGGTGGGAATTTCAGATAAGTGTATGGAGATGCTTTGTCCCTGTTGAATCTCTGCTTTCCTACTACCTTCCTTCAATCCTTTATACTCCTTTCCATGGCAAGCTGTATGTAGGGCATCACCGTTGTCAATGGCTACATCCCATCCTCTCAGTGAAAATAGTCCAAATGCTCTGTTACAGCACGGCTAATCATCTGTCAGTTCTCGATCATGTCGGAATAGAATCCATTGATTCTTTTGCGTCTGTCACCACGCCCAACAATCGCGAGTTTGAAGCTTGTCACAGTCATTCAATCCTTGAATCCTACTCAGAATACCACAGACAAGGTTTAGACTTTCCGGATTCTCAAGAATGGCCGCCAATAATTCTAGCTTATACCACGAAGATTCTGATTAAGGAATCCAAGAGATATTCGTTCATTCTGAGGTAGAACGGAAGTGGTGTCAATCACATGTTCATAGGTGAGAATGATGATGAGTGTCACGGATCATCACATTCGTCATGTTGAAGTGCAACAAATATCTTAGAATAAAAACAAGCTGAATTGAATAAAAGATAGTAGTACTTTGCATTAAAACTCGAGGTACAGCAGAGCTCCACACCTTAATCTATGGTGTATAGAAACTCCACCGTTGAAAATACATAAGTGATGGTCCAGGCATGGCCGAATGGCCAGCCCCCAAAACTTGATCAATAATCTCCTAAGATGAACAATAGATTAAAATTGAGACCAAAGATGTGGTCAAAAAGACACTAGTACAATAGTAAAAAGTTCTATTTATACTAAAACTAGCTACTAGGGTTACAGAGATAAGTGATTGATGCAGAAATCCACTTCCGGGGCCCACTTGGTGTGTGCTTGGGCTGAGCTTGAGCTTTACACGTGCAGAGGCTTCTCTTGGAGTTAAACACCAAGTTGTAACGTCTGTTTGGCGTTTAACTCTAGTTTGTGACGTGTTTTTGGCGTTTTACTCCAGAATGCAGCATAGAACTGGCGTTGAATGCCAGTTTGCATCGTCTAATCTCGAATAAAGTATAGACTATTATATATTTCTGGAAAGCTATGGATGCCTACTTTTTAACGCCATTGATAGAGCGCCATTTGGAGTTCTATACCTCCAGAAAATTCATTTCGAGTGCAGGGAGGTCAGAATCCAACAGCATCAGCAGTCCTTTGTCAACTTGAATCAGATTTTTGCTCAGGTCCCTCAATTTCAGCCAGAAAATACCTGAAATCATAGAAAAACACACAAACTCATAGTAAAGTCCAGAAATGTGAATTTTGCATAAAAACTAATAAAAATATCCCTAAAAGTAGCTAGATCCTACTAAAAACTACCTAAAATCAATGCCAAAAAGCGTATAAATTATCCGCTCATCAGCTATCATCCAAAAGAAGTTGCTACAAAAATTAAAGGATCTTGAGAATTTTCAAATTCTCTGCACAATTGGAGATATCAACATTGAAAAAGTTCTCTGTGACTTGGGAGCAATTATTAACTTGATGCCTCTATTTCTGATGAAGAATATGCAAATTGAGGAGGTAATGCCCACAAGGATGTGTGTTTTAATATGATTCCAAGTCATCATCTATGGATGTATGATAGGAATAACGATGGATGTGGGGATTAAAACCTAAATTCTTTGAGGGGGTTGACGCGTTTGTTGCGCATGTGTTCATCATGGAACCGTTTTAAGTCTGAAGGGGGTATCTAGATGTCTTTGTGAAAAGTGTCGACTGACTAAGTGGTTAGGACCTGCGGATATAATGCTTCACCTTTACCCTAATGAGTTCAAGGATGGGTATTGGATGTGGATGGATCATGGAGAAGTGGACGAACAGGGAGTTAACAGGTCTGCCTCGAATTTGAATAGGTCCGACTGTCGATCAACATGGGTTTGGGTGGAAAGAGAACTAAACATGGAAGACATAACTTGGGAGGGTAACCAAAGGAGATACAACGAGATGGTATTTGATGTAACAGGTTTTATAGAATCAGAACAGGTTAAACAAGAGCCTAGCCTGAAGGCAAAGATATTTTATCATTTATTAGAATTTGCTCCAAGACTGGTTGAGGGTTGCGTTCATTCAGAGTTGTCTACATGTGTTAGAATGATGACTATTAAGTCGAAGTCAAATCATTCTCAAGAGTCTTTTGATAAGTAGGTCACCCTATGTAACAAACTAGTACCTGTCGGGACTACTGGCATCCCCCGAAACCACTACGAAATAAAGAAGCTAGTTTCAAAATTTGGTTTAAATTCATTGAAAATTAACTATTGTTTGAATGGGTGTCTGTTGTATTACAAGAGGGATGCAGACCTAACTAAATTCAGATTATGTAAATCACCGAAGTTCCAAGTCGAAAGAGAACAGATTAGTAACCCCGGTTAAAGAAAGTTCTAATGAAATGGATGCACTTTTTGCCCTTGATCCCTAGGCTGAAACGATTATATGCATCAATGAGTTCGACACCTCACATGACCTGGCATAGTAACAACAAGAGGGATGATGGAATCATGACGCACCTGTCACATGGAGAAGCCTAGAAGCATTTTGATCGGGTGCATACGACATTTACGAGTGAGCCAAGAAATGTCAGATTAGCTTTGTGCTTTGATGAGTTTGCACCGAATTCTAATTTTGGTAATGCGTACTCTTGTTGGCCTGTAGTCATGATACCGTATACCATGAGTCTTGAAATGTGCATGAAAGACCCGTACATGTTCCTAATTTGTATCATACCTGGTCCTAATAATCCAAAAACTAAAATAGATGTCTTTTTCAACTCTTGGTGAATGAGTTAAAGGACTTATGGATCCATGATGTCGAAACATATGATATTTCGACAAAAATAAATTTTCAACTGCGTGCTGCATTAATGTGGACCATTAATGACTTTCCTGTGTACAAGATGCTGTCACGATGATCCACTCAGGGCAGACTGGCATGTCCTATTATTATGGAGGATACAAATGCCTTTTGGTTGACAAATAGTGGTAAGAATTTGTGGTTTGATTGCCATCAAAGATTCCTCAACATTGATCATCCTTTTTGGCGCAACTAGGACAGACTAGTTCAAAATGAATACAACTAAACACCAAGAGGCACCCGTAAAGTTAAGTGGTAGGCAAGTTTGGTATCGTGTCAGTAGAATTCTAAACAGCGTATATTTTAAGAGTTGCCTTATTAAAGAGACAACATGGTTCGACATTGTCTTGATGTGATGCACATTAAGAAAAATGTGTTCGATAATATCATGCACACAATAATGGACGATGAGTGAACAAAGGATAATGATAAGGCACAGTTAGACTTGATGGACATTTGTAATCTGAACTTAAAGAGACTTGACAATGGGCGGTAGGCTAAACCAAATGCAGTGTTTTCTCTAATGAAGGAACAGATGCAAAATATTTGTAGGTGGATTAGGGAATTGAGGTTTCCTGATGGTTACGCCTCTAACTTGTGCAGGTGTGCGAGTGTCATAGGGTAGGCTTGTGGGTTGAAAATTCGTGATTGTCACGTATTCTTGGAGTCTTTGCTTCCGGTCGCATTCAGAGTACTTCCAACCAACATTTGGAAACCACTAAGTGAGTTCTTTAGGGAGTTACGTGCTACCAAACTTAGCATTAATGATATCACAGTCATGGAAAAGAAAATTTCAATCATACTTTGTAAACTAGAGAGGATATTTCCTCTATCTTTTTTTGACATTATGGAACACTTAGTAATCCACCTACCATTTGAAGCACTACTATGTGGATTAGTCCAATTTTGGTGGATGTATCCGTTTGAGAGGATGATTGGTTCATTCAAGCACACCGTGAAGAGCAGGACTCAGATTGAATGCAGCATATGCGAAGCATTCCAAGCTAAGGAAACATCTGCATTTTGCTCATTCTATTTTCAGCCTCATGTTGAGTCACACAGAAGAAGAGTTGCAAGGAACAATGTGGGGTGAGAATTGTAAGAACCGAGCTTAATTAATCGTTTAATTAAGTAATTATATTGCCCTAGGTTCCAAAAAGTTAGGGTGAGAATTTAATTAAGTAATTATATTGCCCTAATTAAGTAATTATATTGCCCTAATTAGGTTCCAAAACCGTGAAAAATCGTAAACCGGCAGTTGAACCGATCGAACATGTTCAATTCTGCCCGGTGCTGCGCGAGAAAATGTGAAAACAGTCAAAAACCCTAGAAAAATATTAGAAATGGAAACTCGGGCGTTAATCTTAAAGGTTTAGCTCAAAGTTGGACTGAACGGGCTAAAAATGCTAACGGGTTGGACCGGACCCAAGTTGGGTCTAAGCCCAACATATATAAACCAACTAATGAACCCTTACCCTCTCATTACATCAGAAATTGAGAGAAGAAGGAGAAGAGATAGAGCACTATTCACATAGAGCTTCCCAAGCTCATATCTTGAGCTATAGAACTCTGATCGCCGCACTGTTTGCGGCTACGCGTTCCTTGTAAAGAGCTCTACAAGACCCATCTAAGAAACTGATAAGAAAAGCTCGAATTCCTCTCAGTTATTCCCTTCAAAATTTCGAGTTTAGGGCTTTTGATTAAAATGAGATTTTGTGATTTTGGGTGTTTAGGTTCACTCTAATCCTTGCTTAGCATTGGGTTTCGGCTACCAAAACTGTTGGACAAGGTAAGAGCTCCTGAAATCTTGTGAAAATTTATTTTATGATGAGTCCTAGGTTGATTTTGTGACGATTTATGTATATATAGCTTGATTATTGTGAGTTTGGAAGCTATTGGAACTTGTTGGAGCTTGTTGGTGATTGTTGGTAACTTGGGTTGTGTTGGAAAGCTTGTTGGTGATTATTATTGTGCCCATTTTTTAGTTTTGGCATATTGAAAATCAGCCAAGGTATGGTTTCGGTTTCCTCTATGTAGTATATAATATTCATGGACACTTAGGCTAGTGACCTATAGGATAGGTTTGAATTAAAATGATTGATGATTTGTTGAATGATGATGTATGATGATTTATGATGAGTTGATAAAGTTGAGTAATTATGATGAATGATGATGATATGATGATTATGATTGATTGTGTGAATTGAAAAGTGAATGGTAATGTGGTTGGAAAATTGTGAATGAGGATTGATTATAATGTGATATATTGATGTTGAGGTTGAGGATGATGAAATGTGAAGAAAAATATGGTAAGTCTGGTGTAATATGACACAAAGGGTAAATTTTGATGAAAATGGAGTTTAGAATGGGTTGGTATGGTTTTGGTTGTGTTTTACAAGAAATTGTGACTTTTGGTAAAAGTTGGTTTTTGATGAACTTTGTCTGATCATAACTTATGTCTCAGTTTTCAAAATTGATTGAAAATTGTTTGAAAATAAAGCTTATTAAAAACCTTTTAAATCAATATAAAGTTTGTGAAATTTGGAGTTTTGTGGAGGAAGTTATGATCATTCAAAGATTGTGTATAAATCTGAAATTCTGGAAAGTTGTAGAATTTTGTGATTTCTGGTATGTGTGCACGCACACTTCTGTGAAAATTTTTAACCTGTGCGCATGCACGCGTGCGCACGCACACACAGAGGCAGGCAATCTATTTACAACACTAGCACAGCTTATGCGTGCACATACCCGATGAGGAATTGCAACCTGTGCGTACGCACAGCCCTGTGCACACGCACACGTTGGGAAGGTCAGTCTGTTGAGGACGCTGGCACAGGTTGTGCGAGCAAACAAACATTGTAAACTTTGGTACCTGTGCGTACGCACCCCTCTATCCGTACGCACACGTGTTAAAACTTCTCTAGGGCGTGCACGCACACACCCCTGTGCATACGCACATGTCCTGTTTCTCAAATTTTAACTTTGTTTTCAACTATTCCACCTTCCCAACAAGATTGCAAGCTTCTATAACACCTTTTTAAGACTTTTGGGCTTAATTTTGAGTATAAGGATATGGGAAATAACCTAAGGATTTTAGATGATATTATTTGGAAAAATTAGAAAATGGAGACTTAGGTTTCTAGTGTGCTGAGGATGGGTTTGATGGCGTGTAAAGAAGGATTGGTATATGAGATAAGAACTGATGAACTGTTGAGTTTGGAACTGAAATGTGAATCGACAGTAGTTGAGTTGAGTCAAGGACTCAGAATGGAAATGTTGATTGGACAGTAGTTGAGATGAGTCGAGGACTCAAATGTGCAATGATGATTCATTGATGTGTTGAAAATGTTTTTCTGAAAAACCATTAAACTACTGTTGTATACTGAGATTATGAGACGCTATGCGCCCAGCAAGGACGGCGGTTGGATCCTGCCTGTCGATCTAGCGACGGCGGCGTAAGGGCGATGGTTCATCCTGCTTGCGTTGAGATGTGAGGTCTGAGGCAAGAGTATCCCATTCCCATCCCTTCGGATCAATAGAGCGTGCAGGCGCAAAACCCTGGATAGTGATCCGAGCACTATATCTCGGGGGGTTCCCAATGATGATTCCAAAGGGCGACATCTCCATGCAGATATGTCGGGTTGGCAGTTGAACCGACAATGTGATATCACAGCCAATAGGACAGGCATTTATCATGTGCATTTTCTATCTGTTTGTTTTCTTTGCCGACTTGTAATTGTATGCCTATTTGGATAACATGTCTAATTGCTACTTGAGTTACTTACCTTATATGCTTCTACTTGTAATTTACTTGCATTGTAATTAATTGTGATTTCTATTGGGATTGAGGAGGTTCGGAAGGCGGTGGCGATGGGATCGCACGGAGGATAGGTTGGTGAAGGCTGTGGGACAGCGGAGAACTGTTAGACTAGAGAATCTCTTTAGTTAGAATACCCATTTTATGCTGCTAAGGCTTTAAGTTGTGTTATGATTTATATATGCTTTATTTGTTTTAGTTGTGCCTTAAGTTAAATCTTGTGATGGATATGAAGTCTAAGATTGCCTTTGGCATCCCAAGGTCTTATATCCTACATCACTGGGCACTGTTACCATACTGAGAATCTCCAGTTCTCATACCATATTTCTGTTGTGTTTTTTAGATGCAGGTCGCAACCCACCTCGGTGAGTTGCTTGGATGGTGACAGAAGCGGAAGATCCAGATACCTTTCGGAGTCTTTTTGATTTATTTTGTTTATACATCTCTCATTTTGTATTTTTCTTTAGCCTAGAGGCATATATTGAGATAACGAAACTTGTATAAGCTGTTTTTACTGTCTGGTTTCATGTATGGTCTGTATATGTCTAGCCAGCTTAAACTCCGCGAGCCGTGGCTAGATTCTTATGATATTATACTCTTTATCTTTTGTTATATCACATATGTTTCTTGTGCTTTAAGTTAGTAGCTTCGTTAGTATGTTTTGTGCTTTTCGAATTCTGTTTTGAGCTATATCCTTCATCGGGCTTCTAGATTATATTATTTCTTCTATATATTATATGTATGAGCTTAGAACTGTCGTAACCTTTGATTAACCTTTGCTTTACGACGCGAGGTAAAGCTTAGGCTAATTAGGGTGTTACAAGAATCATCGTCGGGTAAAACAAGATACCCAATCTTTGCTCTGGAAGGAGCTATAGTGGGTGCATAAAATGACTACTGGTTAGTGCAAAAGGAAATCAATGCCACACATTTGCCTGTGCTGTTTAACTGTGACCAGATTTTACCGTATCTCATGTGAGTTTTTTAAGTCCTCGTAAATATTGCAATTAGTAATAATATAACTTTTTAATCTAATCAAAACTTCTTTATCCTATTCTATCATATAGGTTATTCCAAGAGGCAAATTCTGATACCTCATCGAATAACTTTCTACGTTAGTTTAGAGAATATGTCAGCGTGCATCTATCTGATACAACAGATTCGGAACTAGTTGTACTTAGTGGGGTCCAATAAATAAGGGCACTAGCTACCCAATGTACACTATTAATGGATATTATTTGTATACCTTACAGTGGTTGATTGAGAAGAAAACAGATAATATCAGAGTTTGAATTTGTGGAAATTCAGGCAGTGGTCATTCTGATTGGTTTGGTGTTGCACAACATAATTGAATCAGAATATTTATGTCGCACTATGTACAAGGTGTGCGTATTTAAATGTGAATAGTATGATCCAACTTTGCGACCAGGAACATGAAAGCACAAAGACTACGATATCAGTGAAGTTAATATAACTAGAAAATATAGACACTATGATCCTTTTATTCTACCTCAAAATGCACGATAGGTGTACTTTTTGCCATATCCAAGTTCATGCAAGTCTAGTTGGGTAGTTGTAGTTAAGACTAAGTCAAGATGCCGCATCGAGTCTAATGATAGGATAGAGGGTCAGGAACCTTACCAGATTGATGACCCAACTCCTTTGAAAATGGTGGTTGATACTAGTGAGCCAATTACCCTTAGTTCGATTGTTACAGATGATAATATCATTAACCTTGGAATACATGACAATGCACTACCACAAAAAAATGATAAGCTTCAAGAAGAAGACGGAATCAATGATCAGAAAACTAACTCGAAGGAGGAGGATGATGAACCAGAGGAAGAAGATGATGAATATGAATAGGGTTAATGTAAATATGGTTCTATGATATATATAATTCTTTACTAAACTTTGTATGTTTGATATTTCACATCAGGTTTAAAGTACAATTTCAATTATGCTATTATCAGGGTACGCTATAAATTGACGAAAAATGATTATATATGTAAAAAAATAAAAAATACTATCGTTGGCATTACCGTCAAAATTTACCGACGGTAACAGCCCATTTTTTTTAAATCTCCAAAAAAATTTTCGTTGGCATTAATCCGACTGTAAAATGACCCAGATACTTACAGCATGGCGCCAATATTACCGTCGGATTAATCCAACGATAACTTTCATAAGATTGCGTTATCCTACCACCTATATTTCGTCGTTAATTCCGATAGAAATTAGCATCGGACGCTAAAAATTTCCCGTAATTATTTACTGGCGAGGTTCATACCCTCACATTTATTTCACCGCTAAATTTGACAGTAAAGATGTTATCGAGAATTTTTTTTAGGCAAATCTGACGCTAAATTTGACGGTATTCGATGACTTTCATGTAGTGAAACTAGTTCCTTATTATTTTCTTCATCTTCTTCTAAGTGTGAATTGGCCTTTTTCCGTATCTTCTTCTAGATCTACCTAATTCATTCCACTAAATACAAGTATCATCCAAAAATTTAGCTTCTACCAATCTAACTATTTTTCCTCTGAAAGGATGCAACATGCAAAAATCAAGTTTACCTTTCCTTTTTCATTTGAAATAAGCTTCAGCATCATTCCTTTCTTTAAAAACAGAATTTGCATCTTAAAAATATTTCTCTCATACGAGATTCCTTCGTCATCACTATCATCAACCTAAATTTTGATTGATTCTAATTAAGGAACTAGTAAAAGGAATAATAAAAACCTCACAACACTCTTCTCATGTGTGTATATGTAACTCGAATTAGGACACTCATTTGGACTTAATTTATGACTTTTTTCTTTTTTAAACTTATCACTCTTGCCTTTTTTAACCTTAATAATAGATACTTTTAATTTAACAAGAAAAAAAAATCAGATTATGTCACAAAAAACACAGAACAAGAAGAGACACTTTTCTAAAGTTTAAGACACTAGAATAATCCTAATCCTAATTGATGCCCTAAAGTAATTCGTAACAAATATGAAATATTTCAATACTTGAAAATTAACATCAATAAACTTGTTAATTGCATAACATTCTCCTTTTGTTTTACTGCACTTTTCAAAAACACCATTGATCACCACTTTTTTTTTAAATCCTCATGCTTTTATGAATTTGTATTGTTTTTGTATTTTTTGCTTAATATAACTAAAGTAAAATTGTAAACTAAACTAAGACCCTAAACTTTGTAAATAAATAAGAATTTATCTATGGCTTATAACTAATACCAAATAAAAAAATGTCAGAAATAGAAGACACTACGAAAACAATAACACAGATAAGGAATTTTTTTTATTATACTTCTAAAAAAATCTGTTTTAATTTTAGCAACTTAAGTTATTAAAAAGATTTTTTTATTAGACCCTTAAAGTATCTATTTTTAACAACCTAAATTAAAGACATAAAACTAAAAAAATTAATACTAAAAGTTATCTTAGGCTAAATCTTTCAATTTTATTCATATAAAAAATAAAATAAATCACTCACCTCCCTTGAATATATATAAAACTGCATAAAAACAACTAAAAAATTTATTCATGAAAAAATTTATAAAATATCTTACAACTTTATTTAAATAGACTTTTAATTGATCAACTTATTAAAAGTGGCTCAAATTTTTCTATAATAAAATAACAAAATATGGAATTAAACTAAAAATATAATTCTAAAATTAATCCTAACTAATTTAAATTAGATTTGATCTTATTATATTAGATTAGATATAATTTAAATATTAAACTCTTAAGATTAAATTAAATTTGATTTAAATTTTAAACACCTAAAGATATAGTAACAAATTAAAATCAAATTTGATTTTAATAGATTAGATCAGATTTAATTTAAATTTTAAATTTTTATAGACAGTATTAAATAAATCAAAACTAAATCAAATATTTTTGATAAACTCTAATAACAAATCAAATTTAAATATAAATAAATAAATTTGAATTCAATGACTCTTGGACTTACTTAGCTTATTAGACGGTGTCTTCTCTAATCCTTCTTAGTTAATAATCGACGTATTTTTTATGTATGAGTACTGCGAAGTCAACATTATTGCTCTTGAAATAAATTTTTGATCTCCTTAATTTCTAAAGTTGGCATTGTTCTAATAATCAGATTTTAAATATAAGATTATCATCCTATTCCTTATTTCTACAATGATAAAAATACTTTCTTAAACCCGTATCATTTAGACTTTGTCCAAAATAATTCTAATAATAAATAAAATTTAAAATTAAATTAACTTGGATTAATTTAGTAGTTAATTCACTAATCTATTTAAATAAGTATTAGGGTCTGAATCCTGTGTATACAGCAATTTATTAACTAACGATAAATATTTAAATAGAATTCTAATTTGCAATCGATTAATTATTGGCCTATCACGTTGAGGAATATCGTGTACCACCAAAAATAAAATTCAAAACTGAATTTATAATTGGAAAGAATGAAAAAGTTATTTACCTAATTAATTTGTTAGATCGATTTACAAAACTTATAATTACATCTGAAATGTTTTTAATTTCAATCTGTAATTAAGTTTTAAACTTTTTCCTTATTTCCGGTCAAAATGGAATACGAGAAATAAGTAACAACAAATAAATAAAAATAAAATAATTAATGAACAAGAACATTAAAGAAGATTTGTTTCTTCTGAAACTGTGAATTGATGACAGAAACATATCTTGTGGCCAACTACTTTTGTTCCAAAATAGGGATGTGTCATTGAAAGCAGATTGATTACTCTAATTTCACCACCTCAGACCAAGAAAAAGAATATAGATTAACTAAGAAGAGAAAAGGATAAATTAATTCTTGATTTTTGATTGGCGAATATTTAAATTTTTTTAATTTTAAAAATATATTTAAATTTTTTAGTTTAACTTGTTATATTTTAAAAATTTTCTTACATGTGTATTTGAAGTAGCCTGATCAGTATAATAAAAATTACTTTTGATTTATCCATTAAGTCTAGCTGATCCAAATAAACATAAAAAATTGATATATCAAAATTTTGAAAAAGTTAAGAACTTACATGTATTTTCAAGTTCTAAAAGATTTAAATGTTCCTAGATTAAAAAGTTAAAAACCTATTTATTTTTTTCTCAACTAAGAATTTCTATGCTTGTATAGTTTGGGCGGTGATAACGGTGGTTGGTAATGGAATACGATGACGGCAAATTGGGCATGTGGGATTGCCCTGTATCCAATGGTTGATACAATTCAAATGAAAGAGATGGCCACAATTTGGGAAAACTAAGCATTCCTCTCCGTTCTGAAAATTCTCTATACAGATTGCACAATCACTGCTACTAATTGATGCAATTGATACGTTACCAAACCGCACAACATTTGCTTGCAGTTTTCTGTCATGGATGAATCTTGAAACAAACACGCTGACGACGCAAATCGCGATACAAATCGTGACGAATATGACCACATAAATGACGGTAGAAGAAGAACCATAAATGCACAAGAAAATTAGCGATGCAATGGTAAGAGCAGCTAGGTAGACACTCAATGGAGGGGAAGATGGTGGTGCTTCTGACCTGTGATCCATGGTGGGATTGTTGAACAAAAAAAATTGAAAGCTTGACATGGTTTTAATGGAGGATTCTGCTATCATAATCTGAGGAGTATAATTTGTGAAAAACAAGCTCCATAAATGACCTTAAATAAATAACTAGTCAACCTGCTTTCAATGCTTTCGTTACTGAGTTTGATCGAAAATCTTTTTGTAGCGCCCCAATCTTTGCGTGTTATACTTTTAAGTTTTAACTTCATTGTATTTTGGTCTTCGAGGTCAGTGGTCAAATTAAAAATTAAGTTTTGGCATGATTTGGATTTAATCCATTTGACTTTATTTTAAACTTTAATCCAATCTTTTGCTGTTTGAATTCTATAGGTTCGTTAAGTTTCAAAAAAATATAAAATTTGTTATTAAAGTAAATTAAGTTAATAATAAATAAACAATAATGATAATAATACATAAATAAAATAAATTTTGTAATGAATTAAATATAGGAAAATATATGAGCTAAGATATTCTGTTAATATGTATGAGGTTATACTGTTATAGAGTTAATCAGTCTTCATTGTTTGACTTGAATAAGATCAAATTTTAAGATTTAATTCTATGATCCAACTGCAATTTGTTAGAATGGGATAGAGTCCAATCTAAATTGTTATGGTATGGTTTAAATAATTTTTTTTCTTTTTTTGAATTGAATTAGATGAACAATTTTAATTAAATTGAATTAGATAGAAATATCTTTTAATATTTTTATATTTTTAGTTAAAATTTTAGTATCCATCAAGTATCAATTCATATTTTTCTAAAAAATTTTAGTGAAAATTTAAAACTAAAACTTTATCTAAACAAAATTAAAATTAAGAATAGTGTGGTTAGTTATTAAGAAGAGACTAAGAGAAGGAGAAAAAATAATTTTGATCTCAAATTGTCCGTCTATTCTTATTATTATTTTCAAAAAAAAATATTATAAAAAAGTAAATTAATCAACTATACTCTAATTAAGAATTTGATGGAAAGTTATTATTATTAAGAGTAATATTAGATAGTCAAAATATTATAGACAATAAATAAAAATATATGATCAATAATATCTATCTACATCTATTCTACTTAATATATTAAACTGGATTTTTCTCCGGCTAATGAAAGTGAGGTGTTGATTTCTCATGCATTTATTTTTCCGTTAAAATGAATATACTATTTTCTCTTCTAAGTTTATTTTATAAAAATATCTTCATTATAATTATACTATAATTAGCATTTAAGTAATAATGCATAATTATACTAATTTAGGAAAATATCTTTATTATAATTATATAAAATCAATATTTAATGCATTATTAAACTATTTATCAATTATCAATCAGAAATATTTTTAATCATTTTAATAATAATAATATGATAATTATATGATAATGGTACCAGTTATTAATAACTAATTTATATTTCTTTAAATAAATTTATTTTAGAAAAATATATTTATTATAATTATATTACAATATTACAATTAATATTTAATGAATAATGCATAATTATACTAATTTAAGAAAATATCTTTATTATCTATCTACCTATTCTATCTATCTACCTATTCTTCTATTCTATTATATAAAAATAAGATTTTTGCACTTAATGATGGACCTAATGTAGCATGCTCTTGCGGTATTTCCTGATTTGTTTTATTTAATTTGTTAAATCAAATCAATTATAATTAATTAATTTGATTAGATATTCAAATCACACCATTTATTATAATTTATATAAATTGATTAATTATAATTAATTATATCAATTAATTAATTTGGTTAATTATATTAATTATTTGATTTGATTTGAGTAAATATTAAATTATTTAATAAATAATAAATATGATATCGAAATATATAAATTAATTTAATTAGATTATTTTTCTCAATAATAATAAATAATAATTATTTGTGTGGTTAACTGGTTATACGATCCAAATTTAATCCTCTCACCTTTATATAAGCTCACTTGTTTTACTAGATCTCATCGTTATATTACTAAATTCAAAATATATTATTTACTTAAATATTTGTGGATCTTTTAAATTAAATTCATTGTATAGTATCCACTACGAATTCGTCTATTCCTCTTATATATGATTATTAGAGCGTCTGATCTGTAATGTTAGTTATACTACTTTTGTTCATTGGTGTACCCTATCACAGATTTTCAGTGTTATAACTAATAAATCATGTAATTGTTAGCAGTTTGAAAATATTATTTATTATTCACATTTTTATTTGATTATTTGACACTGTAAAGTCAACTGTAAGTATTATTATTAGATAACATGTGAATATTTGTGTAATAGATTTCACAAACCTGGTCGATTGAAAAGCCAGAATAAATTACTATGATAACTAAAATGTTTGTGGTGGATGCTTCTTGTTTAATTTGTATGATTTGTGATAAATATTTGAGAAAATGACAAATTAGTCCCTGACCTTTTAACCCGCGGATATTTTTGTCCCTAACCATTGAAAAATATATTTAAATTCCTGACGTTTCTGAAAATCAGATGGATCAATCCCTCTGTTCATAACCCACCGTCAGACCCGTCGAAAAAGACTAACCTGGATCCCTCTCTGCTTACCTGGCTCAACGGCGTTTCCACATGACACAAGTTAGTGGGATGGAACTTTTGAAAACGAGACACATAAGTCCCTCTCACTCAAAACGACATCGTTTTGAGTGCTGCCCTAATCCTAAAATTCATTTGGGTTGTTCCTCCAGGAACTCAACTTGCTCCACCGATAGCCGCCGCTTCTTCTCTGCCGGCTGCGTCAAGTGCTCCTCCATGCTCTCCTCCCCGTCCTCCTCCGCCAGGTCGTATGTCCGGAAGAACTACCCATTTTTACACCCCTTCCCTCCTGGAACATCATCGAAACTCACCATGGATCGAGAACCTGATCAATTAACATGAATAATTGAACATGGCTCGTTTAAACAATTCAATTAATTGGATAATAAGATTGAACCAATCAAATCTTTGGTGAGTGCGCTTTTTTTATGAATATAAAAATATAATATTTTGAAAGTTCTTGTTGTAGTGGATTAAATAACTAGCTTAGATTAATGATTCAATGTGACAAACTTTAATCACATCATCAGAGCCATTACAGAACAACAAGCAATAACAAGTACAAGGAAAAAAAAAAGAAGAAGAAAAGGTCAACAACGGGAAGAAAATTACGGACCGAGAAAAGGAAGTGATGAAGATAAAAAGAGAGACGGAGGAAAAAGCGGCTGGGAAGATTGGTTCTGATGAAGAAGAACAGTGTTATTGTTGTTGGTGTTGGAGAAGGCAGAGCTAAAGAGCCTCCCACCCGCCATGGGTGATGATGTGTGTTAAGGGATAAAAGAAAAAGAAATGGAAGATAGAGATGGATATATTTCTCAAGGAGCCATGGAGATGAGAACTGAAGCAAAGGATCTAAGACTTATGGCGGAAGAAGCTTGTGATTATGATCTCTGTTATGTGTGAGGTGTAATGATGCCCACTAACGTTTCTTTTTGAAGTTGATGATGCCCCTTTCGTAGCCATTGTTAAAATCTGAATAACTCTTTTCCTTACCACCAGCCACTACCATGAAGGAACAACCCAAACGAATTTTAGGATTAAGGCAGCACTCAAAACGACGTCGTTTTGAGTAAGAGGGACTTATGTGTCTCGTTTTCAAAAGTTTCATCCCACTAACGTGCCACGTGGGAACGCTGTTGAGCCAGGTAAGCAGAGGGGAAGTCAGGTCAGTCTTTTTTGGCGGGTCTGACGGTGGGTTATGGACGGAAGGATTGATCCGTCTGATTTTCAGGAACGTCAGGGATTTAAATGTATTTTTCAATGGTTAGGGACAAAAATGTCCGCGGGTTAAAAGGTCAGGGACTAATTTGTCCTTTTCTCTAAATATTTTTATCAAGTTTAATATATGTGAGCTTGTGCAATTGCTTAAGAGAAACCTATGAATTACATTTGAAGTTTGCTTGGGAACCTGACGTATCATATGGATTGAATAAAGTATGTTGTCAAAAAATGTATTGTTTTTCAAAAATATATTTGATAAAGAATGTATAGTTTTTGCAATTCATGCTGGTGTTCATGTTCTCTTGCTACAAACTTGTCATGATCCTCCATATTCTATTTTCACCTTCTTTACGTAAAATTGCACATTCTAATTTTGTTGTTTATAGATAATGGTATACAATTTGCCTAATATAATACCTCGTTGGAGAACAAGACTTATTAGGGATTTCTTGTTTGAAAAAGATACAGAGCTACACGGTGAATGAGCGACGAATTTCGAAGTGGACGAATGGCAGTTTTTTTTTTTTACTTTTTCATTTATCGTGTTTATTTGGAGATGCAATCATCCTCGTTATTTCCTATTTTTTCCCACTAAATCAAGTTTTCAAACCTTGCCTTCCAACTATTTTTTATAATCAAACCCATTTCTTCTTAATCCCCAAGTCATTCCAATTCATTTACCCATAAACTTTGCAACAATTTTTTAAGACTATTTTCCATCAAAAGAAAAAGAAAATAAAAAGTGCTCAGGAGGCCTATTAGAACATTTAAGCTAAGACTTGCACATTATAAATAGCAGCTTCCAACCACTCTTGGATAAGGGCATGTTCAACACTTGAAAACATGAGAAATGATGGCACGGTTGCATGCCTTTTGTGTACTTCCTTCACTACATATCCACATGATTCATCTTCCATTATTCTATCTAAGCCATTTGTATATTTTATATTAAATTTGAATGCTTTAAAATAGTGGTATTTCAAAATTTTAGAGAAGTACACGGGTATACCTCAAACATTTTCAATAATATATTTAAAATATCAAATTATAGAAAAGTAAATTTGGATATTTTTAATTTTAAATGCAAATTTTATGAGACTAGATTTGCGTATTATACCTATTTTTGACTTGAAAATGAAAATTATAATTTTCAATTCAATAGAATTTAAATTCATGTATTTTTTTATATTTTAAACAAAAAAAAATCAATTCTCAAATAATTCTGATTCTAAGCCATTCACATACTCTTTTAAATAAATTCTTTATTCTTTTTTATGTTTTCTTTTAATTTTATTTATAAAATTAATGATGAGAGATTACACTTTACCCTCTCAAATGAAAAAAAAAAATTGAGAGAATTCAATCCTTTCTTATTAGTCTATGTATCAATCTTGGCCAACAGTAAATTATGCATTCACCCAAAGTATGTTTTACTGCTGCTTAAATTTTTCTGGACACTAAGTTTCTTTCCTTTGAAGATCTATCATTTTTTGGACCCATATGTTCCAAATAACAGCGAACAAAAAATACTTAATCGGTTTATTTTTTCTTTTTTATTTTTTGTGCACCAATTCAAGTAAGTTAGGAATCTTTTAAACTAACACCTGTAACTATCTATTATATTTCTTCTTCAGAATCTAACATATTAGGTACTACTAATAGGAGAATTTGATGAATTTCTAGCATAATTATGCATGTTATTCTTCTTTTTATCATTTGGATATGCTGCACTCCTCATTATACCTTTTTCATTTCCCTTAAAATATCTACCGAACAAGCTAAGAAAAATAGAATGGTAATTTTTTATTGGTATATTGAAAAATATTCTTCACAAGGTTATTGATATATACAATTCTCTTATTAGATTTCACGAGTATACAAGTGTTAATCTAATAATATACAACTCCGACAGATCGGGCATGTTGATTTCTTTTGTAACCAACGATCCATGCAATCTGAATGAAACATGTGTTTGCATTCAGGAAAAACTTGACAACTTTGCCCATCTTGAAAACTTTCCATGCAAATGGCACAATCACTACAACTTTTTTGCATATCTTGGCTTTCATAAGTTACTAATGGAGGCAATTTCATTGAATCTCTAAGTTGTTGACCTCTTCTTTCGTCAAAATCTTCATCTACAGTTGCAAATAATATCCAAGCTTGTAAAGTACTTTGAACAAGGGCATGAAAAATGTCTAATTGGTGTGTTGGACTGGAAGAACCCAAAGTTACATGACTTCTTTCAGGTTCATGTCGATGATGCGGCGTAGCCATTTTAACAATTCAAATTATTAGACTATCAATAAAAATCTGGTAAAGAATTCAAAAAAAATTTATGATATTGAACGATAGAAAAGATGTTGTTGTTAATTAAACTCGGGTATATATCACACTATCAAAATGAAAATTATTAGAAGTTCTAACTATGTTGAGTTGTCTATGTGTTAAGATTTTTGGGTTAAATTAAGTGCAACCAACCCATTTACCAACTTGTACATATCCGTTTTCTGTATTTACACAACACATCTAGTCTTTTTTTTTTCGCTTTTTTGTAAATCTTAAAATGACAAAAAAATTGTATATTTTATAGTAAATTTAGTAAATTTGATCAAATGCTTTATCCATTATACTAATCCAAAACAAATTTTGTTTGTTTTTGTCGAATATTGAGAGATAAAGGATACTTACCACCAAGTTTAGGTTGTTAATTATCAAAAATAGAAAGTAGAAGACAAATAGATAGAAATTGATAATCCATTTGGCTACAAATCAAATGTCAACTCTTTTGTTCTTTTCTTATCTTTTATTATTATTTCTATTAGTTGATTTTTGTGTATACAACTAATGTTGTGTATTCTAATCTATTTTTTTATGTTATCATTATTATTAAATGATATGAATCTCGACTTATCGTTCTGCCTAATAATATCCTACGAATATAATCATAAAGTGCTCAGATCATCATACATTGAAAAAGAAAATTAAAATATACAAATTGATTAGACAGAGTAGAATAATTTTTCACATTAAATTCATTCATTGAAATTGTTATGCTACTACAATTGATTTCTGCGTGTGGATTTATTTATATTTTTATTTTTTTTAAAAAAATTAAAAACTTATGATAGTACTCGAAAATTATACATTGTTAAAAAATAAATTTTAATTGTTATGAGTGTTATGAAATTACTTTTTCTAAGAGTTTAAGTTTATAGGAGGAAAAGACACATGAATGATTATATTTTTAATAATATTATTTATATTATTTTTTTATTAATAATAGATATAAGTTTATTTGTTGTAATTTTTTTAGTGAGAATATATAAAGAGTACATAATATATAAGGTGTAATAACTCAAAAATATTTGTTGAGTTTGTTGAAATCACAGTTGTGAATCATAGAGATTGTAAAAGACTATGAGTGAAGTATATTGTATTATTAGTTCTTTTATTACATTAGAAACTACTCATATATATAATCATGCATGACTATAAAGAAGAGACACAAAGTAGTTTGGAACTAAACTACTCTGCAGTGAATGATGTAGGAGCATTCTTTCTTACTAGTATAAATATGTGTTAATTCATTATAAATCAATTTGTATCACTAGAATTTTCATGAAGAGTTTTTTGAAGTCAAAATGGTCAAAAAAAAGCAAAGTTTTAGTTGAATACAATAATCATCAATTTGTTAGATATTGCTAGAAGCTAACATACTGGAAGCTTGAAGATTTTTGAAGAACATTCAAAAGAATAGTACACCTACAACATTTTACAACATTGAAAAAATTCAAAATCAAATTGAATTGAAATTGGAAGTCAAGCAAATTAGAAGATTATGGAAACTACATGAATACAAGTTGAAAGAAGATTCATGAAGCCAACTCATAAAATAGTAGTCATTACAAAATTGAGTTGTAATTCATAAATTATTATTTTAGTAGGAAGCATTGCCTATATAAAGGCACATATGCCTTGTGAATTGCATGTGTGTTCCATAAATAAAATTGAATATGTTTTGAAATATTAGAAATTCTCTCCTTAGAATTATGAGCATTAGTGAATTTGAGAGATGAAAAATATGATAGCGTCATTTATATGAGTGAGTGATCCTAGGGCCAATTGAAGTGTGGGTATTATACTTACATTTGGTATCAGAGCTGGTTAATCCAGCGTCTGGTGTTGGAGATTTTGTGAGGTGTGAGAGAGTTCTCACATAGTTGTTTATTCATAGAGTCGGTATGGCAAACACTTTTAACATTGTGTGGTCCGGTCCCAAGTTATATGGGAAACTTGATTATAGTTATTGGGAGACTTTGATGTCTACCCATTTGAAGGCCCAGAACCTATGGAACTTCATTGAACTGGGTTTGCAAGAAGGAGCAGATGCTGCCCAACAAAGGAGAGATCAATTGGCGCTATCTCAAATTCATCAAGGAGTAGATTATACGGTGTTTGGCAAAATAGCAAATGCCAAAAGTGCAAAAGAAGCATGGAACACGTTGAAGCTGTCATACAAAGGCATAGATAAAGCTTAGAAAGCAAAGCTACAGTCTTTGAGAAGAGAATATGAAAGGTACGAGATGTCTAGCTTAGAAACTGTTGAGCAATATTTTACTCGTGTTACAGACCTTGTCAATAAAATGAGAGTCTATGGAGAAGATATGCCCGATAGCAAAGTAGTGGAGAAAATTCTTCGCACCATGCCGATGAAGTATGACCATGTGGTGACTATAATACTAGAGTCCCATGATATGGATACCATGACGATTGCAGAGTTGCAAGGAACCATGGAAAGCCACATCAGTAGAATACTGGAGAAATCAGAAAAGTCAATCGAGGAAGCCCTGAAAAGCCGAGTGAATTTAAACAATGTTTCAGCATCAAGTCATACAAAAGAAGGACGAGGTCGTGGTTTCAATTTTCAAAGTAGAGGCAGAGGAAGTTTTAGAGGTAGAGGTTGTGGCAATTACAACCAAGGAAGTTACAATAATTTTACACCACCTAATTAAGGAAGAGGTGGAACGAATTTTAGACTTGTCAACCGAGGAAGAGGTCGAGGCAATTTTTATCAAGAAAGAACCAATTTCAATTGCTTTCATTGTGGAAAGTATGGACGTAAAGCAGCAGATTGCGGATTCAAAGTGATGAATAATAATCAAGCACACGTTGCAGAAAATCAGCATCAAAATACTGATGACAATCCGGGTACTCAGACTTTATTTTTTACAAGTAATTCATGTGCCAAAGATGAAAATATATGGTACTTGGATAATGCTTGCAGTAATCATATGTCTGGTAGAAAGGAGTTATTTTCTTCTCTAGATGATTCAGTTAAACTATTATTGAAGTTTGGTAATAGTACAAAGATCCCTATTGAAGGAAAAGGGCACATACCAATTAAATTGAAGGATGGTTCTCTGAGTTATATTTCTGATGTTTTCTATGCTCCTGAACTTGATTACAATTTTCTAAGCATGGGACAATTATCTGAGAAGGGATATAAGATGATAACTTATCGTGGATATTGCACTGTATTTGACAACAATGGAAGGTTCATTGATAAAGCAAAGATGACTTCAAACAGAATGTTTCCGTTAAAAATTCAACATGTTAATCCGTCTTGCACGAGTTCTGTGATACTTGATAATAACTGGTTGTGGCATATGCGGTTTGGGCATTTTCATTTTTCTGGCCTAACCTACCTGTCAAGAAAAGGACTTGTTTCTGGTCTACCACGGATTCATATTTCCAATTGTGTTTGTGAGATTTGTCAACTGGGAAAGAAGCACAGAGATCCATTCCTTACAGGAAAGTCTTAGAGAGCTAGAAGATTACTTGAAATTGTGCATTCAGATCTCTGTTCTGTAGAAGTTTCAAGTAATGGTTGTAATACCCGGTCTAACCGAAATTAATTAAATAATGAGTTAAGTAGGAGCGAATATGGTTGGAAGATTTGGCCATTGGAATTTGATGATTTAAATATGATATTTGGATTCAGTGAGTTTTTCTGAGTCGGAAGACATAGTTTCCTGTGTAAAAGCGCGCAGTGGAATTTTGACCGGCAGTACCGGCTGAGACCTGTCTGGTACTACAGCTCAGAAAATTAATTATGAGTAAATAAGATTAAGAAATGAGGAATTATAATTAGGGGAGGTAGAAATATTTGAAGTGTGATTTATAGCGCTAATCTTAAAGGTTTTGGTCCAAAATTGGGCCAACGGATAAAAATAAGTGAACTGGGCCTAAGTGGGCCCAAGACCCAACATATATAAATATTAGTTATGAGCATTTCAGCTCATTTTACCCTAAAAAGAAGGGTTGGGGCGCTGAATTAAGAAGAGAGAAGAGAAGAGAGAAAACCTAACTCTCTTTGATCTTCAAACCACCATAACTTGAGCTACGGAGCTCCGATTGACGAGCCGTTTGCGGCCACGCGTCGCTCTTCTCATCCTCTATATTTCTATCTAAGTTTTGTGGTGAGTATTTCATTCATCTCTGCCCAGTTTTTGAATTTCCCCACTGTTACACGTTTTGGGAAGTTAGTGTTGAAATCTTGTGATTTTGGGTGTTTAGGGATACTCCAACATGGATTCTAAGTGAGTTCTATCCCTACTTCATATGGGCTGAGGTAAGAAGTGCTCAAACCCTTGTGATTTGTCATTTTTATGAGCCCTAGGTTGATGTATGTATGTCATATTGGTTATGTTAGTGCATTTGATGGTTTTGGTGCACAATTGGGAGGTTGGTATTGCTTGTGGAGCTTTGGTGAGGCTTGGAGCTAAGGGTTGGTGGAGACTTCCATAGAAGAGGCTCAATTGATTTGGCTACAAGAGGTACGATTTAAGTTTCATTTAAGTACCGTGTGGTGTGATGAGAATTCCTAGGCTAGATGCCCCTAGGATTAAGTTTGGATTGTGTAAATGGTTGATGCTAATATGCATAGTTGGTATGTAATGTGAATTGATGATTGGGTTGAGAATTGTGTGGCCTTGTATGCTTGGTGTATTGAAAATTTGATGTATTGGGTAATGAGTATTAATTTGTGGTTTATGCATTTAAATTGTGAAATTGGGCCGGAGGCCGTAAATTTTGGGCCGGAGGCCGAAAAGAGGTAAGGGAGGTAAGTTGATGTGTGCATTGTATGATGACACAAGTGATTGGATGAATTTCATATAATGAATATGCGAATGATTGGGTTGATTGTTGAATAATAAGGTTTAAGGAGTGAAGGGTGAAATTATGTAGATGAAGTATGTTTGGTTTTGGGTTGAGAAATATTATGTGGTCATATATGTGATTATGATTATTGATGTCTTGATGGTATGACGATGCATGAGAGGTATATATATTTTGATATATGCTTGAGGAATGATTAAGGTTGATTTGTGGGTGATACCACGTGATAGTGATTATGATATTGATTATGTATAATGATGGTTGATTGGAAATAGTATTGTTGGAAATTGAGATGAGGAAGGATGTATGACATGTTGATATGTTTGTAATTTAGCCATTTGCTTGAAATAGGTAAAGATGGTTATATGATGGTCTTGTGATTCGTGGTAAAGTGTTAATGTATGAGTTGAGGAGGCTTGATGTTGATTTTGGTATATTTTGATTGGTTTCAAAAAGGGTTGAAATTGGCATGTTTTGGTTGATTTTGAAAAGAGTTGAAAATGGCTTGTTTTGAAAATGGCACTTTGTGGTTTTATATGAAAACATGGTTTTTGGGCATACTTTGACGGGACATAACTTGGACTACGGATCTTTGTTTTGTGCCAAATTTGTTTAGAAATGAAATTGGATCCGGGATGTCCATGCCGTTTGAAGAACGGGTGAAAAACGATTTAAAATGAGGAAGTTATGTCCGTCGAAAGATTGGGGGTTGAATCTGTGAATTCTGCAGCTTTTAACTTAGAAAATTTTTAGCAGAATGACCCTCCACGCGTAGGCGCACTTGGCGCGTACGCGTCGTTCTTCAAGAAGGCACCATCCACGCGTGCGCGTGGTGTGCGCGTGCGCGTCGATGCGCTGCACCCATTGCCCAGCCATTTTTCCGAGAGTTGTGCCAGAGTTGTGCCAGTCTTGTGCTTGGGGCGCAAGTGTACCCACGCGTACGCGTGGCTGACGCGTACGCGTCGTTGTCTATTTTTCAATCCGCGCGTCCGCGTGAATGGCGCGTATGCGCCGATGAATTTTGTGGCCATCCACGCGTGCGCGTGGAGTACGCGTACGCGTGGCCCTGCTTTCATGCCAAAGTTGATTTTTGAGTTCTAAAAGCCAAGTCTCATACTTTTAGGCCTCCGATCTCACCCCTTATGTATTAAATCATTATGATATGCTTAGTAATGAGAAAGGAACTAGGGGATGTGGTAACTTGCGAGTGAAGCAAGGGGAAAAAGTTATGATCAATGGTGATCAACGATGATTATATGAGATATGGAGGATGACGGTAGGAGTACCGTGTATGCCATGAGCCGAAGGGCTATATCTATTGATAAATGGCTGGTTCTTGATTGAACCATGAGCCGGATGGCTGAGTTATTGCCGGGTCACGGCAAAGCCATTATTGAGTATGGCTGAGTATAAATGCATATATGATTAATGAATGAATGTGTTAAATGGATAATAATGGAAAATGTTGAAATGTGATGTGTAACCCCGGGTAGTAGGCAGTGGCATTGCCCACTTGCTCTGGGTATGAGACGGAAAAGGATGTTTATGATAAATGAGTTAATTATGGAGTTTTGAATGAATGTAACTCTGATACCTGGGTAGTAGTAAGGGTTGGGGTTCGTCCCACTTGCTCCAGGTTAATGTTTGAGATTTGATAACAATGAAGATTGATAATTTGAATTGAGATTGAATGAATATATGCTTAAGATACCTGGGCAGTAGCAAGGGTTGTGGTTCGTTCCGCTTGCTCCGGGTCAATGATTAAGATACCTGGGCAGTAGCAAGGGTTGTGGTTCGTCCCACTTGCTCCGGGTTAATGCTTGAGATACCTGGGCAGTAGCAAGGGTTGTGGTTCGTCCCACTTGCTCCAGGTCAGAGATTGTGACGCCTGGGTAGTAGCGGTAGTAGTGGTGAATCCACTCGCTTCAGGTTGAGCTGTTAAACACCCGCCTGGGTAGTAGCCGCAGTAGTGGTTGTTCCAATGGCTCTGGGCTGAGCGGGTAGTAGCAAGGAGGTTGTAGCTCAAACCTACTTGCTCCACAAGGGGTGTTTCTGTCCATGGTTAGCTACCAGGACGTGTCGGGTTGGCTATATAACCGACAGATGATATCATCAGCCATAGGGCAGGCATACATCATTTGCATATGTTTGAATTGTTTGGGTTTGCCTATTTGTTCTGGATTTCTATATCATATATGCTATGTTACCTGATTACATGCTACTTGTTCTACTTGTACCTTATTTGTGTATTACTTGTCTGTATTGCTTGTGTTTGTACAACTGAGAGATCCCTCATGATGGTGTCGGTGGATGTTGGGGGCTGTTCTTGATGAGATGAGTTGATAATGCGATTGCTTAATGATGATGATTTTTGAATGAGATCATTTGAGCCCCCTGGGTAGACGCAGTGATGTGATTTCACTAGCTCCAGGCGAGGGTATGATGTATTGATATAAAGTTGCTGAGGCAGAACAATTGGTAATGGTTTTGCTTATAATTCTGAGTCTGATTCGTGAAAGAATCAGCGAATTGGGAAACATGTGTAACATAAACTAGATTTAGTATCCCCTTACGACAGATGCCTATTTATGGATTAGTGAGAATCTAGGCTGGATACTTGGTGAAAAGGAGTTTAGGATGCTTAGTGAGTTTTTATTGCAGTGCATTGTATTTATTTGGCACTTTTACCGTACTGGAAACCCATGGGCCCGGGGTTCTCATTCCGTATATATCTCTTGTTTTTCAGATACAGGTTCAGGTGCTCAGAAGTGAGCTGCGGTTCGTCTGAGAGACGGCGAAGATATTTATTTTCTCTACTTTGGGTTTTCCTTAGAATCTCTCCACTTTTGTTTTGAAAAGATTATATTATGTGCTGAACTTTTTTGGAACTTGCCTATAGAGGCTCTTATGTTTTCTTTGGGAGAGATTAGGATGTACTGTTGTCAGTTACTTTTATACTGTACCCTAACCGGCCTAAACTTCGCGGGTCGCGACTAGTGGCTATTACTTATGTTATATATATCTATCTGTTATCTATCTCTTAATCTCCTTTATGCTTTGTCCGCATATCACATTCGGGCTAACAGTTTAACTTTTCGTTGTCGAAACGTGAGTGAAACGTCTTCGCGATTTTATTTCTACTCTTTTCAGGCTTCTCGATTAATATTCCTTTCGAATTTACCTATATTTAGATATTAAAACAAAAATCCACCTGAGAGTCGTACCACCGTAATATCATTGACTTATGACTCGAGCATAAGGATTTGAATATTAGGGTGTTACATTATGGTATCAGAGCAGTTCGTCCTCGTGAGCCTGAGGGATGGAACTGCTTATGCTTCAATGCATACTCTGAGTCTGTGCCTGTGCTAGTTAGGGTATCTAACTGATACATCTAGCATGAAGTCCATGAGTGTACCTTTGGTACTTTGAAGCACTATACTTCCGATATTGAGACTGATCAACTTGATATCGATTGTTTGGTGTGTATAGGAACCAGATGGCGCCTCGTGGACCCAGTCAAGGACGTGAGAGAGATCGTACTAGTACGCAGGAACCGGAAGTCAACCCGAATAACCCGATAAACCTTATGGCGGCGTTGGAGAATATGGCTGCTACTATGCAAGCCACTGCGGAGGCTCTTGGGCAACAGATAAACAATAATGGCAATGGCGGAAGGGAAGCTCAAGGCCCGATGACACTAGCAACTTTCTTAAAGGTTAATCCACCTAAGTTCAAGGGGACCACCAATCCGACTGAAGCTGATACTTGGTTTCAGGCCATGGAGCGAGCGCTGCAAGCGCAGTTGGTGCCTGAAGAGCAGCGTGTTGAATTTGCTACCTATCTGCTCATGGGGGAAGCATCGCATTGGTGGCAAGGGGCTCGACGTCTCCTGCAACAGGGGAATGATCATATCACTTGGGATGCCTTTCAGGTGGAATTCTATAAGAAGTACTTTCCGAATTCCGCCAGAACAGCCAAGGAATTGGAGTTACTGCAGCTGAAGCAAGGTGCTATGTCCGTATCTGAGTATACAGACAAATTTGAGGAGCTATTCAGGTTTTCCCGCATGTGTCAGGGAGCTCCGGGAGACTTCGAGGAATGGAAGTGTATTAAGTATGAGGGAGGACTTCGAAGTGAAATCCCGAGCTCCGTTGGACCGATGGAGATTAGGGTCTTCTCCGAACTTGTGAACAAGAGCTGTATTGCTGAAGAATGTGTGAGGAAGGCTGTTGAGGCGAAGAATGACCGTCGGGAGTCCCACCGCAGGGAGCACAATCAAGAATACCCAACAAGGGGTCAAGAGTTTAAGAGAAGAGGATACCCACAACGTTTTCCTCAAAGGCGAAATGACTTTGCGACGAGTGAGGAGTCCCAAAGAAACGGTAAGGGAAAACGGGTAGCGGCTACTTCTGATGTTTTGAGCTGTCGGAGGTGTGGAAGTCATCACCCAAATAGGCCGTGCCGATTGGGGTTAGGTGTATGTTACAAGTGCGGGTTACCAGGGCATGTATCAAGAAATTGCCAACAAGGAGGGAGTTAGGATACGGGCCGATTGCAACAGTAAGATTGAGGTAATTATTATCATCAAGCTTAAAGGACAGTGCATGATTTTATAATACCGCCTGTACAGTAGAATTGGGACTGTCGAACTTAATATTAGACTGAGAAGTAAACCGGATGGTCCGAGTAAGGATTTACCTTAATACAAATGGATAAATGCCTATGATGTAAATGATTTTCTGTTGAGAATGATGTGTGTTATGTAGTTGGATGAATTCTAGATTTTTGGTAAAACGGATTGACCCGTGACCTTTAGTTCCGTTGATTTAAATAGATAAGGGATTGTCCTAAATGAGGGATTTGGAAACGTTGATTTGAAATGCCAGTCATACTAAGTTGTGGTTGGGTACTTGAGGAAATAAGTGATGGAGCTAATACTTGACGAGAAATCAAAGTGGCATAGCGGAAGCTTGCTAAAAGCGTTAGCATAGTATGGTAATAATAAGGAAAAGTGGGATATGATTAAAAATGCTTTATGCTTTGAGTACTTAAAAGTTTAGTGAGCTTATACAGATACTGATTCTCGATAATTGGAATTAATTGCGACGATGAGCCTTAATGGTTCCGAAATGGATGAGGAAATTACCATTGATGCATAGTCGGATTTAGATGATGATTGAGTGCAAGTTGTTGTGTTCGAGAGATGAGTGCTATGATGTTTGGTCATAGTGACCTTGGATTTAGTTTGGGATTTGTAATGATTGGTTTTGAAAGAAGAATGTGAAAACCATTAAATTGAAATGTTGATGCAGTACTGAGATTGGTTTGAGGGAACCCGTGACGGGTGGTAAACTCCAATGTTTGGAGAGGCGCTGTTGAAAATTTTCCCAAGAATTTGAAAGAGTATTTGGTTATATTTTTGAAAATGATTTTTGATCTGAGTAACTTCAACAAAAGAGATGTGTCTTGAAAGCTTTTATAGATTATTAGAGGAAGGCGGATTCTTAAGAATTTGTCAGCTTGTTAGTACAAACTCATTGGATTCTAAAAACGAAGAAAGCTTTGATTGATTATAGTGATGTGTGATGATGGCTATGATTAACGATGATGACAATATTATTGATGACATGATTTGAGATTTAATAGGGTGTGAGTTCATGAGACGATAAAAGTAAGGAACGAATGACCGAGATCCTCAAAGATAGAGAAATCAGAGCGCGGCAACGGAAGCGCGCAGAGTAAAAGGACCTTGGAACTGTTATGCGTTGGATATAACGGCAGACTACGCTCGTGTACTCGTAGTGATGGATGGAATTTTCGAGGGCAAAAATTTCTGTTAGGGGGGTAGAATGTAATACCCGGTCTAACCGAAATTAATTAAATAATGAGTTAAGTAGGAGCGAATATGGTTGGAAGATTTAGCCATTGGAATTTGATGATTTAAATATGATATTTGGATTCAGTGAGTTTTTCTGAGTCGGAAGACATAGTTTCCTGTGTAAAAGCGCGCAGTGGAATTTTGACCGGCAGTACCGGCTGAGACCTGTTTGGTACTGCAGCTGAGAAAATTAATTATGAGTAAATAAGATTAAGAAATGAGGAATTATAATTAGGGGAGGTAGAAATATTTGAAGTGTGATTTATAGCGCTAATCTTAAAGGTTTTGGTCCAAAATTGGGCCAACGGATAAAAATAAGTGAACTGGGCCTAAGTGGGCCCAAGACCCAACATATATAAACATTAGTTATGAGCATTTCAGCTCATTTTACCCTAAAAAGAAGGGTTGGGGCGCTGAATTAAGAAGAGAGAAGAGAAGAGAGAAAACCTAACTCTCTTTGATCTTCAAACCACCATAACTTGAGCTACGGAGCTCCGATTGACGAGCCGTTTGCGGCCACGCGTCGCTCTTTTCATCCTCTACATTTCTATCTAAGGTTTGTGGTGAGTATTCCATTCATCTCTGCCCAGTTTTCGAATTTCCCCACTGTTACACGTTTTTGGGAAGTTAGTGTTGAAATCTTGTGATTTTGGGTATTTAGGGATACTCCAACATGGATTCTAAGTGAGTTCTATCCCTACTTCATATGGGCTGAGGTAAGAAGTGCTCAAACCCTTGTGATTTGTCATTTTTATGAGCCCTAGGTTGATGTATGTATGTCATATTGGTTATGTTAGTGCATTTGATGGTTTTGGTGCACAATTGGGAGGTTGGTATTTCTTGTGGAGCTTTGGTGAGGCTTGGAGCTAAGGGTTGGTGGAGACTTCCATAGAAGAGGCTCAATTGATTTGGCTACAAGAGGTACGGTTTAAGTTTCATTTAAGTACCGTGTGGTGTGATGAGAATTCCTAGGCTAGATGCCCCTAGGATTAAGTTTGGATTGTGTAAATGGTTGATGCTAATATGCATAGTTGGTATGTAATGTGAATTGATGATTGGGTTGAGAATTGTGTGGCCTTGTATGCTTGGTGTATTGAAAATTTGATGTATTGGGTAATGAGTATTAATTTGTGGTTTATGCATTTAAATTGTGAAATTGGGCCGGAGGCCGTAAATTTTGGGCCGGAGGCCGAAAAGAGGTAAGGGAGGTAAGTTGATGTGTGCATTGTATGATGACACAAGTGATTGGATGAATTTCATATAATGAATATGCGAATGATTGGGTTGATTGTTGAATAATAAGGTTTAAGGAGTGAAGGGTGAAATTATGTAGATGAAGTATGTTTGGTTTTGGGTTGAGAAATATTATGTGGTCATATATGTGATTATGATTATTGATGTCTTGATGGTATGACGATGCATGAGAGGTATATATATTGTGATATATGCTTGAGGAATGATTAAGGTTGATTTGTGGGTGATACCACGTGATAGTGATTATGATATTGATTATGTATAATGATGGTTGATTGGAAATAGTATTGTTGGAAATTGAGATGAGGAAGGATGTATGACATGTTGATATGTTTGTAATTTAGCCATTTGCTTGAAATAGGTAAAGATGGTTATATGATGGTCTTGTGATTCGTGGTAAAGTGTTAATGTATGAGTTGAGGAGGCTTGATGTTGATTTTGGTATATTTTGATTGGTTTCAAAAAGGGTTGAAATTGGCATGTTTTGGTTGATTTTGAAAAGAGTTGAAAATGGCTTGTTTTGAAAATGGCACTTTGTGGTTTTATATGAAAACATAGTTTTTGGGCATACTTTGACGGGACATAACTTGGACTACGGATCTTTGTTTTGTGCCAAATTTGTTTAGAAATGAAATTGGATCCGGGATGTCCATGCCGTTTGAAGAACGGGTGAAAAACGATTTAAAATGAGGAAGTTATGTCCGTCGGAAGATTGGGGGTTGAATCTGTGAATTCTGCAGCTTTTAACTTAGAAAATTTTTAGCAGAATGACCCTCCACGCGTAGGCGCACTTGGCGCGTACGCGTCGTTCTTCAAGAAGGCACCATCCACGCGTGCGCGTGGTGTGCGCGTGCGCGTCGATGCGCTGCACCCATTGCCCAGCCATTTTTCCGAGAGTTGTGCCAGAGTTGTGCCAGTCTTGTGCTTGGGGCGCAAGTGTACCCACGCGTACGCGTGGCTGACGCGTACGCGTCGTTGTCTATTTTTCAATCCGCGCGTCCGCGTGAATGGCGCGTATGCGCCGATGAATTTTGTGGCCATCCACGCGTGCGCGTGGAGTACGCGTACGCGTGGCCCTGCTTTCATGCCAAAGTTGATTTTTGAGTTCTAAAAGCCAAGTCTCATACTTTTAGGCCTCCGATCTCACCCCTTATGTATTAAATCATTATGATATGCTTAGTAATGAGAAAGGAACTAGGGGATGTGGTAACTTGCGAGTGAAGCAAGGGGAAAAAGTTATGATCAATGGTGATCAACGATGATTATATGAGATATGGAGGATGACGGTAGGAGTACCGTGTATGCCATGAGCCGAAGGGCTATATCTATTGATAAATGGCTGGTTCTTGATTGAACCATGAGCCGGATGGCTGAGTTATTGCCGGGTCACGGCAAAGCCATTATTGAGTATGGCTGAGTATAAATGCATATATGATTAATAAATGAATGTGTTAAATGGATAATAATGGAAAATGTTGAAATGTGATGTGTAACCCCGGGTAGTAGGCAGTGGCATTGCCCACTTGCTCCGGGTATGAGACGGAAAAGGATGTTTATGATAAATGAGTTAATTATGGAGTTTTGAATGAATGTAACTCTGATACCTGGGTAGTAGTAAGGGTTGGGGTTCGTCTCACTTGCTCCAGGTTAATGTTTGAGATTTGATAACAATGAAGATTGATAATTTGAATTGAGATTGAATGAATATATGCTTAAGATACCTGGGCAGTAGCAAGGGTTGTGGTTCGTCCCGCTTGCTCCGGGTCAATGATTAAGATACCTGGGCAGTAGCAAGGGTTGTGGTTCGTCCCACTTGCTCCGGGTTAATGCTTGAGATACCTAGGCAGTAGCAAGGGTTGTGGTTCGTCCCACTTGCTCCAGGTCAGAGATTGTGACGCCTGGGTAGTAGCGGTAGTAGTGGTGAATCCACTCGCTCCAGGTTGAGCTGTTAAACACCCGCCTGGGTAGTAGCCGCAGTAGTGGTTGTTCCACTGGCTCTGGGCTGAGCGGGTAGTAGCAAGGAGGTTGTAGCTCAAACCTACTTGCTCTGCAAGGGGTGTTTCTGTCCATGGTTAGCTACCAGGACGTGTCGGGTTGGCTATATAACCGACAGATGATATCATCAGCCATAGGGCAGGCATACATCATTTGCATATGTTTGAATTGTTTGGGTTTGCCTATTTGTTCTGGATTTCTATATCATATATGCTATGTTACCTGATTACATGCTACTTGTTCTACTTGTACCTTATTTGTGTATTACTTGTCTGTATTGCTTGTGTTTGTACAACTGAGAGATCCCTCATGATGGTGTCGGTGGATGTTGGGGGCTGTTCTTGATGAGATGAGTTGATAATGCGATTGCTTAATGATGATGATTTTTTAATGAGATCATTTGAGCCCCCTGGGTAGACGCAGTGATGTGATTTCACTAGCTCCAGGCGAGGGTATGATGTATTGATATAAAGTTGCTGAGGCAGAACAACTGGTAATGGTTTTGCTTATAATTCTGAGTCTGATTCGTGAAAGAATCAGCGAATTGGGAAACATGTGTAACATGAACTAGATTTAGTATCCCCTTACGACAGATGCCTATTTATGGATTAGTGAGAATCTAGGCTGGATACTTGGTGAAAAGGAGTTTAGGATGCTTAGTGAGTTTTTATTGCAGTGCATTGTATTTATTTGGCACTTTTACCGTACTGGGAACCCATGGGCCCGGGGTTCTCATTCCGTATATATCTCTTGTTTTTCAGATACAGGTTCAGGTGCTCAGAAGTGAGCTGCGGTTCGTCTGAGAGACGGCGAAGATATTTATTTTCTCTACTTTGGGTTTTCCTTAGAATCTCTCCACTTTTGTTTTGAAAAGATTATATTATGTGCTGAACTTTTTTGGAACTTGCCTATAGAGGCTCTTATGTTTTCTTTGGGAGAGATTAGGATGTACTGTTGTCAGTTACTTTCATACTGTACCCTAGCCGGCCTAAACTTCGCGGGTCGCGACTAGTGGCTATTACTTATGTTATATATATCTATCTGTTATCTATCTCTTAATCTCCTTTATGCCTTGTCCGCATATCGCATTCGGGCTAACAGTTTAACTTTTCGTTGTCGAAACGTGAGTGAAAGGTCTTCGCGATTTTATTTCTACTCTTTTCAGGCTTCTCGATTAATATTCCTTTCGAATTTACCTATATTTATATATTAAAACAAAAATCCACCTGAGAGTCGTACCACCGTAATATCATTGACTTATGACTCGAGCATAAGGATTTGAATATTAGGGTGTTACAATGGTGGTAGCAGGTACTTTATCACTTTTATTGATGATTTTAGTAGATATACATGGGTATATTTTCTGAAGCAGAAATCAGAAGCATGTGATGTCTTTAAGACATTCAAGGCATTTGTCGAAAAACAAAGTAGCTATAAAATCAAAATTCTCATAACAGACAGAGGAACAGAATATCTTGCGTGTTCAGAATACTTTAAGCAACACAGAATTCAACACCAACTAACAACTAGATACACTCCTCAACAAAATGGAGTTGCTGAAAGAAAGAACAGAACCATCATGGATATGGTCAGATGCATGCTCAAGTCAAAACAAATGCCTAAAGAGTTTTGGGCAGAAGCAGTTGCAACAGCAGTTCATATTTTAAACAGATGTCCAACAAAGAGTGTTCGTGATAAAACACCAGAGGAAGCTTGGAGTGGAAAGCGGCCTTCCATTCATCATTTCAGAGTCTTTGGGTGTATTGCTTATGTCCACGTACCAGATCAATTAAGGAAGAAGTTAGATGACAAAGGCGAGAAGTGTATCTTTATTGGCTATAGCACAGACTCAAAAGCATACAAGTTGTACAATCCAGTATCAAAGAAAGTGATCATCAGCAGAGACGTGACGTTCGACGAGAAAGACATATGGGACTGGAACACAAAGATAAAAAAGCATCCTATTATAATTTCAAATACATGTGATGATGAAGAAGAAAGAAAACCCGATGCAACCGAGCAACCATAATCATCTAGAAGACCTCAAAGAGAGAAGAGACTACCAGTTAGATTAGCAGATTATGAGGTTGGCAATGACAACGATCCGTCTGATGAAGAAATCATAAATTTTGCTCTATTTTCAGATTGTGAGCCGTTAAACTTTGAAGAAGCCTCTAGAGATAACAATTGGAAGAAAGCAATGGATGATGAGATTTATACCATTGAAAAGAATGACACATGGGAGCTGACAGATTTACCAGCAGATAAGAAGCCGATTGGAGTAAAGTGGGTTTACAAGACTAAGTATAAATCCAGTGGTGAAGTTGATCGTTTCAAAGCAAGATTAGTTGCTAAGAGATACAAACAAAAGCCAGGTATCGATTATTTTGAAGTATTTGCTCCTGTTGCTAGATTAGACACTATTCGTATGATTATTTCACTCTCGCCTCAAAATAAGTGGAAGATACATCAAATGGATGTTAAGTCTGCATTTCTAAATGGCACTTTAGAAGAAGAAGTGTATGTTGAGCAACCTGCAGGATATGAAGTTCTTGGAAAGGAAGATAAAGTTTACAAATTGAAGAAAGCTTTGTATGGGCTAAAGCAAGCACCAAGAGCATGGTACAAGAAGATTGATTCTTATTTTATTGAGAATGGTTTCAAAAGATGTCCATTTGAACATACTCTTTATATCAAGTTCGTTGAACCTGGAGATATCTTGATCGTGTGTCTTTATGTTGATGATTTAATCTTTACTGGCAACAATTTGAAGATAATTGCAGAATTCAGGGAGGCTATGATAAAGCACTTTGAAATGACAGATATGGGCTTGATGTCTTACTTTCTTGGCATTGAAGTAGTTCAAAGAGATGATGGAATTTTCATTTCTCAGAAGAAATATGCAAATGATATTTTGAAGAAATTTCAAATGGAGCACTCAAAACCAGTTTTTACTCCAGTCGAAGAGAAGTTTAAATTGCTGAGAGAAGATAAAGGAGGAGCAGTAAATCCCACATACTATAAAAGCTTGATTGGAAGTCTAAGGTACTTGACTGCAACTAGACCAGATATTGTGTTTGGAGTTGGTTTGCTTAGCAGATTTATGGAGGAGTCTTGTACCAATCATTTGCAAGCGGCAAAGAGAATTCTTCGATATATCAAAGGTACTTTAAATGATGGAATTTATTATGAGAATACTAATGAAGTAAACCTTGTTGGCTACACTGATAGTGATTGGGCCGGAGATATAGAAACAAGAAAAAGTACTTCAGGGTTTGTATTTCATCTTGGTTCTGGTGCAATTTCATAGCCGTCAAAGAAACAACCAGTAGTAGCACTATCTACAGCAGAAGCAGAATATATAGCAGCAGCAAGTTGTGCAACACAAGCAGTTTGGCTAAGAAGAATTCTTGAGAAATTGAACGAGAAACAAAATACTCCAACAACAATATTTTGCGATAACAAGTCATCTATTGCACTTTGCAAAAATCCAGTATTCCATAGAAGATCGAAGCATATTGATATTCGATTTCACAAAATCAGAGAGTTGGTGAATGAAAAAGAAGTTGTGATCGAGTACTGTCCAACTGAAGAACAAGTTACAGATATCTTTACAAAGCCATTGAAGACAGAGTTATTTTACAAATTGAAGAAGATGCTTGGATTGATTAATTCTGCAAGCTTGATTTAAGGGAGGCAATGTTAATTCATTATAAATCAACTTGCATCACTAGAATTTTCATGAAGAGTTTTTTGAAGTCAAAATGGTCAAAAAAGAAGCAAAGTTTTAGTTGAATATAATAATCATCAATTTGCTAGATATTGCTAGAAGCTAACATACTGGAAGCTTGAAGATTTTTGAAGAACATTCAAAAGAATAGTACACCTACAACATTCTACAACATTGAAGAAATTCAAAATCAAATTGAATTGAAATTGGAAATCAAGCAAATTAAAAGATTATGGAAACTACATGAATACAAGTTGAAAGAAGATTCATGAAACCAACTCATAAAATAGTAGTCATTACAAAATTGAGTTGTAATTCATAAATTATTATTTTAGTAGGAAACATTGCCTATATAAAGGCACATATGCCTTGTGAATTGTATGTGTGTTCCATAAATAAAATTGAATATGTTTTGAAATATTAGAAATTCTCTCCTTAGAATTATGAGCGTTAGTGAGTTTGAAAGATGAAAAATATGATAGCGTCATTTATATGAGTGAGTGATCCTAGGGCCAATTGAAGTGTGGGTATTATATTTACAATATGCATATGTATCTCTTTTGGTTATAAGTTGAATTGATTGAATTATATATTTAAATAAGCTGTGTGCTTATTTTTTTAATTTTTATAGATTCCTTGAGAGTAAGAGGTGCATCCTTGACTTAGCCAACCAAGGTGGGTTCTTGGCTATTTTCACAACCATAGTGGAGTTGTTAACCTCACCAAGATTGGTGACCCATGCGACGTCACGGCATCAATTTGCGAAAACTATCACAACCCAATTGACTTTATTAACTAATTATTTAATCTTAGTACTCTTAACAGAGTTATTATATCTTATATACTATGTATTCTTTATATACTTTCACTAGAAAAAATACAAGTAAATCTTCATCTATTATTGATAAAAAAAATCTAGATAACACTTTTAGTAAGAAAAAATAACAAAGGAAGAAGTAAGAAAGGAAAAAAGAAAATATGGTAGTGAGGATGAATTGCTTCACACTTATTGTCCAACAGAATCAAGATGCAAATTTCAATTTCTTTGCAAATTTTTTCATCGTGAATTTTATGAAGTCAGGTTTAGGATGAACCATGCATAAAATATGTCTTTAAAAGATAATATTTGCATCCTCATTCAACTGGTAATATTATTCAATCTGTTCAAATTATGATATTGATGGTTTGATGAAGTAGAAGAGATTAAGAGATGGAGAAAAATAAGTTTTTCTCATTTTAAAAAGAATAAAAAATTTCTTTAAAAAATATTTGTTGAGTTATTACACCTTATATACGATGTATTCTGTATATACTCTAACTAAAAATATTAACAATAAATAAACTTAGATTTACTATTGATAAAAAAAATAATCTAGATAACAAATAACATGGTCCTTTATGCAAGAGTCTCTTTTAGAATTACATAAAAAATTTTACATAGACATTTTTTTATTTGTTTTATACTATTTTTTCTTTTTATTTAAAGATAATAAAGATCTAACTCTTAGTATTTTAATCATAAAAAAACACACAAATCACTATATTTCTAACCACGAATAATAATAACATAAATCAAATAAAATTATATATTAGAAATAAGTTAATTAAATATATATACTATTTAATCCTAATTTTTTTATAATTTGTGTATTTTTTCTTCTTAATTATAAAAAATTTAATATCTTTTATAGATGATGTGATTCTTTAATGAATTTTTATTACTAAAATAGTTTTTTTATAAAAATAATATTTTTTTGGATAATTAAGTTCAAAAGGACTTGACCACGAAGGGAGTAAGGTTGTGCAACAAGTACATACATAGCTAAACATAACATGGATTCAACGCTTAGATTTCTAATATCAATAACTCCTAAAAAAAATGGACCCTAATACTAAATATCAAAACTTCCTAATATAAAAGTCTATAACTCAAGAAAAGTGTCCCACTAATACAACGTCTCATCAACATGGCCATTAAGGCAAGATTTTGTATAATTCTGCTATGTAAATAACGGAGATCGTAAATTATAAACTCTGAATAATTAATAAATAATTAATTAATAAATTAATTATTATTTAAAAAAATTAAAAAATTAAATTTTATAATTTAAAAAAAATAAAAATATTTAAAATAAAAATTTTAATATTAATTTTAAAAATTTTATCTTAAAATTAGATCAACAAGCTAAATCAATTAGACTAGACTCAAACCAAACCAAGACCAACATATAAATAATTTAACTTAGCTTTCCTTCCCTATAATCACATTGAAGTACGCCGAAGGAAGAAAGGAAAAGCCATGAAACCCAAGCTTTCATTTTACTTTCAACTTCAATTTCTTCTAACTTTTAATTCGGAGTTTTGATTGACAAGCCGTTAGTGACCACACATTCGTCTCGAAATTTTCTTTAAATCCATGAAACAAAGTGATAAAAATTTGGGATTTTTCACCCAGTTCTCACCCTCTTCAATTTTGTAATTTTGGGTATTATATGTTGAGAAATTTGATATTTTTTATAATTTAGGTGTATTCTAGTGACGAAAACTGTTGGGTTTTGTCCAAATTATCCGTGGGTAAGGTAAGAAACCTATATCCTTTGTGAATTTTTTATTTTTATAAGGTTAGGTATTGAAATTATGGCTATGTATGAAATTGTGTGGTGTTAGATTGAATTCATATGAAGTTAGAGTCAAAGTGGTGAATTGGAACAAAGTTGTGGTAGATGTGCAAGCTCGTTGAGTTGATGTGAAGACCTTAAGGCTTGTGGAGAAGAGAATTTGTGGCGTTTTTGGCTTAGAAAAATCGGTCAAGGTATGATTTTGGTTTCTCGTAGTTAATATATAACGTTACGTGAAAACTTAGGCTAGTTGACCGTAGAATAAGTTAAACTATATGAATTGTTGAGGATTAGTGATTAATGATGAAAATTATTAGATGGATTGAATGAATTTGTATGTTAGCATGTTCTGGTATGAATGGAAAGTGTGTGTGAATGTGATTAGAGACATGTGGTGATGTTTTGGGTGGTAAAATAATGGATTTTGAATTGAGGATTTAGGAAAAATTGAGGTTTGATGATTTTGGATAAAAAATTTATTTTTGATCAACTTCGGCGGGCCATAACATGGCTTTTGGACCATCAAATTTTGTCAAACTTATCTTGAATAAAAATTAGATCTGTGAAATTTATAACATTCGAAGATCGGACTAAAAATAATTTTCAATGAAAAAGCTATGCGCATTTGAAGTTGGGTGTGTAAAATTAATTTCTGCAAACTTAACAGCTTTTTGAAAAAACACAAGGCATGAGTACGTGAAAACATGCATGGGTACGCGAGAATCCTCTCTGTTCAACACACTCGCGTACGTATGAGGTGGATGCGTATGCGACTATGTCAATATTTCCAATCATGCATACGTGGGAACGTGCATGCGTACGCGGGACTCCCCTTTCTGTTCCATAAGCTCGCGTACGCGGATGGAACTCGTGTACGCAACTTTGCCATTTTAATACTTATGCGTACGCGAGAGCGGACATGCGTACGCATAACCCCTATTTTGATGAAAAATACAGTTTTTAAGTTTTAAACTATTCCTCATGTTTTCCAAACCTCTTTAACACTGGTTTAGAGTCTGTTAGCGAGTTTTTAAACTTTGGGAATAGGGATGACCATGTTGAATAAGTTTAGTAAATGGTGAGAAGAATTTGCGAAGTGGATAAGTAAGCCAATGAGGTGTTGGTAACGATGAACAAGAAGTGATTGATAAAGAATTTAATACTAATGTTTGAGATACCTGGTTAGTAGTAAGGGTTGTGGTTCGTCCCACTTGCTCCGGGTCAGTAATTAAGACACCTGGGCAGTAGCAGCAATAGTAGTTCATTCCAATTGCTATAGGTTGAGTTCGTAAACACCCATCTGGGTAGTATGCAGTAGTAGTGATTCGTTCCACTTGCTCTGGATCAAACGGGTAGTATGTAAGGGGTTGTGCCTCAGTCCACTTGCCCCGCGAGGTGGTGTTTCTATCCATGGTTAGCTACTACACATGTCAGGTTTGGCTATATAATTGACAGATGAGATTCATCAGCCATAGAACATACATACATCATGTGCCTTTGAATGTTTTGCTTGAGTGTGTATTATTTTTGTTTGCTTAACTACTTAACCATGCTTATTTGCTACTTGCTCTACTTGCTGTTTCTGTATCTATCTGTGTTTTCTTTGATTGATTTGTATGTGTATGTATCTGAGAGACCCTCATATGGTGGAGGCATGATGAGTGTTGTTTTCCCGATGTTTAGGAGGTTTATAGGAGACAGAAGGTGCAAAGTTAGGTTAGAACTAGAATCCCTTAGATAGATTACTGAGAATTCTTGCTTAGTATAAATTTTAAGTTTAATTTGAGTGTCGGAGTAGGAACGCCTCTGCCTTTTTCCGAACCTTATATATTATCTATGTGGGTACCTTAACCATACTGAAAATTTCCGGTTCTCATTCCATACATATTATGTTATTTTTCAGATGCAGGTCGAAAGGCACCTCACTGAGCATTCTGGAAACTCTTTGAAAGTGAAGAACTCTTTTGGGACTTAGTGTTTTGTACTTTGTTTATATATATATATATATATATATATATATAGAGATATTCTCCGTCCTGTATTTTTGTGTAAGTCTCTCCCCAATGGAAAAACAGGTGTTTATATTGTAGTTTGAGTTATGTTTTGGGTAGTATATTCTGGTTGGCCTTAGCTTCGTAGGTCGAGTCTGGATCTTGATATTTGTATCTTTTGGAACTCTAATTTTTATATATCGTTTATCCTTTTTCGTTTGATCTTGTTTATCCGCTTAAGTGTATCCAGACCAGTGTGATGCAAGTTCTGCTACGCTTTTGCTTAACTTCTTCTTCAAACCTCCTAGTTATTATTCCTTTTTATTATATTTACATACGTCTTTTTCTTTTAGAGATCGTAATGCCTCACCACCTCTACTTTACGACTTAAGTGAAAAACTTTGTATGGTAGGATATTACATAAACAATGTAAACAATGAACTATATCCCAAGCCCACTAAACATGAATAAATCTAATTAATTTAAAATTTGAATTTTAAAATTAAAATTAACTTTCGTTTTTTACCTATTATTTACGTTGTTAAAAAAAATATTATTTTTCTATACTTTCTCTTATAGTATACACTATACATTTTATACCACATTAGTCACAAAATTCAAATCTCTATCAAGAATTAATCGTCATACCAAGCCATTCTTTCATTTTCACTTCTTTTTTTAATACTCCACCACCCTTTCTTTTTCGGTTACAAGTTACAACTCTTTTTATCTAGTTTAGAGTGTTTTTTTTTGCCTTTTATACCTTGTTTTAATGCAAATCTCTTACAGAGTAGCTCTTCATTCTGTACTTCCTTCATCAAGTGTTTCACTGTTACTTCCTCATCGCTACATTGTAACATAAGTTGGGATCCAATCCTCCAAGTTTCGAGTGCTTTCCGTTCTATGCCCTCCTCTTTGCTGTGAGACATTGTCATCGAGTCCTTTTTTGCTTTTTTTTTATTACTTGATAATTTGGGGTGGTAACATATACCATATCCGCGGGTATCCAACCCAACTCTACCTGATCGGATAGGATTGCCAATCCGATTTGCAACGGATATGATAGAGTACAAGTAGAATTTTTGTGCGGATCAGATAGGGTGCGGATTGAGCTTCAACCCTATTCGACCAATTCACACCCTATATATGTATATGTTATATACTTATATAAAAATTATGTTTTAAGTGAATGTTAAACCAAAGATCTTTTACTAAATGCAAAAGATCCTTAGTCACTAAAGATGATCATTAATTAAATTTAATATTTTTTTTTACATAAAAATCATTTTTACTTTAAATTATCATAAACTTATATAATAATGTTGCATCATTTTTGTAACCTACGGATGATATCAGGTACCCACAAATTAAGAACAAATAGGATTAAAGTTGAAATATTCTTAACCCACGAATAAGATTAGAATTGACTCTAAACCCTACCCTACCTCTACCTATTGCCACCGTTGATAATTTTTCTACTCTTTTCTGCTTGCATGTCTATCGTGCCTTTGTGATCATTTTCTTCCTTTTTGCAATTGCCATCGGTTCCTTTTCTTTATATTTTTTTTCCGAAACTCTCTTCTTTTTTTTTCTTTTTCGTTGCAGAGATTTTTCTCATTCACTATATCCCTCTCTTCTATCTAACTCTATTTCACACGAACCAACATTCATCAACCCATATTTTTTATTACTTTTCAAAGTTTGGAGAGTACACAGATCAGAAAAAGAATGAACTCAAATTAAACTCACAAATGGACTTATATTAATAATTTCAAGGTCTTTCAAGCAAATTTTAATATTTTATAAGAAATTATTTTTTTCCTCATGATTTTGAAATATAAATTACAATAAAATTTAATATATTCAAGAAAGAGAGACTACAAACTTTTATTTTATTATGGTTCGGCATAATTTTTTTATCTATATTTAATCTTTTTCACCAAAGTATTAGAGATTTTTCATGATATATCAAGTTTTAGTGAGTGCTTGATAAACTGATACGACAACGACACTTCATTAAATCTTTTAAATACCATATATCATTTTATGTAACAAGTCTCAATTTTGGAGACACTAGCTCTACGAAAATTTTAAAGCAATTTTAACTTTAAAACACTAAAAAGAGTTACAATTTTTTTTTTTTACAAAATAATATATGAAGGACCATAATCTTAATTTCTAAAAAGAGTGTGATTATAAACAAAATTCTATGAATAAATGCAAGTTTATCTCTCAAATTGTAATAAAAATCACTTGTAAAACTCTCAATAATTGAAATCAAATTTGATAGAATAAGTTTATGCCAATCAGTCAATATATCTCTTTGAATCAAGACCTTAATGACTTTAGTTTCTAGAGTCCTAAATTCTTATAGATGTCAGGAAGAATTGAGGTATGATTTAAGAAGTAAGAAATATATATTTTTTAAATAAATTAAAAAAAAAGTTAATAGGTAAAAATATATAAAAAAAAGTTTGAAGTGGAGAAAATTACACAATAAAAATTTGTAAATATTAAAATGGAGATTGCTCAAATAAAGATCTCTATTTCATATTTTACTAAAGATATTTTCATGTTGCATTTTAATTGGTTTCTATATAATTTATTCGATATTTCTCGTCACATATTATTAAATTCTTTAAAAGATTTTCTTTCCAAAAACAATAAAAAAAACATTTAAATTAGACTAAAACCAAAAAGATAATAAATTAATTATTAAATTTTTTTCTAAAATTTTTTATATAAAAAATTGTCACACTCATCAAATATATATATATATATATATATATATATATATATATATATATATAAAACAAGCTCAAGCCTCTTAAATTTTTTACAAATAAAAAAATAATTAATTTATATTCGTGCGATATATAAAACAATTACTATATTATTATTACATTATAGATTAAAATTCATTAATTTAAATTTGTTTTTATTTTTAATATAAACATTAAAAATAAATAAATTTTTTATAACTAAATGTAGTGTAACAAAATATATATAATGTTAATTAGTTTTAAAAAAATTCTGAAAAATTTCTGAAATTCTAAAAAAAGTAAACATAAAAGTGTTCATGGAAGTAAATATGTTTAAAAATAATTTTTTTAATATTTTTTATTTTACAAATATATTTGATATCTGATTCAAACATAAAAAGTGCGGATATCAAATTCGATCTAATGAGTTTAGTGTGGATTGTATCGAAATTTTAGCTATATCTGATTTGCGAACACTCCTAATAATAATAATAATTAAAAAAATTATAATGATTATACTTTTAACTAAGAGAAAATTAAAAAAAGAGTACTAAATACAAGAACAATTTAATCAAATATTAAAAAAATTTACTTTAAATTAGTTGGACTTTTTTTGTCCACATATATATATATATATATATATATATATATATATATAATAACAACAATAATAATAATATGGTAATTATTTTATATGTCACATAGATATAAACGTTTTTTTTCTGTGAACCTAAGAAAGATTTTGTAGGTCTCTAGTTCTATTATCAATTTTTTTTATATTAGTCCTCCTATTATCCATTTGATTCATATATAATTTGGATGATACATTATTTGGTGATATGCTTCTTTTTTAATGTGATATACTTCTTTATTATTATTTTACACATTCAAAAATTCATAGATAAAAGTAGAAAAATCATGAAGTACAATCGTGACTTTAAAAATAACAGGGCTAAATTATGTCCATAACATAATGAAAGTATAGAAGTTTATCATTCTCCTCTAATGGAGGCAATAAATTTTCTTTCAATAGTTTATTTAATGTTTAACAGAATAAAAATAAATTTTACTAAAATAAATTTCAGTACAAATTTAATATTTTCATTCATCATAAAATACTTATAGAATTATTCGTAGATAAATTTTAGAAAAAAAAGAAAGAAAAGGCATGATTTTTAATTTTATTTTTAATTTTAAAATGAATTTTAATTTATCTTTTAATAATATTAATTTTTTCTCGTATATAATTATTTAATTATTTTTTAATCACATTCTAAATAAATTACTTTTAATAAAAATTTTTTGTGTTATTCAATTATCTTTTTTAAAAAATAATTAACTGTTAAAATAATTAAACTTTTCACAACAAATGGACAAAAAATTAACCATCATGATAATTTTTTGTATTTTTATTCATATTTTAATTATAAACATAAATATAATTTGATTATATTATTTATAAAATATGACTATAGATATAGATAAAATATAGTTATATTACTTATATATAGTTTTATTGTATTGCTTATAAAGTTAGATTATAATTATGATTATAGAATTTTTCCGGTATTTTTGTATGTGTGGCTAATTAATAGTGTTAAAACATTACTCTTAATTATAATTAAGGTTTATAATATAAAAAATCAAAGACTCAATTAAAAAGATATGAAAAAGATGATGTTAAAATATTCTAACTCTTTAAAATAAGAATATTCGAAATTCAATTAAAAATTATTTAAAATTTAAACTTAACAAAAATTTATATTCAATGTGCTTTGTATTAAATATATTTAATAACCTATTTTATCGCATTGATTGAAATTAGTTTTTATAATGTTAATTTTCTAATAATATTTTATTAAAAAAATTATTTTTCTAAAATTTTTTAAAACTATTTAATATTATATATATTCTGTTATACTACATCTACTTATAAAAATTTTATTTATTCTAATGCTTATATTAAAAATGAAAACAAATTAAATTTAAAGTAGTGAATTTTAATCTATAATATAATAATATAGTAATTATTTTATATATCGCATGAATATAAATTAATTAAATTTTTTTTGTAAAATAAGAGGTTTGAGCTTGTTATCGATATAACTAGTATGATAAATTTTATCTTAAAAAAGTTATATATATATAATGTTGATTGATGAGTGTGACATATTTTTTTATATAAACAATTTCAGTAAAAAATCTAATAGTTAATCTATTATCTTTTTAGTTTTAGTCCAATCTAAATATTTTTTATTATTTTTGAAAAGAAAATCTTTTAAAAAATTTAATAATATGTGATGAGTAACACCAAATAAATTATATAAAAACCAATTAAATGCAACACAAAAACATCTTTAACAAAAGATAAAATAGACATATTTATTTGAGTGTCCTCTATCAAAATACATATCAAAAATTTTTTAATGGACAAAAATATTATGTTGTTAGTAAAAATTTTATTTACAAATTATTAGTTTGTGTTTTTGTTCATCGAAAATAATATATAAAGTGAACTTTAATATTTAAGAGTCTTAGTTTGTATTTTTATTCATCTCAAATTTTTTTATGTAAACTTTTGCTCATTTACTCTTAGAAGAAGTTAGTTTTTCAAAGTTTGACAAATTGAAATTCATTTAATTCAAACTTATCAATCTTAATTTTAAACAAAAAGAAAAATCTAAAAACGTATTTTCAAATTCTAAATGAGTTTTATTTAAATTCAAAATTTTAACTTCAGAGATAAAACTTATTGTATTCTTAATAGAATTCCAAAGTCCAAAAATTAACTTTATTAAATATTGGACTTTGATCCTATCATATTGATTGCTTGCATCATAAATTTTTTGACCAGATAAAATCTTAAATTTATAATATAATTCTTTCCATTATAATAATTCCTTCTTTTTTTATTTACAAAATTTAATAAGAATGAATACCAAAATTGGTTATAAAAAATTTTAAATTGAATTTTTAAAATAAATTTTTATTCTCTAAGTCTTCAAAAATTATTTTCTTTAAATAGGTTAATCTTTTTATTATTTTAAATGGGACTAATTTATCTTATAGTAATATTTTTGAGGATTTAATTGTCTTATAACATATTAAAAATTTGATTAACAACCACATAAAAGCCAACCTATTTGACTTGAGTAATTCCTCAAAAACTTTTATTGAATAAATATTTGTTAGGAATCAAAATTTCTTATCTAAAATTATTTAGAGAACCAATTTGAATCTTTACGCATTTAATAATAAATTAAGTACAATTTTAATACTGTCTTTATAATTTAGGGTAAAAATTAAAATTATCCCTAACGTTTAATTTTATTTTAAAATAATCCTTGACAATTACAATTTTTCAAAGACAGACTACCCTTTTGGTGTATGATGAAAACTTTTAGGATCTTTGTGCAACCATAGATATTAACTAATGGTGTATGATCACAAAATTGTCTCTTTACATAAAGTTCACATAACAATATAAACATTTGCCCTTTCTTCTTCAATATGAATTATCCCTTTAGGTAAAGATCACACAACACAATGAACAAAGTTTTCTTTTTTTCCTCTCTGATTGTTGCTGTTACGGCCCGGCCCAGAACCAGCTTTGGGCCGACCCGACCCATGCAACACCCGACCCGGGCACGCGCCCTACAACCGACCCGGACACGCGTCCTGTACGGATCACACACGTGCTGCAGGACAGCGTCCTTGGGAATATGGGCCTGTCACGTAAGGGGCCCACTACTGACATGTATATAAGGGGAAGATTGGCTCTTCCCCCGAGGTACGTCACATTCTCTCACCCCATCATCCTGCCCGCCTGCACATTGCTGACTTGAGCGTCGGAGTGTCTTTGCAGGTGGCACCCCCCCTCGCCCGTTGACCAGCACAAGTGCTCGCCAGCTCGGCAGACTCACAATCAGCGCGACCAGGACTAAGACGACCTCATCTATCCACCTTTGCATCTACTGTCCACCCGACCTGTTCGGAAGCCGACCAAACGAACATTGGCGCCGTCTGTGGGGACGTCTGAATGGAAGCTGTACTGGGTCTTGGCGACCAGGGCCGGGCTGCCGGAGCGGAGGGGGCAGCCTCCGTCGCCTCGCAAGGGGGGCGGCGAAGGTCCCCCCATCGACGCACGAGGACACGACCATTCGGAGGAACGGGCGGTGATAGCGCCATAATAATGCAAGAGCTGCGTCACCGAGTCCAGAACCTGGAGCGGCAGCTTGCCGACCGGGAGCGGGACGGACGCTCTACCGATCCGAGCTATACCCCGTCTCCCGGAAGCGAGGAGGAAGATTCTTACCGAAGCCGCCCGCGGACGGAAGCAGAGAGTTCGCGGGAGGAGTCACCCATAATGAGGAGACGAAATGACACGATCATCTACTCCCGAGGCAGACCGACCCATCGAGCGACAAGAGGTCGCGAAGACGGAAGAACACGACAACCTGTGATAATGGGCGCCACCCCGTTCCACCGATCTATCCTCGAGGTCCGGCTGCCGAAATACTTCGACAAGCCAACGGACATGAGGTACGACGGAATTCAAGACCCTCTAGAACACCTGACGGCCTTCGAGGCCAGGATGAATCTAGAGGGAGTAGGCGACGAAGTGAGATGCCGCGCCTTCCCGGTGACCTTAGCAGGACCAGCGATCAAATGGTTTAACGGCCTCCCTCAAGGTTCTATCTACAATTTCTCAGACATCAGCCGCGCATTCCTGGCTCAATTCACAACGCGAATAGCAAAGGCCAAGCACCCCATCAACCTTCTGGGGATAACCCAGAGACAAGGAGAATCGACAAGGAAGTACTTGGATCGGTTCAACGACGAATGCTTGGAAATTGACGGCTTAACCGACTCGGTGGCCAGCCTTTGCCTAACGAACGGCCTCCTCAACGAGAACTTCCGGAAACACCTCACCACGAAACCAGTTTGAACGATGCATGAAATCCAAACAGTGGCCAAGGAGTATATAAACGACGAGGAAGTCAGCCGAGTCGTGGCTGCCAATAAACGACAGTCCGGTTACGGCCAAGCACGGCAGCCCGTCGACGGAGAGAGAGCAAAGGAAAAAGCCAGGGAAGAGGCGTCAAACAGGGCACCTCGACCGTTCCCCAGGGTCGGGAAATTCAATAATTACACCCCACTCACTCTCCCCATCGTGGAGGTCTACCAACAGATAGCGGAGAAGGGAATCCTTCCGAAGCCCCGAGCACTTAAGGACCGAACAGGAGGAGACAAGAACCTTTACTGTGATTACCACAAGGGGTATGGCCACCAGACACAGGACTGTTTCGACCTGAAGGATGCACTGGAACAGGCGATAAGGGAAGGAAAGCTAGCTGCGTTCTCCCATCTCATCAGGGAGCCGAGAAGGCGCTATCGCGATCAAGATGAGGAAGCCAAGGCGCGCTCGACCAGGCGGCGGCAGGAACCCGAAGACGGGGACCATGGCCTCACCGTGATAAACGTGGTAACGGCAAAGAACGCCGCACCAAAATCCCGGTCGGCACACAAGAAGGACGCCAAGGTTTTGGCGATCTCATCTCCACCCGTGCAGAATACCAAGAAACCCCCGTCCATTTCTTTTGGCCCAGAAGACCAATGGTTCAGTGACGCCCCGGAGAACCCTCCCATGGTCATAACGGCCAGAGTGGGAACCGGTCTCGTCAAACGGATCCTTGTCGACACAGGAGCTGATTCAAACATCATGTTCCGTAACGTGTTCGACGCACTAGGGCTGAAGGATGCCGACCTGACGACACACCAGCACGGGGTCATCGGGTTAGGCGACCACTTCATCAAACCAGACGGAGTCATTTCCCTACCAATCTCGGTGGGACAGGTGCAAGACCGGAGGTCGGCGATGGCCGAGTTCGTAATCCTCCGAGACTCCACAGCCTACAACATCATCTTGGGAAGAAAAACAATCAATGATTTTGAAGCCATAATCAACACCAAGCTACTAGTTATGAAGTTTGTCACCGATAATGGATCCATAGGGACCATAAGAGGAGACCTCGAGACGGCGGTCGCTTGCGACAACGCCAGCCTTTCCCTCAGAAAGAAGTCCAAGGAAGCATCCGGCGTATTCCTAGCCGACCTCGATGCCAGAGTAGAGGACAAGCCGAGGCCGGAACCAGAAGGGGACCTGGAGAAATTTAGCATCGGTGACGAAGGGGAAAAGTTCACATTCGTTAACAAGAACCTCCCACATGAGCTGAAGGAGCCTTTGGTTGAAATGATAAGGGCCAACAGGGACTTGTTCGCATGGACACCAACCGACATGCCGGGCATAGATCCACAAATCATCTCCCATCACCTAGCCGTCAAGCCGGAAGCACGCCCAGTGGCTCAACGAAGGAGAAAGATGTCGGCGGAAAGAGCAGAGGAGGTAGCCAAGCAAACGGCCGGCCTCCTAGAAGCAGGCTTCATACGAGAAGTGGACTACTCAACATGGCTCTCAAATGTGGTATTGGTGAAAAAACACAACGGCAGATGGAGAATGTGCGTGGACTACTCTGACCTTAACAAAGCATGCCCCAAAGATTGCTTCCCCCTCCCCAACATAGATGCACTCGTCGACGCCGCGGCGGGGTACCGATATCTGAGTTTCATGGACGCCTACTCCGGTTACAATCAGATACCGATGCACCGACCAGACGAAGACAAAACGGCGTTCATAACGCCAGGAGGAACTTTTTGCTACAAGGTAATGCCGTTTGGCTTGAAAAATGCAGGGGCGACATATCAAAGGCTGATGAACAGGATATTCCACGACCTCATAGGGAAAACGGTCGAAGTTTACGTGGACGACATCCTGGCAAAAACAACACGACCTGACGACCTCCTAAACGACCTGGCAAGTGTGTTTGCGTCCCTCCGTCAACACGGTATGAGGCTGAACCCCCTCAAGTGCGCCTTCGCCATGGAAGCCGGCAAGTTCCTGGGATTCATGATAACTCAGAGAGGGGTAGAAGCCAACCCGGAGAAATGCCAGGCAATACTTCAGATGAAGAGCCCGGGCTGTGTCAAGGACGTCCAGAGGTTGGCAGGGCGATTAACATCACTTTCCCGGTTTCTCGGGGCCTCGACGACAAAGGCCCTACCATTCTTCAACCTCATGAAGAAAGGAATGGCGTTTGAATGGACACCCGCGTGCGAAGAAGCCTTTCAACACTTCAAGGAAATCCTAGCGGCACCTCCCGTTCTCGGGAAGCCAAGGGACGGGGAACCACTGTACCTGTACCTCGCTATAACAAGCGAAGCCCTGGCCGCAGTACTAGTGCGGGAGGACGGGAGGTCCCAGCAACCAGTCTACTTCATAAGCAGGGCCCTACAAGGAGCAGAGTTAAGATATAGCAAGTTGGAAAAGCTAGCCTTAGCACTCCTAACTTCCTCGAGAAGGTTAAAACAGTATTTCCAGAGTCACCAGGTGGTCGTCAGAACGGACCAAGGGATCCGACAAGTTCTCCAAAAACCCGACCTGGCGGGAAGAATGATGACTTGGTCCATCGAGCTCTCTCAATATGACATACGGTACGAGCCCCGGCAAGCCATCAAGGCACAGGCCATGGCAGATTTTTTGGTTGAAGTAACAGGAGACCCAGGCGAAGACATGGGTACACGGTGGAAGCTCCATGTGGATGGAGCCTCCAACCAGACCTTCGGAGGAGCCGGGATCATCCTAGAAAGTCCAAACGGGGTCGTGTACGAGCAGTCGGTCAGATTCGAGTTTCCCATCTCGAACAACCAAGCAGAATACGAAGCCCTCATAGGAGGCTTGGCCCTGGCAACAGAGGTCGGTGCAAAAAGGCTGGAAGTATGCAGCGATTCCCAAGTCATCACTTCCCAAGTAAACGGCAGCTATCAAGCCAGGGACCCCTTGTTGCAGAAGTACTTGGAAAAGGTCAAAAGCTTGAGCCAAAAGTTCGACGAGGTCACGGTCCAGCATGTACCCAGAGAAAGGAACACACGAGCAGACCCCCTATCAAAATTAGCCAGCACTAAGCCAGGGGAGGGAAACCGGTCTCTCATCCAAGGCATGACAAGGGAACCTGCAATTGCACTACACATAACAACCCCAAGTTCTTCATGGCTAGACCCCATCACCAACTACTTAGAACACGGCCAAGTCCCTGGTGACGAAAAGGATGCGGTGAAATTAAGGAGGGAAGCGGCCAAATACGCCGTCATCCAAGGACAGCTGTTCAGAAAAGGGCTCAGCCAGCCCCTACTGAAGTGCCTACACCCCGACCAAACGGACTACGTCCTCAGGGAAGTCCACGAGGGCTGCTGTGGGCACCACATCGGAGGAAAAGCCCTAGCAAGGAAGTTGATCCGAGCTGGGTACTACTGGCCGTCGATGATGGCAGATTCCAAAGAGTTTGTCAAAAAGTGCATAAAGTGCCAACAGAACGCCAACTTTGCCAAGGCACCGGCAAACGAGTTGAGCTTGCTGACGACCTCCCGGCCATTCGCTCAGTGGGGAATCGACCTCTTAGGGCCCTTCCCTGTCGGCCCTGGGCAGGTCAAATATCTCATAGTGGCAATTGATTACTATACCAAGTGGATAGAAGCCGAACCATTGGCTAGCATATCTTCAGCCAATTGCAGAAAATTCATGTGGAGGCAGGTGATAACACGGTTCGGGATACCGGAAGTCGTCATCTCGGACAACGGAACCCAATTTGCTGACAAAAAGTTCACAGAATTTCTCAACGGCCTAGGTATAAGGCAAAGGTTCTCTTCGGTAGAACACCCTCGGACCAACGGACAAGTGGAGTCCGCCAACAAGGTTATCCTCTCGGGGCTAAAGAAGAGGTTGGACAACAAAAAGGGTGCTTGGGCCGACGAGCTGGCATCGGTCCTCTGGTCTTATCGGACAACCGAGCAATCCTCCACCAAGGAAACCCCGACTAACGTACGGGGTGGATGCAGTAATACCCGTGGAGATCGGTGAACCGAGCCCGCGATTGCTTTTGAAAGGAGTAGAGGAAACTGTAGAAAAGGACCTGATTGATGAAGCCCGGGAAATGGCCCATTTGACGGAAACAGCGCTAAAACAAAGGATAGCCCTGCGCTACAACACCAAAGTGCTCAAGAGGGACTTTGAGCATGACGACCTCGTCCTGAGACGGAATGATATCGGCCCACCGACCCCCGGAGAAGGCAAGTTAGCGGCGAACTGGGAAGGCCCTTACAGAGTAAAAAAGGTGATGGGAAAAGGAGCCTTTAAGTTAGAAAGGCTCGATGGCAAGGAGGTCCCGAGGACATGGAACGCGGACAACCTGAGAAGATTCTACTCCTAAAAGGCGGAACGACATGCCGGCTAATCTAGCTAAGTAGCCAATCCGTCACTTATAGTAACTTTCAAATCCTTTATGTGATTACCGAATAAGATATACTTGTGCAAATTCTCCACCATGTTCTATCTAAGTTTTTCAGATAAACCGTCCCATCGTGACTGACAACGACGTGCGACCCGGGACTGATCACCCCGGGAAGTCGTCAATCAACGTTATAACAAACAACTACACGAAAGGCCACGGGCCGCCAGTCTAAACAACTTCAAACCAAAAACGGTTAATAGGAACGATAACACGAGCAGGCGAGTAAACGACAAAGTATAAACCAATACGGTTAGAAATGAACGCACTCAGACAAATAAAAAGCTTATCACGACAACATGGACAAACGGCTAAAAAGGTCATTAATCACAAGCCAAAATAAAACGGCTAAATTGTTCGCAAGCCAAAAACGGCCAAGACTAAAATAGTTTACAAGTCATAACAAAGCGGCTGCACGAAAAGCTGTAAACAAAAATTCACTTCTTGGGGACGTCGACAACCTTGCCATCAAGAATAACCTTGCGGACACCAATCGCCGACGTGTCGAACTCAGGAGTAACAACTTTAATTTGAGCTTTGAGGGCTTCCTCAGTACCCAAGATCGCAGCCTTGCCCTGCTTAACGACATCTTTATACTTCACCTTCCACGTTGCCAGCTCGGCCTCCGCGGCCTGCTTCTCTTTCTCGACTTCGGCTGTACGCTTCTGCGCTTCGCCGACCTGTTTCTCCAGAGCCATCTCACGCTCGACTAGACGTTCAATCGTCGCGTCCGACTCTTTCTGTTTCTTCTCGGCAGCTGTTAACTTTTGTTCGGCAGAAGTAGCTTTCTGCTCGGCGGTGGTGGCTTTCTTCTCGGCGGCATCCAACTTCTCCGAAGTTTGAGTCAACTGCTCCCGAAGAGTTTCTACTTCACTTTTCAATTCATTGTTAGCCTTCCCAGCGGAGTCCAACTTCCGACGGAGAGACTCCATCCCAGATAGCTCAAACTCGGCCTTCCGGGCTATCACGGCGCCCCGCAGAAGAGTCCGGTACATCCACCTCGCCTGCCCGGCAAGGGAAGACTCATGGAAGTACTCCTCAGTGCCAGGAATGAGTTGGGTATCTATGAAGTTGCTGGCATCGAAATTCCTTTCCATGACGGTAAGGACACCCTCAGGACTAGAGGACGCCGTGGATGTCTTCTTCCTCTTTCTCTTCAGGCTAGAGACCTCCACCACCTCCTCCTCATCATCCGGATTGGGCACCGAACCCCCAGTCCCGACGACCTCACGGATAGGAGAAATACGGACCGCCTTGCCACCTTCAACCGAGGCGCCCTGAGCCGAGGTCCCGATCCCATCGGTTGCAGCCTTCTGCTCGGGAGCGTCTTTGTCCTCCGGAGCATCAGGTCCCTTGGAGGCGGGTTGCTCGTCACTCTCCTCATCGTCGCCACCACCAAGGAAAGTTTGAAACAAGTCGGGAAGACCCGTCACGGACGCCGACATATCCACTGCGGGAAAACAAGTAAGGTCGGTTAGTCGTCACATAACATCAACAAGAAAGGAAAAAGATAAAGCGTAAAGTAAAGAGCTTCTCACAAATATAATTCCGACCGGAATCCCGATCACCCATGAGGAGGTGGGGATTTACTGGGTTCTTCCCAAAAACCGCGTTTAGCACCTCGGCAATCTGCTGATCTTCTGCCGACATGTTTTTATAAACTACCTTAATAAAACTATTGGCTCCTGCCCCGAAGCTCCAATAAGTCGGGATGAGCCGTACCCCCTCCAGAGACAACCAAAAGGGGTGGCGACCTTTGGCCGGACGGACCTTAAAATACTTGTCCTTAAACCCATGGTAAGAATCTTCGAACAAGCCGAAAATCTTCCGACCCTGAGCAGCCCGGAAGGACATGAACCCTTTCCTATGTTTCCCCTGCTTGGTAGGGTTTGTGAGGGTGAAGAAAAAGAGGAAGACATCTACGGACACCGGCAGGTCGAGATATTCACAAACCATCTCGAAACAGCGGATCGAAGCCTAACTGTTCGGATGCAACTGCGACGGTGACACAGAAATCCGGTTTAAGAGCGCCATTTGAAAGGCTGAGAACGGAATGCGAACTCCGACTTGAGTGAACATGGCCTTGTAGAACCAAATCCAGTCGGCGACCTGGCGGGGTTGGAAGTTGATTTCATACAACCGCTCGTGAGCAGCCGGGACGAAGGCGTCATAATTGGCCTCCTCGTCAGTCCCGCCACACAGATACCCGGCTTGTCGGAACTCGGTGAGCTCCTCTTCGCTCATTTGGTTGGGCGAATCCCTCACATCTGAGACGACCCAAGCATACTGGTCGTAAGCCGCAGGGTTAACGGATGCTCGGGAGACCGTGCGGGCCATACCTACATGGGAGTACCATCCAGTTAGTCTAAGAGATCGGTCGCTCAGGCCGAAAACAAACACCACCCCCCACGACTTCCCGACTAACGGCAAACAAGACTAAGAGACTAAAGGAACGAGAAAGAGCCTACCCTAGAATGGTACTTTCCCCCCTAACACGTCTACTCGCAACTAAGGCTACGCAGTAACATCAAAAGAACCAAATAACAAGCATGCAGAAGTAACGCATAAAAGGGAGGATGATCAGGAAAAATTACCTGAATTGATGAGAGGAAGATGGAGTTGAATCTGGTAAAAATGCAAGAAACCCGAACGGAGGCACCACAGCAAAGCCTGGTAGCAAGGAGGGAGAAGGGAGAATAGAGGGTGCGGAAAAAGTACATAAAATGAAGAAATGCCAAAACCGCTCGTTTAAAAGCTGCCTCCAGAGCGCGAAACGCCTGGGGGCAAAATGGTCTTTTCAAACGGGGTTTTTGACCCCATTATGAGCATTTAATGCTCGGCGCAGGAAACGAGGCGATGAAACGGTTGTTTGAGCAACCAAGAGACGCGCCTTGGGGGCACGTCCTCCCCACGAGCGACCGACCAGACGAGATACGAGACAACACGCCATTGGTAGCTCCCACGACTACCATTGGCGCGTGGGGGCACTGTTACGGCCCGGCCCAGAACCAGCTTTGGGCCGACCCGACCCATGCAACACCCGACCCGGGCACGCGCCCTACAACCGACCCGGACACGCGTCCTGTACGGATCACACACGTGCTGCAGGACAGCGTCCTTGGGAATATGGGCCTGTCACGTAAGGGGCCCACTACTGACATGTATATAAGGGGAAGATTGGCTCTTCCCCCGAGGTACGTCACATTCTCTCACCCCATCATCCTACCCGCCTGCACATTGCTGACTTGAGCGTCGGAGTGTCTTTGCAGGTGGCACCCCCCCTCGCCCGTTGACCAGCACAAGTGCTCGCCAGCTCGGCAGACTCACAATCAGCGCGACCAGGACTAAGACGACCTCATCTATCCACCTTTGCATCTACTGTCCACCCGACCTGTTCGGAAGCCGACCAAACGAACAGTTGCATTAACTTTCATGTGATTTAAACAAGAAAAACAAGAAGCAAACAAGCTTTCTTTTCTATTTTTTTTTTCTTTCTTCTTCTTTCAATTCCTTTCTCCACTCCCAAAGTCGTTCTTTATTCTAAGGTTAAATTTTTTTTACAACGGCTGAACAAAAACCAGAAAAAAAATCCTAATTATTAAAAGAAAAATTCAAAATCCTAGCATAGAAAAAATTTAAACTTTAACTACTATAAAGATGGGAAAGATATTGGACCCACTGCCACCGCTCATTCTTATTAACCGGTTCATCTTGTTGTAAGGTGTTATGGGGGTAATGCTTCTCTACCTCCTCTTCAACTAATCATCCCTAAGACAGCTACAACCTTCAATCCTTAAAGTGTGACTTGAGTTCTTCTTTCGAGAAATTCAAAAATGCCCGCAAAACAACTCCCTCCTATGCGCAGTTAAGGGGCTTTAAAAGAATCTCAAATTCTGGAGATGTCATGGGAGTAATATTATTGCTTAAAGAAGACTTGAACCTTAGTTTTTCTTCTCAAGCTCAAAAATTACTAGTGTTAAACTCGTGCGATGCACGGACTTACATTTTAATTTGACATGGTAAATCGAAAATAATATTTTATAATCTTAAATTTCTCAAATTTAGTATAACAATATAATACTGTCATCGTCATTATATAATAAACGTACTTAATATGTTATTTTATCTTTATTCAAAATAAAATACAAATAAAACAGGTTGAAGTTTATAATATTCTTGATTTATAAAGAAAGAGACCTGAAAAAAAAATATATATATATATATATATATATATATATATATATATATATATATATATATATATATAACTGTAATAGTAGAATGTCAATTTTATACCAAAAAGGCTAATGAAAATTTATCGACAACCAAGTATTTTACTAACCTCATTAGAAAAATAATTGGCATATGATGTTATGCTCCATGTTATATATTTTATTTCAAGTCTGAAAGTATAGTTAATAAATTAATTATATCTACGACAAATATCTATACAAAAGTATAAAAATCATAATATTTTACTAAAATGAAAAAATACTATTTTTTATTTAAATATTATTAAAAACTTTGTTGAACATGACATTTGTTGTTGATGAGCTTGGATTGCTGTCTTCATCTAAAAGTAGAATGTTCAGACTATTACGATTCTTAACTCTTGACAAAGCAACGTGAAATTGGCAATTGGTGAACACTGATTTTAGCAAGTAAAATCCTATATGCGATAATAATTTATCACATAGTGAAAATACCTTGGTTTTCAATATTTTTCTCCTTATATATAGTATCTCGTCAGCCAATAATGTCTAAGTTGCATTCCAAATACGATTTAGTTTGTTAACACTATTAGATATCAATAGCATCACAAACAGTTTTCTCAATTGATGACCATACCTCATTAATAGCTGCAATGAATTTTCCATTGTCAAGCAAAAGTCCCATAAAATAGAAAACATCTTGAAAAGTAGGATATGTAATTCCATTAACTGTCCTAATAGACTCATATGTTGTGCAACTTTTTTGAATAATTACAAAATTCTCATATAATAGATATCACATGTACCCGGTGAAATATAATTTAATCACCCGATAAAATATTCTCTTTTGCGTGGATATCATTCCCTGCCTTTCTTCTATATTATAAACAAATTAATTTGAAAACTCAGCATACGTTAAAGTTTGACCTACTTCAAATTCTTTGTCGGCCTCCATCCATGCTAAGAACATCGTATCTTTTCCTTTCTCTTAATCCATGATTTTCTCAAGATTGTCAACGTATTTAAAGATGATATTTTATTTTCTGAATAAATGAAAGGTAAATAATTTGTTTGCCAAAGTTCTCCACATAACCTTCCGTGTAGACAAATACCTACAATCATAAAATTATTTAATCTCATAATACATTTTTTTAAGTATGCTTTATCTTTTATATTTTTACTACTAATATACCAATAATAACATTTTAAATAAAAAAATAGAAAAATATTTATTCACCAAAAATAATTTTTTCCTCAGCAAATTAAAATTCTTCAAGCACAAAAAAATTAATATAACAAAAATATTTATAATAAAATAAAATTAAAATAACAATCTAAATAAAAAATATTAAAATAAATAAATTTAAATTTATAGAATAGAATCTTAAAACAAATTTAAATAAATAAATTTACATTGAAATCAATATTAAAATTCCTAAATTTTATTTTACTCATCTAATATGTATAAGTGTTTATATTAAAAAAAACTAATTATAACTTAAAAAGTAACAACAACAAAAATTGTACCAAACTATATACATATATGTTTTATATTTTAAAATTTAAAAATTAACAAATTTATAAAATTTTAAACACACTTTATAAATTATTTTTTATTAAAGAAATAGTTATAATTTAAAAATTAATAATTAATTATTTTATTTTATAAAGATAAAACGACGTAAAGTATTTTTTAAAGTATGTTTATTTTTTATATTTTTAATATTAATATATCAATAATAATATTTTAAATAAAAAGATAGAAAAAATATTTATTTTCAGCGAAAACAAATTTTTTTAACAAATTAAATCCTTCAAGTACCAAAAAAATTAATATTATAAAATTTTTTTAACAAAATAAAGTTTAAATAAAAATTTAAATACAAAATACTAAAATAAATAAATTCGAATATATAGAATGAAATCTTGAAATAAATCAAAATAAATAAATTTACAATGAAGTTAATATTAAAATTCATATATTTCGTTTTACTCATTTATTATGTGTAAATGTTTATATTTAAAAATAATATTTGATTATTCATCATCGATTTTTCTTAGCAAATTTATAAATTGAGACATAAGAGTCCTCTTAACTGAGGAATATATTTTTTGAATTTTTTTTTTAAAAATTTTAATTTATGAACAAATAACTTAAAATTAAAAAGTAACAATTTAAACAAATAATAATAATTTATGATTTAAAAAAGTAATCTGTAAATAAGTTAAAATTTAAAAAATAATAAGCTAAGCAAATGATTTAAATTTAAAAAATAATCACCTAAATAAAATAATTTAAAATTAAAAAAATAACAACTTAAACAAAACAACTTAAACAAATAACAACATCTTGACGATACTCAAGCTTCTGTCTCTCTCATTCTCAATTTCTTTCTTTCTTTCTTAAATTTCATTGACGGAATGAATAGATAAAGCCCAATATATATATATATATATATATATATAGAGAGAGAGAGAGAGAGACGCGCAATAACCATAAGCCACGTTTGGCTTTTTTTTCACATTGATCAAAAGTCAAGTAAATGATTTTCTTTTTCTTATCAAACTTATTAATTAATTAATTATTAATAATAATAATATTAAATTTTTTTAAATATCTCATTATAATGAAAATAGTTTAAAAATCTGAATAATTTTTAAATTTAAAGTATCATAAAATTTAATTTTAATTATTTTTAGAAAAATAATTTTTTAATTAAAATTCTCAACAAATATAATAAATCATGAATAACGCATTATTTAATTTTCAAAAACTCAAGTTGTTATAATATCCAATAATATTTAGAATGGATTAAAATAAAAAAAATTATTGTCAATAAATTTGTTAAGTAAAAGGCACAACCGAAATTATCAATAAAATAAATAATTTTATCCATAAATTATACTTTTTCTAAAATAATACTTACTAACCAAATACGTGTAATCGAACCCAGAAATATTGAAAGTGTCAAAATTTACAAAATTAAATTCATTTCGTGGGATACTTGACAATTCTGGAAGTATATGCATATCATATGTTGGTTTAAATTAACCACATACTCATGATGTGTAGTCATGAAATTACCCACATTGAGTCCAAAAATAAAGATTTTTATATAAGTGCCACGTCAACATATGAGATTTTATCTTAGCAAAATTTAAATAATTAAATAATATATTTATTTAATTTAATAAATTTAAATTAATTTGTTCAAAAATTTTAATTTATGAATAAATAATTTAAAATTAAAAAGTAACAACTTGAGTAAATAATAATTTATGATTTAAAAGAATAATATGTATATAACTTAAAAGTTAAAAAATAACCATCTAAACAAATAACTTAAAATTTAAAAAATAACTACCTAAACAAAACAACCTAAAATTTAAAAATAATAACCTAAGTAAAACAATATAAGCAAATAATTTAAAATTTTTAAATAGAGTTTCCTAAAATTTTAAATTTTTAAATAAAATTTTTTAAATTAATTCAATTTTGGAACAACATTAGAAACAGAATTAAGTGAAGAATGTCAAATTATTTTTTTAAAATAGTATAAATAACCTCACATTTTAATAAGACTGGTAATTCTATTTACTTTAATATAATTTTTTGTAATTAGTATAGTAGCTTATAAATTATATAAAGTTTTTAAAAAATATTCTCAAACTCAATTGCTTACTTAAAATTAAAAAAAGTTTATTTGAATTTAAATTTAAAATTTTAAACATAATACTTTAATTAAAAAATATAATTAGATTTGTTTTAAATAAGTACACATTAAAAATCAATAACTAACTTAATTATATCAACAATAATTTATATGAGAAATTTATAACTTTATGACATTAAATACTAAATTAGAAATTAACAGAATATCAACGGTGTGAATAGAATTAAAAATAAAACCACAAGCAATAACCAAATAACTTCAATTTATATTTAAAAAAATTCTAAATTTTAAACATAAAAATCGAAAAGAACCAAAAGAAAAATAACAACTCAAAAAATGACAATAATATTTTCACCAAAACAAACATATACTTAACATTATTCTATTAGATAGACTCTAAAAGGGATTCTAAAACACATGCATCCAAATTCTCAAGTTTCATTATCAATCTTGATCTTCTTGTAAGTTAAGGTATCTCCTTGCACCTTCGAATCTTCCGACTCCGAGGATAGTCGCTTGGCTGGTATAATAGCATTTTTCAATACTTCGGATTCATCATTGTCCGCAACTTCATTGGAAAATTCAAGCAACAAATTATGTACAAAATACTACGTTAAATTAAAGACTTCTTTCTCACATTTGATTTTAGCTCAATAATATTTTTTGAATAAAATAAAGATCTAACTTTGAGAAAACAAACAAACAAAAAATTCATTTTTTGAACAAATACCTTAGCACTTTCTACTTTTTCCCCTTTAATGATTGAGGATGCCTTTGAAATTGGAAGCAAACTATCGATGTGTTAACATCCTAAAATTATAATTAGTTATTAATTGTTATTTATGAATTAGATACTACTAATGACCAAGGTAAAGAAAAATAAACTGATTTTTAATAGAAAGTACATTTATAATTGTAGTCACAATTTGAATAGAGTGAGCCTTTTTGAATTTATCTATAAGGTCCACATTATCAGTCATCTTCTTAATTTTATAAGAAGGTTAAAAATATGGATTATCAAATATTTGAACTTCAACGATGAAGAGGAAGATCTTATAAATTAAGTTGAGTAAAAGTGTAGGTATATCCAATAGATCTCTTTTTCTGCAGGGTATTACATAATATGTTAATAATAAATAATATAAAAATTACCATTAAAAATATCTTCACTAATATTTTTAGAAATAAATAACTTACTGGTAAGAGTAGATCAAATATCTCTACACAACTCTTTCCCAAAACTTGTTTTGTCTCCTCGTCAAAGACTACGATTACACCTACTCACGTCTTCATCGAGCCAAACCATCTCAATTGAGTATGGCAATGAATAATTTTCTTAACTTGGTAGTGTTCATAACCATATCACTTGTATACGTACACATAAATTGTCGATTGTAGGATTGATTTTTGCGATTTTGTGAATACCAACCATTAGAATAAGTCGAAAAAATTTAGATTTTGGATGTATGTAAAGAAAGGATTTGATGTACTTTGAATTGTGGTGTTACACATATCTCATAACTTATATTTTTATAGTTGACTCATAGCTCAAATTTTTTAAATTTGATTGACTTTAATTTAAATTTGAATTAAATTTGTAGATAAAGTAGATAAATATATTAACAATTTTTAAAATTCTAAATTAACGGAAATATATTTAAGTTTATGTAGGTAGTTGCAATTTTTGAAAAAAATCTACAAAAATTTAAAAAATACTGCTAAAAAGAATCAACAAATTTTAAAAAAATAGTGTTAAAATTTAAAAAATAATAATCTAAGTAAAACAATTTAAAATTTAAAAAATAACAACCTAAGTACACTCAATCTAAGATTTAAAAAATAACAATTTAAATATAATTGTTAGAAACAAGAGACGAAACTGAAAAAATGATTTGTGTATTATTGAGTGTATTCAAGTTGTCTACTCAAGTTGTCTGGAATGATACAATATAGAAGGGTATTTATAGGGGCTGAGAGAATCGTAATAATAAAGACGTAATCTCCTATAATAAATATTCAAATATACTAAATAATACTAATTGATCCTAATTGATCCTAATTATATTCTAACACCCCCCTCAAACTCAAGTGACAACTTGAGTTTGAAACTTATTTAAAACATCGAAATAAGGAGAAAAAAACTGCATAAACTGATAAAACGGGCGCAGATGAAACTGCCGGAAGGAAGCGCAGATGGAACTGCCGCTTGACTGAAGAAAGCGCAGATGGAACTGCCGCTAGTCTAAAGGAAGTGCAGATGGAACTGTCGCTAGTCTGAAGGAAGCACGGACGGAACAAACGCTATATGAAGAAAGTGCAGACGAAACTGTTGGAAAGAAACGTAGACGGAACTGCCACAAGGAAACGCAAACGTAATTGTCACAACGAAACGTAGACGAAACTGTCATGAGAAAACGCAGACAGAACTGCCACAAGAGAACGCAGACGGAACTGCCACGAGAGAACGCAGACGGAATTGCCACGAGAGAACGCAGACGGAACTGCCAAAAGAGAGCGAAAACTATATAATTTCTTCATGAGAATAGGTAAACAGCAGATGACAATGGTGTTTGATCATTCGACTCGAAAAAAAACACAAAACAAAGCAAAAAGGCTAGTCGGTGAGGTGAAAAAACAGCACAGGAGTGACAAAAAGAAAGAAGAATGACATAGAGAAAAAATACAAAAATTACGATGATTTCACCGCAAGAAAAATAACCTATCCTCTTCAAGGAGGATACCATGACTCTAATACCATGTTAGAAACAAGAGACTAAACCGGAAAAAGAATTTGTGTATTATTGAGTGTATTTAAGTTGTCTACTCAAATTGTCTGGAATGATACAATATAGAAGGGTATTTATAGGAGCTGAGAGAATCGTAATAATAAAAGACGTAATCTCCTATAATAAATATTCAAATATACTAAATAATAGTAATTGATTCTAATTATATTCTAACAATAATAATTTAAAATTTTAAAAAAATAACCTAAATAAAATAATTTTTAAAATTTAAAAAATAACAACCTAAATATAACTACCCAAACAAATAATTTAAAATTTGAAAATAACAACCTAAGTAAATAATAATTTATAATTTATAAATATAAATCTAAAAATTTTTACCGACGACATCTAAGCAAATAAACTCCTAGACTCAACGTATGAGCGTCACGTCAGCAAATGAGCTTCCCATTTGTATTACTATAAAGATAAAGATAAAGATAAAGATAAAGATAATATATTTTTGTGAGGAAACAAGGTTATTGTGTATATATTATTTTTTTTTAATTCATAACTAATACTAATAAATATAAAGATATTTTTGTCTTAAAAATAATTTTAAAGCAAAATTGAACGCTAAAAATAATTTTTAATACAGAAAAGTTTTAGAAATAATTTTAATTTTCAGCTCAAATTACAGGACTAAAATCATAATTAAACTTTTAATAATTATTCTGAATACGACTATATTGTCTCCTAAATTAGTCTGCAATTATGAATGTAATTATGTTTTTTGTAAATATAAATAAAAAGTGACAATTAAGCTTTTGATGATTTACATTTCGAAAAAAATTAATTTTTAAAAAATATCAATAAAATTTTTTAGAATAACAAATGTAAATAAGTTAATTTAAATTAAAAAATTTTATCCTAATCATATGGACTAATTTAAAGATAGTGTATGACATTTGTTATTTTTATTAGTACTTTTTTTCTTTTAGAAATTAATTTATTCAAAGTATAAATGTTTATGAATTTATTTGTCACCTTACTCAAATAAAAGAGGAATACTAAAAAGTCATCAAAATTCATTGTTTCTAGCCATTATTTAGCCATCAATATTTAAAAATATGTAATAAAATATATTTTAGATTACTAAACTAAAAAAACATAAACGGCCAAAATAGTACTCGAAAGTTCGCATTGCTAACAAAACGAATCCCAAAAGATGTTAACGACGATAAGCTCCTGAAAGATTTAAAAACACAACAAAAAAAATTAGATATTAAATATTAAATATATATTCTAAAAAATAATTTTAGAAATCAAATTTCGACATAAATTTTTGCAATCATTATCAGAAAAATAAGATTTTTTCATCTTTAAAATTTGGTAATTTTTTTCAAGTGAAATTTTTAAAAACATTTTTATTGTAAATGACCACATTTTTTTTGAAAAATAGAGAGAAAAATTTAAACAAATTTTTTATGCACCTTCTAAATATTTATTTAAATATTGTCACAAAAAATTAGATCTAATGATTAAGTTGTTTGCTAAATATAAAAGTTTTTTTATTACTTACAAAAAATATAATATTTATTAGTTCTTTTTGTTGTATTTTTAAATCATTTAGGAGTTGTTTTTGTTGATAACATCTTTTAAAGACTTTTTTGTCAGTAATGGAATCTTTCATATAACAAATTAGTAGTTAACCCAACTAAATCGCTAATGTTTGTTGTATTATTTCTCTAATAAAATATAGAGAAAATGATAAATTGATCCTAATTTTTTTAGTGAATATTTAAGTTCTTGAGAGTTTGAAAATACATTTAAGTTCTTGAGAATTTGAAAATACATTAAGTTTTTAGCTTTCTTAAAATTTGGACATATCAATCTCTGCATCTAATTTATATCATTTTAAAAACTTGTCTATACCAAATTAAGACAACGGAGCCACGTTTGAATTTTTTCGTTAAATTTGACGGATCAAATCATTGTTATCAAATTCGGCTTGACCAGAAACCCGATCACCCGGTTATCTAGGGCCGAACCACTCGTCAGACCATCTACTTAATATACTAAAACTGGTTTTCTCCCAACTAATAAGGGTGACGTGTCGATCTTTCGTGAGTCCGTTTTCCCTCCAAAACAAATGAAATTTTTCATCTATTCTAAATTATTTTATAAAAAATACCTTTATTATAATTATATTATATTATAATTAATATTTAATGAATAATATATAATTATACTAATTTAGAAACATATCTTCATTATCAAATCAATATTTAATGCACTATTAAACTACTTATCAATTATAATGCGTAATTACTGCACATAATAAAAAATTGCCTTAATAATAAGTAATTTACATATTTATTTTTATTTTACTAAGGTCTATAAATAGTATTTTTCTGTGGTACATGAATCTAAATTTGAGAGTCAGCTCATAATTTTATATTTAGTATTTTTTTACTACTTCATAGAATAAGAATGTATTCTTCATTTTTTATTGAAGTTGATCCTTTTAAGGTATAATTTATAATTTTTTATAATATTTTTCATATACTCATTATATTATATTATTCTTTTAATAATTTATTAATTGTTGTTACTCTAAGTTATTTTTATCGTCTAATGTTCCAGTTCGATTGTCTTTTACCACAGTCGTTTACAATGCATCACATCCATGAAATACCTCATCGAGTTGTCTTCACTGATTCAGGTTCCAACTACATGGATATAAGCGTTCAAAGAAGGGGCAATAATCTCTACTTTACCGAAGGATGGTTGGATCTACTTACCTATTATGACCAACCTAATGAAATGTGGTTAAAGTTAGCTTTCTTGGGAGGAGCTCGATTTTTGATTGAGGAATTGCATCCACAGAATTTTATAGGGTAAGTTCAAGTTCCATCCCCTCCATATTTTTTACGTCTGGCCGAAAATCTTCAAAGTGGAGCACATAATGAGATTGAATTCTCTCAGTTTAAGTTCAGTTTTGCTAAATATTCGTGACAAACTCGGATATGCAATTTCAACGATTGGTAATATATTTAAATTATCTTATTTTAAGTTATTCATTATTAGAATAATTTTATAACATATTGTGATTTTTTTCAGAAATTACCGGCTTTCTTTTGCATGCATGCAATGCCATTGAAAGGAATAAGGGTTAGTTTGGTTTCTCGGTGTGGCAATTTTATACCTTGCTGCATTGCATGGATAGCGGATGATGAAGCTTATTTAACAAGAGGATGGTTTGAATTTGCACGAATTCTAAATGTTGATATTTACGATGTTATTTTAGTTGGCTATCGTTACGAGAATGACTCTATATTATACGTGACTAAGAACTAGAATAGATTCAATATTGTTTAAGTAATTTGGTTTTAATATTAGTATTTGATTAAATTATAATTAAAAAATTTTAAATTATTGCCTTAATTTATATATTATGAGTATTTTTCATGGATGTACTATTTTTAAATAATTTAATAATTAATAAAATGAAGTGGTGCCATATATATTATTTAAGTTTATTTTTATCCTTTATTTCTTTATTTGTATTTTCATTATATTTGACAAAAAATTTCTACCTAAACATATAGTTTTCGTTGACCTAAACACAATTTAGTTGCCAATAAAAATCAATTTTATCTATAAAAAATAATGAAACATGTATCTTTTGATATTATATTAATATAGTAAGTAGACATTATGATATAATAATATCTTTAATTGTATTATAATTAGCTTATAAATAATGTATGATTATATTATTTTAGGAAACTTTTTTCATTATAATTATATCAAATTAATATTTAATTATGATAAAATATGTTAATTATAATTATATCATAAAATTATAATAATTACGATAGTTATGTTATATATTTTAATTATTTATGTAAGTAAATAAACTAGAAAATAATCAAATCAAATCATGACGGTAAATAAATAATATAGAATAATATTATACATTTAATTGTATTATAATTAGCTCATGAATAATGTATGATTATATTATTTTAAGAAAATATTTTTATTATAATTATATCAAATTAATATTTAATATATTATTTAAATCTATTTTTTATATAACAATAATATTATATATATTTATATATCACTTTTTTAAACTCATTCTTACAAATATTGGCATATAATTAATATAGATAACATATATACTTAATAAATATCTTTATTAAATTAATTATAACGATTAATACAAGATAATCTCATAAGTATAACCTAATTATAGCAAGAATTTTCATAAAAATAATTGACTACTAATTTGAATATAATTGATATAGTTAAATTGATACAACCGATAAGATTGAGAATATGTAGCAATTATAGCAATTATTATATCAATTATAATATTAATTCACGTGACTTTATATACAGTAATTTTTGAATTATAATTGTCACATAATTTTAGATGTTTTATAGGTAATAATATTCATTATCACATGAATTATCATCATTACTCAATAATAATAATAATAATAATAATAATAATAATAATAATAATAATAATAATAATAATAATAATAATAATAATTTTGAGTTTATATAATTAATATAATTGATATAGTTCTAATTCTCATTTGTATGTAATAATTTTATTAGTATGTATTCACAGTTTTAATCAATATATAATAATAATAATATTATATGGACATAAAATTAATTAGTTAACAAATTGAATTTAGTTTATGAATTTTATTTTCTACTCAAATTTTTAATCATTAGTGATTTTATTTTTTATATTTACAGTAAATTTTGACTATAAAAAAATTAGTTTTGATTGTTTTCTATTTTATTTATTTACAGTTATAATTAAATTTGATATAATTATAGTAATATAAAGCTGCTTCATATATAGCAATAATATTATAAAAAATATTATTGCACGATTGTAGAATAAAAAATAATCATATATATAAAACGAAATAATTATAACAAAAAAATTAATACATGTGATTTAAATATTTTTAATAGCTGGTAACATAGAGTTTAACAAAATATAATTCATATATTTTTTTATTTATGTATATGTATATAATTATTTATGTATATATATATATAATTATTTAACAAAATTAATATATACGTATATATAAATAAAAAATTATTATAATTTTTGAAAATTATACATGAATTTTTTTCTCAAATAAATTTATTTTAATTATATTACAATTAGCTCATGAATAATGCATGATTATATTAATTTAAGAAAATATCTTCATTATAATTATATCAAATTAATATTTAATGCGTTATTAAACTACTTATAAATCATTGATATTTTTAATCATTCTAATTATATCAATTGATATAGTTCTAATTCTCATTTAAGTGCAATAATTTTATTAGGAGATAATTGATGCACACATTAATAGTGACCCATTTAATTTGATATCAATTAGTGGATAATAATAATAATAATAATAATAATAATAATAATAATAATAATAATAATAATAATAATAATAATAATAAAGTCTATATGGTACATGCATTATATTTTAAAAAGGTAAAATATATTTTAAAAAATTAGAGTATTAATAATCAATTATGATTAATATCAACATCAATAATTAATTTTTATAATTATTTTTTGTACTACTAAAGGTTACATATAGTGTTTTTCTTTTTTGTAGAATAAAAAATATTGTGATTCATAACATTTTTGTAAAGTTATATCGTATGGATACAAGATTAATTAGATAACAAATTGAATTTTAATTAATATGTTTTATTTTCTACTCATATTTTTTCATTAATTATTTTACTTTTTATATTTACAGTAATATTGAATGTAAAAAAGAAAAAAATAATATTGAATGTTATCTATTTTATTTATTTAGATTCATAATTAAATTTTATATAATTATAGCAAGTATCTAGGATTAATAATAATATAATAGTATAATTTTAAGTTGTATAACATAATAAAAAAAATGTAGCAACTTATGTATGCTTCCTATATAGCAATAATATTATATATATTTATATATCTCATCTTTTAGCTCTTTTCTAAAAATATTGGCATATAATTAATGTCGATAACATATATATTGAGTAAGTATCACCATTGAAAATATTTGTTAACTATTACCGTGTATAATTAGTGTGTGTAATATATATAAGGATTAATAGTGTATTGTTACAATTATTTATCATCTAGAAAATTCGTACCTCAGACATAGAACTTCTTCTGTTTATTATTTTTCATACCTAAAGGATACTAACTACGATTCTATCAACAGTATTGCCTATGATAGATTATGTAATGAAAAAGTTTGAAAAATAAAGACAAGAATTATAAGGTTATGAAAAGTCTCATCCAATTTTGACAAGAACAACACGACTTACATAGAAATGGTTCTTATGGATGATAAGATAAGTTGATTATTTTCTATGATTCTTTCAAGTGATGCTAGGTCCATTTTATAAATATTTTTTGTTTATATTTTAAGTTTATTTGATAAATAAACCCTTGCACGAATTAAAGACAGTGCAATTTTATAGATTTATAAGTGCGTGCTAATAGCCTTCATATTTAATTTGTTTTAGAGTGTGATAATAGCCAATATGTTTGTGGGTAGATTTAACTATTACTATATTATTTATGATCACATTCAGTATATATGTCTGATTTATCGAAGAAAGTAGATTATTAAAATCGATTAATAACTATTTTAGAGTTAATCCAATTAATACTAAATTTAAAAAAAACAAACAATGCATAACATATTAATTTTTTATTAATAAAATTATTATAATTTAAATTAATTTTAAAAAATAATTTAAAATTATAATTTCAATCTTATCACGTGCATCACACGAGTAATTACACTTGTTCAAGTATTAGACTCGGTAAAAATCGGTTCAATCGGTGAGTTTTAAGAAAATCGGTGACCCGGCCGGTTTTTATAACCCGGACCGGGTCATGTTTAACCTTTGTATTTTTTTATTTGAAAAACGGGGACGTTGCCTTTCACTGTGCAACGCCACCTCCCCCAAAGTTCCATAACCCCTAATACCCACCGCTCTCTTCTCTCTGATCTCGCCACTCTCCCTCAAGTTCATTGAGTCTCACCTCTCTCACGGCTGGTGTCGCCGTCGCCCTATCTGTCTCCGGTATCTCGAATCTCTCGCGATCGTTTCGAACTCAAGCTCGTCGCCGCCTCAAGCTCGCCGCGCTCTGTCTCCATCGCAAGATCTGTTGCGCTTTGTCACCATCGCAAGCTCTGTCGTGCTCTGTCACCGTCAACGCTTCTTGCTTCGGCCGTCAACGCTCCTTGCAGGTGAGATTTAGCTTCCTTCGGCCCTGTTATTTCTTTTTCAATTTCATTGCTCTAAATCATCAGTATATCTTGAATTTGCTGTTGAAAGTTGAGTTTGTTGCTGAAATAATGATTTAGCTAATTTTGCTGTAAATCATATTTGGAGAATTGGGGTTTAAGTTTTTATTGCTGAAAGTTATCATAGTTGAATTTGTTGTTGAAAATTATCAATGAGCTGAATTTGTTGCTAGGAATAGAATTTGTTGCTGGCTGTAAATTGAATTTGATGCTGAACATATCACTGAGTAAAATTTTTGTTGCTGGAAGTAGAATTTGTTGCTGTCTGTAAGTTGAATTTGATGCTGAACATATCACTGAGTAAAATTTTTTGTTGCTGGAAGTAGAATTTATTGCGGCCTGTAAGTTGAATTTGATGCTGAACATATCACTGAGTAAATTTTTTTGTGGCTGGAAGTAGAATTTGTTGCTGTCTGTAAGTTGAATTTGATGCTGCATAGATCACCGAGTAAAATTTTTTGTTGCTAGAAGTAGAATTTGTTGCTGTAAGTCTTTTGTTTTATCTTTTGTTAGAATCTCAAAAATGTCTTTATCACAAACGCCATTCGAAATGCCACCATCTCAAGAACAAGTATTGTCAACTCCTCAGGTTACAACTAAAAGAGTTTATAAGAATAGAGGGAAGCCTGATCCTGCTTAGGAGCATTGTAAACAAATTGTTGAAAAATCAAGGAAAATTACTATGATGTGCATATATTGTGAGAAACTTGTTAGGGGAGGTGGGGAGGTGGAATTAATCGATATAAGTATCACTTGGATTTGATTTATCGATTATGTTATCTTTTGCTTGTTCTTATTCATTTAAATTGAGAAAAAATTTTTTCTAATGACTAGTTTATTGACTTTTTTTACATTATTAGTTATGTCTAAGAATTGATATTTGGTTATATTTAGTTATTATTATGTTTATGAAGACATGTATTTTAACTTTTGATTATAATTTTATATTTTATTTAATTATGACCGAGTTAACCGAGTGAATCAACGACCCACCGGTTGAACCAGTGACCCGATGACCCGGTGGTATGACCGGGTTAAATACCGGTTCGGTTCTGATAACTATGACATCAAATGAATAAAAAGATTGATGTCTCCAAATTTTGAGAAAATAAAAAACTTAAATATATTTTCAAATCTTTTTACACTTAAATATATTTATCATTTTCTCTAAAATATAATAAAATTAGTCGTTGAGCCGGATTCGATTAATCCTAGCCGGTGGCCGTAGGTACCCACTGACGATAGAACCTTCTAACGCAGATCGATCTCCTCCTCATTCTTCACTTTGCCATGGCCTTTTGCCGATCGCCTTCGTCTTCTTCTTCTTCCTCTGATTCTTCATCCTCGTCTTCCTCGCCGTTTGAGTCTTCCAACAGTGCAAAGTTCTGGATCCTCCATGGCATTATGGCCGGAGTTGCAGTTGCTGCTGCGGTCAGTGCTCGCGCCTACTGGACTCGGGTCAAGAAATTCCGGAACCGGGTTGTCGGCATCATACCCGCCCGATTTGCTTCTACCCGGTTTCAGGGAAAGCCTCTCGTTGAGATTCTTGGTAAACCTATGATCCAGGTCTAATACTCTTCTTTCAATTTTTTTTTTCCATTTAAACTATAGATGGTTACTTGTCTTCTATGTTAATGCTGATTTAATTTTTTGTTGACATTTTGTGTGTTTCGTGGAATAGTTTTAGCTCAGGGTTCATATCCAATGTTGGGAAATGAATGAACATGGTATAGAAATAAAATTGTGACAATTTTTGGACACTATTTTCAGATAATAATCTTCAAAGAGCATGACAGTTTTCCCAACTTGAAATAAAATTGTGACTCTAGCTTTTGTCTTTCAGGTTAATAAAACTGAACAACTTGAAGTAATGGAATAAAGAGAAAGGAAATTGTGCATCCTAGTACACTATGGTCTAGATTTGTTTACAGTTAAAAGTTAAACTGGAAATACTAAAGAATTTCAAATGATAATTTTCTTTATAATTTGTGTACAGTAAGGAAGGATGCTGGATTGCTGGTCAATCATTATTGCCACATTGTTATTCTGAGCTAACTTGACAAATTAGTGTAACAATAAGAAACAAGAGAAGTGTTGCTTGTTACAATGTACCAAACATGACATGAGAAAATAGAGCATAGTATACTTGTTTGAAGTTGGATTTTTGGAAGTTAAATAAGTGTCTGGAGAAATGGGTACATGTGTAGGCAGTGTAAAATTGTACAAGCTGCACTAACATGGTGGGGAACTCTACTCAAGGTGCATTTTGGGTGTTCTTCAGGTTGTGTTATATGCTTAACTATTTGTTTATTTATTTTTATTGCTATTTCTCTCAATTTTTGCACTTATTACTTCTATTTTTTTTATTGTCAACTAGAAACTTCAGTACCTTTGATTTCTTTTACTATTTTCTCAGCAAATTTTTCTTAGTTTATTGTTTCTAATGTTCCAATTTTAATGTATACTGCTTATGTATGGCCGGTTTTTTACAGAGGACATGGGAAAGGGCAAAGCTGGCAGCCACGTTGGATCAAGTTGGTATGTCTATGTACATGATCTTCATTTAATCTAGGCTTGAATGTAACTATATTATATAACTACCTATTATAAATTGTTGGAAGTTGTGTTATAAAATAAAGGCCTCTAAGTATATATTATTTGTTTCACCTTAGCTGTAGTCTAAATTCTATTCTCGTATTCAAGCAAGTCTTGTTTGATAAAATTAGATTAGGCATTTTACCTCGATTTGGTGCCTTAAAGGAATCTACCTCTTAATATTATCGTAATCCATTTTTCTTAAAAGCTAGTGTTATCTTCTACTTCCTATCCTTTGTGTCAACAATTAATCGGCAATGGTTTCCCGGATAATGATGTTACAATCTTTTTTGGTTTTGATACATGAATGATGTGGTGAATACTAGTATAGTCAGGGAGCTTCCAGCCTTCAACATGATGTTGACCATTCTGATCTTATTCTCCTTCCATCTGTGTAATTCTATCTCATATTTTATGGGTGCTCATCATCCACAGCTCCTACATTGGAGATTGATATCTAAACACCAAAAGCATAAGCGAGTTTTAAGAATAGTTGCTTCAAATGACCTTCTCAGACCTGTCACCCCTTCCTCTTTTTTTTCTTTTTTTTTTTTTAAATTTTAAATTTTTTTTTTTGGGACCAGGGTTCCTCTTTAGAGGACTCAGAACATGGCAAATGATCACCTTGAGATATTTCAGATTTCAGAATCCATTGCCCCCCTAATTTTGAAGGACTGTGACATTAAGATCCATAAGTGTGTTAAAATGTTTAACCAGCTTTGCACCAAGTATGTATGTATCTTTTGAGATATCCATGGAATACTTTCACCACAAGAGGACTATACCAGTATCCGTCTTTAACTTTTGCTACTTAAATGCCCAAGAAGTGACGGGCATGCAAGGTCTTCTGTCTAAATATGATGCCATAGATGTTGTTTGACCTAAGTTATTCCATCATTGTCTTTGCTAGCATTGTCAACGTCATCAACTTACAGAATCAAATATATGTTGCCTTGTAGAGTTTGATGATAAAACACAGAATGATCAGCTTCACTTAGCATCTACCAAATTGTTGAACCACAATGGAGAATCTACCAATCTACCAAACTAATCTCTAGCAGACTACTCTAGGCCAGAATGAGACTTATTCTGAGCATGTTCTTTTGCAATTGGGCGGCCCTTGACTATAGCACCCTTTGTACAAACCTTCAGATTATAAAATCATTAAACAAACCAACCATCAATCTTCCAAGAGGAAGAGAGACCTTTTTCCTCTATCATTATTTTGGGCTTTGGGTTAACTTGCCATTAATATTTGGGTGATAATTATCAATGTAATGTTATATGTTTAGTGTTTACATTTCTTCTCTATTGTGAAACCTCTTGGGATTTTGATTCTAGAAATTGTCAGTGTTCCCTACATTTAATCTGGTTTACTTTTTTGATGTTTGATTGCTAATCTGATTATAGTTGTGGCAACTGATGATGAAAAGATTGCTGAGTGCTGTCGAAAGTTTGGAGCTGATGTTGTAATGACATCTGAGTCTTGTCGAAATGGTAACAAAAATTAGTTGCATATTGGAACTGTTAAGTTACAATTATTAATAAGATATTGTCTTTATTTGATTCTTTCTTTCTTCTTCTTGGTCTTACAATGATTCATAACTTTTTTTATGCTTGATAGGTACTGAGCGCTGCAGTGAAGCCCTAGAGAAGCTTGGTAAAAACTATGATATTGTTGTCAACATTCAGGGTGATGAACCTCTTATTGAACCTGAAATAATTGATGGCATTGTCAAAGCTTTGCAGGTAAGAATTTACTTTTTGCTTTGGTTTATTGTAGCTGATACCATTAAAGATGGAGACATTTTTACGTGGCAACAATGAATGATTATTTTGCTTTAGGCTCTGGTTATATGCACAGTTTTCTTAGCAAAATCGGGATTCAATGATACTGAATGCATCCTTTAATATCAGTACGTTACAAGATTCACACGCATGACAATATATTAACCAACAAGTTATTATGCTAGCTCTCAACTTTTTCTCTCAAGTGATGCTGTAAAGTGTGATCTCTAAGACTCTAACGATACACTCCTTAAGCGGAACCAAGAAAAAACATGTGAGAGAAGATGTTATATGGTAAAAGATCACATTTCACAACATCACTCGAGAGAAAAAAATTGAGAGGATCTATTCCCCATTACTGGATCTATATTTTTTTCAATACTATGATCTGTCATGTTGTCTACACTCTACAGGCAACTCCAGATGCGGTGTTCAGTACTGCAGTCACATCTTTAAAGCCAGAAGATGCACTTGATCCGAATAGAGTGAAATGTGTCGTAGATAATCGTGGTTATGCTATCTATTTTTCACGAGGATTGATCCCATTCAACAAGTAAGTTAGGAACACTTAGAAGGTTGATTTTTCATCATCATCATCATCATCATCATATATATATATATATATATATATATATATATATATGAAGGCACTCAAACTTAATAAATTCATGCACGGTACAGGTCGGGAAAAGTCAATCAACAATTTCCTTATTTGCTTCATCTGGGGATACAGGTACCGGTGTTCAATTCTTTGGGCATGATAATAATAATTCCTCTTCATTCATGGGTCTATTACCAGTATTTGCTTCATTGGGATGTAATGTTTGTGTTTCTACACGTCTTGCAGAGCTATGATACAAAGTTTCTGAAGATATATCCAGATCTTCAGCCTACTCCATTGCAACTCGAGGAAGATTTGGAACAGCTTAAAGTTCTCGAGAACGGCTATAAGATGAAGGTTCCTGAATGTTTTCATACAAGTCATTAATTCGTCAATGTCTTACTGGCTTGCATTTATTTAAAAATTTTATGTGGTTAGCATTGGCCTTAAATAGTCTTAGTGGTATTATGATGGAACTGGATCAAAAAGTTAGGGTATGGAAAAGTATTGAGAACTGTGTTTAGTGAAAGAGAGTCTTGCTCAAAATGACTTGAAATCTACATGGGTTGGAGGATATGTTCAGTAGCTCATCTCCTCACCTACCTAAACTCCACAGTCTCTTCTTGACTCCTGTCTTTCCCTTATGCTTATCTACAATTGTTAAACTCTCAAGTAAACTCCTATGACTTAGGAGTCTAGTCCCTAGATACTTGCTTGAAAGCTTGGACCTAATGAACATGAGAGAACTTGTACATACGTGGGATAACCTCGTAAATTTATTGTTCTTGTTAGAATTTGATCTCAAGCACTAGAACACTGCATTATACATGAAGCACTTTAACTTAGTGCTTCCAAAGTTGATGATTTTGATGTCTGGTACTTTTTTATGATTTCATTTGTGTTTCCGTAGTATTTCGTTCATTATGATAAAACCAAAATCTTGTCGTTATACTTTTATTATGTATGTTTATTATAATTAGATATGTAATTAGTTTGTAATATTATTTTCAAAATAAGTAAACTCTTGCAAGTTTTATTGGTCGAATTTTGTATTTGAGTTTACACATCCATCATGAGTGTAGGATAAATTCAAGAGTTTTGACATCCGCTCTGGCGCAAACTTCTTAGAAACTTTCTCATGGAGCCCACAGCTGTTTTCTTTTTCTTATTATTTTCTTTTTTTTTTCCCTTGGTCTGAACTCTGAACCTAGCATACAGCTGTAGCAAGCTATATTTGCAGTTAATTGGGCTGCTTATTATTGAGCCGAATTCTTCTGTTCTCTCCCCTTACATAAACCTACTTAAGAAAAGGTGTCTTGTTAGTCAAATACTCATACAATATAGTCCAAGGTTCGGATCCCATTTACATACATTGAACAGTCCAAGCTTTCAAGAAAGAATGTTCCTGCCATATTATTTGTTAAAATCCGTGATTAACCAATAAAATAATAGAGTAAATAGTAATCAGGAGATGAGAGAAAGTTACTTGATGTGGCTTACATGAGAGGAATACTAGCATCTATTTATAACAATAGTGAAATCCTAATAGTAATAAGGAAATAATGATAAATATCAATGCTAATTTTCTGCATAAGGTTGGTACGTTGTTTACTTTTCATTTCAACTTTAGATGTATTTTGCATAGGTGGGTGTATTAACATTTTAAGATATATAATCATTGATTGACCAATATAATATTTATTTAAGCTTTCGGGAGATGATTGATAAAATTGTATTAGCTAGAAAAGCTGCATATATTCCGTAAATACCTTACAGTTTTAGCAGCCAATGATAGCAAACATTGAACTGAATACCTGGTGAGTGCTTGTAGCGTAAGATGTTTTGCTGTTATTTTCATGTAATAAATCTTTTAATTCTCAATTTGAATAAAACTGATTGTGAGTCAAAATCCGGTTCTGACTTATTAGACTCAAATGTGATAGTTACAGATCCTCTTGAAGTTTGTAATAGGATTTTGCATTTAAAAAAAGAAAAAAGAAAAAAAAAGGGGCTTTGGGGGGGGATAAAATTATCCCAAAGTGTTAATCAAACTCACTATTGCCTTTGAACAAGAAGAAAGTGCCTACAGTTTTAAAGACATTTCACGTTTTGAAATGGATGTAAAATGTCTCTAATGACTTCTTCGTTTATCAACTTTGTCATTGTGGATTGTTTTGATTTAAATCTTTTTTTGAGTTAGTCATTCATACCATTATTGTGCATGTTATCCTTGAAAAGATGAAAATTAACTTTTGCAATCTATTATTGTAGGTAATAAAAGTTAACCACGAGGCCCATGGTGTTGACATTCCAGAAGATGTTCAAAAGATAGAATCTCTAATGCGTGAGAGGAACTTGTCTTGAACTCTTGGTTATGACTATGAAACTTCCTGAAAACTAACCACTAAAATCATCAAGTTTGGAATTAAATTTTGTTCTTATTCGTTTTCCTAATAGTCATGCTTGTTTCTATCCACACAAACTGTGTTCTGTAATGTATGTTCACTTGTGAAGTTTGTTCTGTTTTAATCCAGTGGTATTTATAACATGGAAAGTTGAGTTATACATAGATTGTGGTGCACAGATACCACTTCAGGAAAAAAAGTTGTACGGGGATTACTTGGTTGGTGCATCAATTTTTGTTGTTGGTTTTTGATTCATTTTATTTCCCCAAAAATGTTGAACTAATTTTTATTTAGAAACTGGTTGTCTGTGCATAGCTCTCCTGGTAAGGATTATATTTACCTCGCGTTTCAAATTAGACTCAAATTTTAATTGACCTAATTAGGATCCCAAATTATGATTAATGACTCGTGACTGTTCTTTATATTGATCTCCATTGATGGCGTGTTGATTTGGCATGTTAAATTGACATATTCTGCCCAATGTAGCTTAACACTAGTCATATCAGAAGGGCAAATGGTGATGATCAACATTGTTTTTGGATTCGGATATCTCAACTATGTCTTGTTCCTCCTCACCATCTGTCCAAACAAAAGACTACACCATCTTCCTAATTTCTGTCACATCAAAAAAGAAAAAATTAAAATTAAAAGTTACCAAAAGAAGAATCCTAATCCTCCTTCAGCTTTGTTATTGCTTATCTTCAACTTTTTCAGTGTACTCCTTTCTCTTTGCAGCTAAAGTCCACCAGAATTTTGCTGTTTGAAATGGCAAAAACCTTTTGGAAACATCACCAGATTTATTGCATAAGCTGGGATAGCTTGAATAAGAAATTTTATTAAAACTTCTTTTCCTACTGAGCTGGGAGCCTCAAAATATTTTCTCAATATCCACCCTGGTCTGGATCACAACTTGATTTCCAAATGTTATTCCTGATTACTCAAAATTATCCTTATGCTTCTGTGTATTGATGAAGAATGAGAAATATCTGGTACAACTCTTTCTCTTTAGCCTTTGCAAAGTTTATGTAGTCATCTGCGAAATGGAGGTGTGAGATAACTTGAGCCGAGGGGGCAATGTGAAACCCTGTTATTCTTTCATCACTTAGCGCTTCCTCCACCGGAACAATTAGAACCTCCGACCCTACAATGAAACAATACGGTGGTGATAAGGGATCCCCTTATCTCAACTTCTTTGCAAAATGATAACCTTGTATAGATTTCCAACTGTTCTGAAAGCCAAAGGCCATTATGATAAGACTCTTTTATTCTCTTTTCCCTTTGTGTTAAACTGTGAAAGGCTTCCTGTACTATGATGTATTGTCTTGGATTTGTCTACCTCTTACAAAGGCACTTTGAATAAGAGATATGATTTTATCTTGAATACCTTTTAGCCAATTCACTAAAATCTTTGATAACCTTGGCTCTTTGTCCACAATTTTTCTTCTGTTTTTCATTGTTGCGTAATTTCTCTTTTTAGCTCTTGTATTCTCCTCTGCCACAGTGCTACTCCTCTGTGAAGTCCTAGCTTTGTAGCTTATTTAGTTCCTCCTTAAGCCTTACATTTCCTTGTCTGTATATGGAAAGGTACTTTTTAATTTATTATAGAAATCATCCTTTTTACAAAATTATCGAAATTTAATATGTCTAGATGCATTGATCCCATACATTGATAGCTCATGTATGCTTAATTAGTTACCAATTTTTTTCGTATCAATTAGTTTGTCATATCTGCGTTTATTTCACGTATTAAGAACTACTTAATCTCTACCAATTAAATTAAAAAAGAGTTTTGATAATTGAATATAGTGCAATAGTAAAAGTGTAAAACACGAATTAATAATCTATTGGCTCTATTCATAACCAATTATGTTACGTGAATAAAAGAATCAGTTACTAATAAGATATTATATACATGAATACGTATTTGAAATCTTATAAAAAATTATTATACTATTATGAATAAATTAAATTATTTTATTATGATAAATTTTATAAAAAATTATTACACTATTATGAATAAATTAAATTATTTTATTATGATAAATTTAATATTGATTTGATGATTGATTTTTAACGTATTTGGAACAGTTTTTATTTGTAATATATTGGAGTTGCAAAAATTAACCAATAACTTGTAAGAGAGTAAAAGGAAAAAGAAAGAATAAACAAATATACATATAAAAAATTACACAAAAAACATAATTATTACGTACGAATTATTTAATGAGTCAAATAATAACATAAAATCTAAGCTTCGTTGGTCACATCTTATTCCGTCAGTGAACCTCTATTAATAAAAGTCCTCAAATAATAACATTAGTTTGACAAAAATTACTAAATATAAACGTATGCTCTTAGAAGAACTTCAGAAATTGAGTTTTTGACATGATTTCTTATAAATTTATTTTAAAAAAATAAGATTTTTTTTATCTTTAGATTTGATATTTTACGCTGAGTAGATTTGGTCTCTTTTGTACTTTTATTTCTACTGCTTGAATGATTGAAACTAAAAACAAAAGTTTAAATATCAAATTTTGCACTAATTCTCTATATGCCACTTTTAAATAATTCCTTAAATATTTAAAAAATTAGAATAAATACTTAAAGTCATTTTGCTACTTGTGAAAGAAATAATACTATCTTTTAAAAAACAAAATTATTATTTTCATATTTTTAAAATTATTTTTGTCATTTTAATTTTTCTGGTCAGTTTTTATTAATGTATTACTCTTTAATTTTGTTTTTGTTTTGTTGCCTACGGTATTTTTCAATTCACCAGATTAAGGACTAATTCGTTGCGAATTTGAGTTCTATTTGCACAAGACGGGATTCGAACCTCCCAACACTTGTTTAAGTAGACGAATGAGCTGACCACTCGAACAACCTAAATTAGTTTACCTTTAATTATTTTACTCGTCTACTTTCTTTCGGTAACTTGCCAATATTATTGAATTTGATTGAAGGTAACTTATAAGGAATGGCTTGAAGGGAAAAAGAAAAATTAATTTACATTTATTTATTAGGTAAAAATTATTTATGAAAATATTTTATTATCAAATGTTGGGATTTTTTATTAATAAATAAAATAAACATAAAATTACGAATTTAGATAAAAAAAAGTTATATTTTATACTTTTTATTACTTATTTTGTTGGTAGTGAAAACGAGATAATTATAAACTTATTTCATTTGCACCACTGACAAAATTTCGTTTGCACTGCTGACGAAATAAGCGAAATTTTTTTTTGCAATATCTCTTTGTGCATGACTTAAGATTGTAATTTTTTTTTTAAAACATATCAATATGAATGAGATATATTTGTAACTATTTTATTTACAATATCAAAAAGATAAGATTGTATTTTGTCGTATGGTTTGGACTGATTTAAAAAGTAAAAAATCAATATAATTTACTACAATTTGAATCATATTAATTTATTTTTTATTATAGAATTTAATTTCATTAAAAAAATTGCAATTTGTATTGATTAAGAATAGGGTAATAAATGTCAAGTCAACTATTTATTAAATGAAATAATTCAATATTAATTTTATATTATAATACTTTGTTAATATATCATCGTTCAGACTTCAGACGTTTTACAATAGGGCGAAAAATAAATTTAGTCCAACTGTCCAAATACAAAATAATATTTAACAATTATATCATGGTTATTTTATTATTATTATTATTATTATTATTATTATTATTATTATTATTATTATTTTAACATAAGAAATTATTATCTTTCTTGCTTATATAACCTATTTGTGAAATGGAACTCGGGTACACATTGTTCAAAGATGAAAGTCATCTTTTCAATTTCATTCATTTTCCTTGTTCTCTCAGCCGGTATTGGTATGTTTCGCCTAGCTAGAAGTTTAATCTTTTCTGCTCGTGATTTTGTTGCCATAAAAAATATCTGTGTTGAAGTAGTACAGAGAATTAATATTATTTTTTTTGTGGGTTACAGAAAATGGAGGGTTATTAAAAGTTGGGGAATTAAAATGGTGTTATGAGCAACTCTCATTCTGCCCAGGCACTAACAAGTGCGACAGCGATTGCAAGAACAAACTTGGAAGGCTAGCAACCGGGACATGCAATTTTATTCTACTTTGTGTGTGTAGTTACCGATGTTGAAGTTGCAGTACTCCTTTGCCTGCAATGTTTATGTTTTCTCTTGAATAGTTTTAAATAATGGGCAGCGGCAAATTTCAAGATATACAGATGCCTTTGTTAACTTTGCTTTCTTTTTCTTTTAATTATTTGTTGGTGTTATTGATTAGAATTGAAGGTTACCCTATGCTGTCAAATTCATAGTAGTTTAACTTGGTTGGGCAACTCATTTTTAGGTTCCAAGTAACCCATTTTAAGTTATCTTATTTTACTTTTAGTTTCGAATCCTGTTTTGTATAACAACAAATACTTGAATGGAGTTTAGATCCAAAACGGATTAATTTTAACCTACCAAATTGCAGGATACTGTGAATTTTTTTTTTAAATAATTTTGCCCGATTGTGATGTCAATACAAGAGATTAAGAACATATAAACTAAAACTACACTTCTAATCAATGAATAATATGAATGTGTATGTATTCTAATAAGATGGATACGCGTGCTTTGTGCGTGGATGCACACACATGATTTGTGTTTGTGTGTATGCATCCTAAGATGCGTCATCCCTGAATGCACCTGATTCATTAAAAACTGCATATGAAATCGCGATTTGGATCCCAAAAAATTCCCAAACACTAGATTTTTAAAATATTTATGTAACATGGAAAAAATTAAAAAATATCATTATTGTACGTCAAATTAAGAACTTTGATCATTAAAAGCTTCACTAGATCTCTTATCTTATATTCTAAAGCATCTCTCAAGGGAATTTGTTTGCTATATAGCCATAGCACATTGATATTGCTCCCTTAGGTATATCTAAAACTTGGTGGCAACCAAATCTTAATACAAAACAACCTAATGTTGCAGAATGAGGGTTTTGTCTCATAATAGCTCCACCCACAAATTATGGTAAGGTTTTCGAAAGCACAGTTGTAAACCCAAGAGATTGTTACAACTATAAGACTTTCAGATAGAGATCCTTAATTGAGACACTTGCAATCAAAATAAGAGTAACGATACATTTGGAACCATTCTGGTGCACACCATAGTTAACTCATGGCTTAGTTCTTGTGTTTATGCATAAATGGATACTCCTATGAAGATATCTTCACGTGAAGATAGCATTGCGAATTATTAGATGGTTTGACATGTTTAACTGAATATATTTGACTACACCATCTAATAGTTCGTAATGCATTTTCATGTGAAGATGTCTTAATGGAAATATCTACATTATGCATATTAAAGCAAATTAGGAATAATCTTATAAAAACTGTATATTGTTTCCTGAATGTTTATCGATTAGTGGCAAAATCAACAAATATTTTGAAACTCTCACAAAATCAACAAAAACAGAGGATAAAGGATAGAGACTCGCAAAAAATCACCAACAATGAATTAGCGGCAAGTGGCGATGGTGACCAGATGAGAGGTGCAAGGTCATGGAGGAGAGAATGCGAGCTCTTGTAGATGGGTTTTAAGAAGAGACAACAATGCAAGGGTTTCAAGGGCGGTATCAAAATAACAGGGTTCAACAATAACGAAGGTCTGCAGTTTGGTGCCTGAACTTGAATGCTACTTCATGAGTAAAATGAACAAAGTTCATGCATTGGCAGAAGAAGGAAGAGCACTTTGAAAGAGCGAAGTGTGGTAAAAAATTTCACAAAGAAATATCTTATAGTTGTTCTCTCCTCAGATTTCATAGTTCAAATTTAATTTGCAAATAATTTTATATTTATTTGCTTTTGAAAGAAATAAGAATTTTGTTACAATCTTGAGCCAAGGATGTTCAATATTTCTTCATCCAGCTCTATCTTATCAGTTTTCATATTCTCTAAAATTCCATCAACTTTCTTACCACATCTAACGGATACCATAATCAATGATAGATACATGTCCCTGTTCATTGGAATCACATTCTTTAAGGAATTGACAAAACCTTCTATTTCTTCAGCATCTCCGTTGCTAGAAGCCCAACTCAATATGCTGGAAATGATATTAGGTTTTGGTCTCCAACCTTTGTTCTCGGCTCGTACAGCCACAGCTTCCTTCATGCACTGAAACGCCTTCTCCATGTTCTTGTTCGCTACATAACCAGAGGCGATGATCGCCCAGCTGTTAGGAGTAGGAGTTTTCCCTTTCTCAACCATGCTTCGGAGAATTGTTTCCGCCTTTTCAATCAATCCATTCTGAGAATACGCAATCAGGAGAATGTTTGGCACTCTAAAATCATAGCAGTTGCCCGACGATTCCCACTCGCGAAGCAACTCTTCAGCTTGACCAAACTCCTTGAGTTTCACCAGAGAACCCAGCATGGTTATATATTCCCTGTTGAGCTGCTTCTTGCAGTTGGATTTCTGGAGTTCCCAAAGTCTCATCATAGCTTTCTTGTTCCGCAGAGTTGCATAATGTGAAATCAGATGGTTGTAGGCAAGAGCATCGCATTTATCTGCCTTATCCTCACATTTCTTTAGGTAGGCCAGAGCTTTCTCTTCGAGACCCGCCTTTATGTAGATGTTAGCAACCATAGAATACGTCACCCAATCTGTGCCGATACAGCTGTTATTTTCCATTTCCTCCAATAGTCTCTCCACATTAGCAAGGTCAGATCTTGCACCATAAGAGTTTATGCAGACCTTGTAGCTGAAAATGTCTGGAGACACGCCGTCCTCTTTCATTTGTGTCAGAACACTAGGGACTTTGTCGTGTTGATCTGTTTGCATGTAGAGGCACATTATATTATTGTAATTGAGAGAAGAAGCAAAACCCATCTCCTTCATCTTCTGCATATGGGACAGTGACTTATCAACTAAGCCTTCCCTGACATAACAACTTAGCAGGGCACCATGAAGCTTCTCAGTTTTCTCTTGATCACTCAGATTATGGAAATAGCTCTCTGCATAGTCCAGTCCACGGACTCTACCAATAAGTTCTAGCTGAATGGCTTGGTCACCTGCTGATATTGGGCATAGTGCTTTGCTACTCATCCATTCAGAAACCTGAGCATGATGTAAACTTTCAGATTTTTGGTTTGGTAACTAAAACTGGTTCTACTAGCACACCAAAATTGTTTACATCATTGACAATATGTGCATGGGTGAAGCTAGGAATTTACCAAGAAAAACATGGATGAGAACTGCAGAAACAAAATGATAAGTTGAAAACTATCATATAGAAACATACTCTATTAAACAACCAAAACAATATAAATTACAAACGCGTATCTATGGTCGGTATATAAGCTATACATCATATCAAATATATATACACATATAATCTGTACATGCAAGATTAAAAGTGTATCAGCATTTATGTTTTAAATTTAGTAGTAAATTACTTGTACCACAAAACATGACAACATTTACAAATTTAGCTCAGGCAGAAAATAATATTGTAAAAACAAAGAAAGAAAAGTTAAGAGGGGATTGTGGATGTCAATGACTCCCCAGTCAAGTGGCAAAGCCAAACCTAAGAAAGAGGCATCCACGAGGCCCAAGAGCCCATGTTCAAGCCCGGGGGCCTTGCCTACCAGTCCCTTAGTATCAAGCTATGTTAAGTGGCTGGAGGAATTAGTCTAGCTACACAGATAAAGGTAAATAACTTCTACCCTTGATTGTATAGACCGGTTATTGTACAGGTTGAAGTTAAATGTTCTAAAGTATTTCTTTTTTCTTCTTTAACAAGTGCACTACAAAAGCGTTGAAACTTCAAATTTTTGGATTTTCAATAAAATCGTTCTATAGTAAACACATTAGCAAAAGAAATGGTTAACAAAACGGATTTATTATTGATATGCAGAAAGAGTGTTAAATATTCTGACAGTTAAGTCAATCTATACTAGTTAGTTGAGGCATGAACAATTTACATGCTACTTATACTGGTGTTGATGAAATCTCAATCAATGATTTTCAATTTTTCACCAAGTCAAGGAAGAAGGGAGAAAATGCGTTACCTCAAGTGCTTGATTGAAGCGCTTGTGAGAGCGGAGATCTTTTACAATGTTGTGGAGCTCAGGGGCCTTGACGGCGTGGCCTTCAAGGAGCCAGTGGTCGAGGATGGGGACGATGCTGACGGAAGGGTCTCCGAGAGGACTGATGCGAGAGTACAGGTTCTTTCGGTTGGTCGTCTTCACTTGATTCTTGCTCGAGAACCATATCCTCGAACATTGAAGAAAGGTGGACGCGGAGTTGCGAGACTTGTGAAGGATTGCAGAGAACATTGTCGACAGCGTTCACCAAATGCACACCAAGTGTTTGCTAAAATATTGAGACTTGTTATTTGTTAGTTGAGCGCAGGAGGAACCAAGGGCATTGGAGTTTCACACTTTCAGACTGCACAAATGAACTCATAAATCCAAGACCTAAGCCCAAAAATAAATAAATAAAAGATAAAATTCAATATATTAGAATAAAATTTGATACAGATGTAACATTTCTATTAGAGAATATTAAAATTTAAAAGTGTTAAAAAAGATAAGAGAGAACAATAGAAAAAGAATTTGTATGTATTTAAGTTGTATGTAGAATGATACAATATAGAAGGGTTATAGGTGCTAAGAGAATCGAAATAATAAAGACGTAATATCTTATAATAAATATCCAAATATGCTAAATAATTCTAATAAATGCTAATTAATCATAATATATTCTAACAAAAAGGATAAAATATTTTTTTTTTTGTAATTCAAGGTTCTGAAAATCGAACTGGTCATCGAACCATTCTAATTACTGATTTACTGGTTTACTGATCTAATCGGTCTAACCGTAGTTCAACTGAAAAAATCGTTCCTTAATAAAATAATAAATAAATTATAAATAAACATCATAAAATATCTTTCAAATTTAAAACCATACATAAAATATCACCAACTAAATAATTACATCACAGTTATCATAAACTGATTTCAAAGCCTAGAAGCATTAAAAACATGAAGTTAAGAACAATGAAATTAATAAATCATTCACGAAATTAAAAACAGCAGCAGCATTCAGCAACAAACATTTAGCATTAAGCACAAACAGCATTCAACAACAAAACCATATCTAAACTCAACAATCAGCATTCAGCAACAAACATTAACCAATAATCACACTAAACCTCCATCCAGCAACCAGCAATGACAAAATAGCAACAAACATTAGTACATAAACATTCCAAAACAGTTATGACACTAAACCTGCACCCAGCAACTAGCAATTACAAAACAGCAACAAACATTATAAAACATTAGAAAACATTACACAAAAATTTGAACAAAAATTCCAGAAATTAAAAAGAACATGAAGAACCAAGCATTCAGAAATTAAACAGAGCCATCACTCATCAGTAAACAGAGCAAAATTAAAAGGAAGACGCGGATGCGAAGCAAAATTAAACAGACCCCTCAGTAACCAAAAGCAAAATTAAACAGAGCCATCACTCATCACTTATCAGTAACCACTAACCATGGCAAAATTAAAAAGAAAGAGCGGATGCGGAGCAAAATTAAACAGACTAACAGAGCCATCAGTAACCAGAAGAAAAATTAAATAGAGCCATCACTAACCTTTGACGGAGACACGGATGGCAACCGGCGAGATGGGGACGACGAGCCGAGCTACCTGGGTTCCGGACAGGGGGAATAGTAAGAAGTGGAGACGCCTAGAACCTGGGGACGGCGGCGGCAAGGAACCTAGGGCTAGGGTGTTACTGTGTGCTACTTCGCGTTCTGCTTCTGCGTTCTGGAGAGGAGAGGCCAAGAGGGGTGTTACTGTGTGTTAGGCATATTAGGGTTAAAAAATTATAACCAAGCTTCAACGCACCGGTTTTGGAAATTTTGATTTTTGACCCATTTCGAAAACCAACCGATTCACGGTTTGGTTCGACTGACCGGTCCTGGCCGGTTTGGCAGTCCCATGTCGGTTTTTAAATTTTACGATTTTGGCTTCTGATCGAACCGCATTTGGTAATGGTTCATGGTTCGATTGATTTGATCGGCCGGTTCGAACCGATTTTTAGAACCTTAGGTAATTGAATAGGGTCTAATTCCAATAAAAGAGATTACATAGAAGAAATACATGGGGTATGTTTCGGATCCTGTCCCAGGTCCTTTATCGGAGCAGTTACGACCTAGTTACTCAG